>NW_012154174.1:161957-211444 GCF_000956105.1 Propithecus coquereli
TACTCGGGAGGCTGAGGCAGAAGGATCGCTTGAGCCCAGGAGTTTGAGGTTGCTGTGAGCTAGGCTGACGCCACAGCACTCTAGCCCAGGCAACACAGTGAGACTCTGTCTCAAAAAAAATAAAAGTTCAGATGTTTGGTTTCTCTCGAGAAATCAGAAGAGATGGTGTCCCTGGGCCCACGGTCTGCCTGTCAGCTGTGGACTGGAGCAGAGCACAGCTGCCCCTCGAGGTGGGCGCACCCAGGTGGGCATCTTACCCGCCCGGCCCTGACGGCATTTGATGTTTTGCTCTTACTACCTGTATCCGTTTCTAGGTTTGTCGTAACAAATTACCACAAACTCGGTGGCTTAAAACAACAGAAATTTATTCTCTCATGATTCTGGAGGCCAGAAGTTCAAAGTCAAGGTGCTGGCAGGGCTGCCCTTCCCCCAACGGCTGTGGGGGAGAACGCTTCGTGACTCCTCCGGTTCCTGGCGTCTTGAGGTGTCCCTGGCTGTGGCTGCATCTGTAAGCCCGGTCTCTGCCTCCACCTCGTCTGTCTCAGATTTCACTCCGCCCTTCTCTGATAAGGACACTTGTTGTTGGATTTGTGGCCCACCCAGATAATCCAGAATGATCTCTTCTCAAGATCCTTAATATAATTACATCTTCAAAGTCCCCTGTTCCAAATAAATTAATATTCACAGGTTCCCGGGGATTTGACCTCGGTGTATCTTTTCTGGGAACCACCATTCAATCCACTTGAGTGCCTCAGTTGGCTCCTCTGTGAAGTGGGGATAATAATGACAGTGCCCGCATCACAGGGTTATTGTGAGGACGGAAGGAGTCATCTAAGGATTAGATACTGTTAGTGTTATTCCTGCCTGGAAGGAAAAGGCCAGGGTGGGTGGGATGGGACAG
Organism: Propithecus coquereli; assembly: GCF_000956105.1. Lineage (NCBI taxonomy): Eukaryota > Metazoa > Chordata > Mammalia > Primates > Indriidae > Propithecus > Propithecus coquereli. Next base: position 162,859 of record NW_012154174.1, read on the forward strand.
GGCACATGCCTGGCTGGTGCCGGGGAGTGCGCACAGGCCCAGGAAGCTTGCCCCAAGGCAGCCGCTAACAGCTGTCCTCCTCCACCTCCCACAGACAACGGCCCCGTGGGGAAGCGGCGCACCGGCACAGCCACCGTGTTCGTCACCGTCCTGGACGTCAATGACAACCGGCCCATCTTTCTGCAGAGCAGCTATGAGGCCAGCGTCCCCGAGGACATCCCAGAGGGCCACAGCATCGTGCAGGCAGGTGGCCCGTGGCCCCCGGGGCACATGGCAGGCTGGGGGCAGGCAGGGCCCCCCTCGGCTCTGAGGGCCTGCTCAGGGGCATCATGGTGGGGAGGGACAGAAACAGGTGAGAATCCAGGGTGGGCCTGCTGCTCTGAAAGTAGCTGGTGCTGTGGGAAAAGGGGGACCCAGGCCCACTCTCCCCACTCATGGGGAGAGTGGGCCCCCAGGTTGTGTAGCTGAGGCCAGGGCCCTGGCTCCTCGACAAGCAGAAGGAAGGCCTGGGCCTCCCTCCCCACAGCCCGCTACGCACCGCCTGCCCCACCCACAGGGCCTTTCAGAGTGGGGAGGGGAGGGAGATGTCACATTTTCCCAGAAGGGAGCTGGGGAAGGAGAGCCAGGGCCCAGCGAGGCCCAGAACAGAGCGGCTTTCACAGGGCCCTTGGCCGAGGCTCCCTCTCGGGAAGTAAACAGGCACTAGAAGAAAGGGCTCCTTTGCCCAGGGAGCAGGGACAACAGCCCCAAGCCTCAGAACGAGAGAGGAGAGGACCCTGACAGTGAAGCCCTGTGCCCTCCCCCGCCCCTGCCCAGGAGGCCTCAGTTGCTGGGTGGGGAGGGAGGCCGGGAATGAATTCCTCGCTGCCAGCCTCGGGGTTTCCGACTCGACGGGGAGGCTGAGCCAAACACAGCAGATCTGGGCCTGCCCGCTGGGCCAGGCTCCCGGGCTTGGGAAGGGCAGGAGCGTGGGAGGCCGGGAGCCTGCCCACCTCCTGCATCAGGACCAGGAGGAGGCAGGAAAGGGCCTGGGAGCAGGGGCTGACTCCCAGGAGCGCGGAGAGCCCAGGAAGCCTGGGGATTTGCAAGAGTGCGGTGGCTGGTTCCAGAAGGAGAAAGGAGGAGTGTTCTCTCCTCTGGGCCTCAGCTCATGAGGACCTGGAGAACCCCCGGCTTACTATCAGTGTCCCGGGACCAGCGGCCTGCCCAAGCGGGGGGTACTGCCAGACCTCTGAGAGCTCCCCTCCCCATCCCAGCTTTTCCTCCTCCTCCAGGCCTCAGGGCAGCCCTCCCTGCTGCCCCCAACTGCCAGGACCCTGGTGGCAGGCAGCTCTGGCCAGGAGCGGGTGATTGCAGACTGAATTCAGCCAGGGATGTTTCAGGGAGGCCTTGGGGAAGCAAACCAGGAAGAGGTTAACAAGCAGAAAGGGAGGAGGAACAAAACTTTTGGGGAGGAGGCCTGCCCCACTTTCTAAACCCCAAAGAATTGGTTTCTATTTACACAACACTACTTGGGCTGAAATCCTAGAGTCTGAGTAATGTAGGGCAGCCCTGATCCTGATTCTCACCATTTCCCAGGGAGAAATTCATGGTCTCAGGGTGGCTTCTCCAAGGCCCCGTGAGTAAGTTTCTTGCACAGCTAGACTTGCTTTTTGAGGTCCGATCGACCTGGAGGGCAGGCGTAGTGGGCCCCTCCAGCAGGGCCTGCTTGGGTAGAAATCTTTCTAGGGGCATCCGAGGGCAGAAGAGGGCTCTGTGTTGTGCGGGCTTCCACTAGGACTCCTTCTGCTTTGCGGGGTGGGGACACCCAGGCTGGGCCACCCCTCACTCCACAAACAGAGGCCCATACTTCTGTGCCCGGAGCCGAGGAGTCAAAGTGAGGCACTGGGAAGGTCTGGCTCTCCGCAAGCTCCCAGGCTTGGAGGAAGGAGAAGACAGAGGCGGGGGTGCCCCACGCTGCCAAGAGGAGAATGCTCCTTGTCCTCCCCCACAAGTGGGAGAGAACAAGGGTGGTTCAGCTGGAGGGCAAAGAGAGCTTCACGGAGTGGGTGCTATCTGAAGCGTAGGCGACAGTCAGGGAGGACAGGTAGTTCGGTTTGCCTGCAGTCTTGGGTCAAAGCGAGACTCGAAAGGTAAGTTGGAGCCAGCTCCCAGAGGGCACTGCACCTGGGCTAAGAAACTTTAGCTGTATCCAGCTAGCCTTAGGGAGCCAGTGAAGGTTTTAGAGCTGGGGAGTGGCAAACCAGAGCTCACTCATTGAGACGACTTGGCTGGCTGCACTAGGGGTCACAGGAAGGTGACACTATGGGCCGGGGCAGCTCCGTGGTGGGGCCCTGGCCAGCTGGCTCTCTGGGACAGGAGCTAGGCAGCTCAGGCCCCACTCTTCCCACTCTCCGAATTCGAGACCAAACCGAAGCATTTAACCCAGGCCTTTGGAGGAGAGGTCGAGGGTTTGGGACTCTGTGAAGTCCCTCCTGGGGTGGGATTGCTTTGGCAGCTAGCCAGTCAGTGCGGCAGTCACCAAAACACACATAGCATACCTAGTGTGGTCCAGGCCTGAGGTCCCATAGCCGTGCTGGAGAGGTCCCGGCCATCCCACCCAAGAGGAGGACGCCTCCTTCCCTGGGTGAGGCATGGAGCCACTGTGATGTGTCTGCAGAGCCCAGCTGGCATCCCCTCCAGCTGCTGGCAGTGCTCTGCCTCTTGCCACTCTGTCGCAGCAGCAGTCTGAACTCTGAAACCAGCCTCTTAACCCAACCTCAGCCCCTTCCTGACCAATCCTGACGTGGGCGCCTTGAAGAGGGCCAGTCAGGATGGCTGCCAGGGTGTGATCGGGTGGCTTGCTGCTTGCCCCTGCTGCCCGCTGCTCCCAGGCATCTGATCCACCAGGAGCGTGGTGGCTGCTCCCACAGATTACCAGGAAGACACTGACAGGGCCCAGGAAATTCAAGGAGAGAAGTCCTGGGTTCCCTCTTGCCTTGGGCACTGAGTCAGCACAGATGGCAGGACAGTACCCTGCTCCCAGGGCAGGCTGAGTGTTTCGCTTGGCTGGAGGGAACCTGTGGCCATGGCAACTTTTGACACCTGGAGGGAGGGCGGGGCTTCTGCTGGGGAGCAGGGGTGCTGCTTCCAGGCGGTGCTTGATACCTGGTTGCCAGAAAGAGGCCCCAGGTTGTACCCTGCAGAGCCTCAGGCCAAGGGCCCACGTGGCTATGGGTGCTCATCCCTTGATCCAGGGGTCTTCTAGCAAGCAGCAGGTGGGGGTCTGCAGAGAGGAAGGTATTCTTCCGGGGACCATCTCTGGGAAAGGGCAGCAGCCTAGACACACAGGAAATCGCCGGGGGTGAGTGTGTGGCCCAGGTTGCTTGGGCCACTGTCTGGCTGCAGTGCCAGGCTCTGTCTGAGGCAGGAGGATCTGCAGGTGGATCTGTGTGTAGACACCTGTCACATCTTGGTAGATTCCGTGCAGTCATAGTCGCTGCGGTTGTCACCGCATTCCGGCAGGGGGCGTCGAGGGGCAGCAGGCCTGCCGCGGCGGAAGCTGTGCAGGGAGCGGCGCAGCGAGCCCAGGCGCTTCCAGAGCCGGAGCTGGGGCTCGCTGGGGCTCCCGGGGTGGTGGGGCATGCACTCCCGAGCCCTGCGGCGGCTCGGGTCCAGCGCGGCCGGCTTGCAGAGCGTCATAAACAGCAGACAGGTGGCCAGCAGGAGGAAGATGCAGGCCAGGGCAATGAGCACAGGGAGGGGGTCGGCTGCCTCTGCAGGGGGCCCCGGAGAGACCAGAGCTGAGAGGAAGGTGAGGGGCTTGGTGGCCGGGGAGCTGGTGAGGCTGGGGCCCTCTGTGCTCATGGCTTCTGCAACAGCAACAGGACAGAAGCTCAGAGGCAGATCAGCTGCACCTGGGCAGGGGAGGAAGGGGAGACTTTCCCGGGAACATTGATGGGGCTGGGTACTGTCCAACTACATAGCATCAGGGCCATAGGACAGGTTAGCGCAGCGAGGCCCAGAAAGATGGCAAGTCCAAGTGCACGGACCGCTGATAAGTGATGGGGCTGGGCCTGAGTGCCGGTCCTCTTTCTGCTACCCCCCCCACCCCACCCCATCTGCCATGGAGGAGACAAGAGACTTGCCTTTCGGCATTTTCATTTCATTCCCATAAATTTCCATGGAGTCTTAGGCCTGAAAACTTGAGAGAAAACTTGAGATCTAGGACCAGCTGTCAGTAACTTGCTCTGTGACGGGAGCGAGCCTTAGATGATAAGATGCTACAGCTGGCAGGGACCCTGACAACTATCTGATGCCCAAGGCTGCAAACTGGGGGCCTACAGGTGTGTTTTGTTGGGTCCTTGCAGCGTTTTTATAAATTTAATTGTGAATTTAAAAAAAAAAAAAAACCAAGAGATTTCACATAAATATCTGAGTGCCTGGCTTCTTTTGAAATGGCAGAATTTCACCACTAGCAGCACTGGGCCTGTGTTCCTGCCCGATACTGGCAGCAACTGTCCCCTTTAGACAGGGCCCCGGTGCCAGCTCACCACACTCCCCCAACAGCCCACCCCATACCTTATTTCACCAGCCTGGCCTTGTGGACTTTCCAATGTAGTCCAGCCTGCTCCCATGACAAGTAGGGAAACTGAGGCCCAATCGGGGCACAGCCAAGCCCAAGCCACATTGTGAGCCAGTGGCCAAGCAAAGCCCAGGTTTCCTGACTCCTAGCCCCACGGCCTTTCCACCCCTCTGGCCCAGCCCTCTCTCTGAGCTCAGTGAGCTGCTGGGGGAACAGGTGAGAAATAAGCCCCAAGGGGTTGACAAGCAGGGGCTGGAAACCTCCCCAGAGACATCAGTCACCTGATGGGGCATTTCCGTTATCACTTAAGAGGATCCCATTAGAGGGAGCCCGGCAGACGGTCCCCGTAGATGGGAAATCAGGCTGAGCTTTTGGTTGAATACATCTGGGGTTACAAATAAAAATGCCTACAGAGCCTGGCCGGCAGATACTGCGTGACCGGAGGCCACAGGTGGGCAGGGCTGCCTGGAGAGGCTGGCTGGGCCCTCTCAAGGACGCGGAGGGGCCCAGCCCAGTCTGACAGTGTCAGTGCCAGAATGCAGGCCCCGTGTGGCCGGCTTTGCCAGTTTCCCATGAAGGCAGAAATCTGGAAGTTTTAGGCAAACATTCCTGATGCTTAAATGTTGGCAACTAATTCAAATTTAAGGCAAGAAAGAAGGGGACGAGGGGAGATACTGCAAAGACCAAACAAACTGGAAATGAATTTTCAAATATGTGCAGCACTACACAGGCCAAACAATACACATAAGCAGACTACGTGGAGCTTACAGGCCAGCGTTTGTGATCTTTGAATTCTAACACAGGACAGGAAATCCCAAAGAGGATAAACGTAAACAAAAATAAATAAATAAGTATTCTCTTTGACCTGGGAGTCTTTCAGGAGGCTGGGGGCTGGCAGATTTCCTCCTTCCCAGCTCGCGGCTTAGTCTCACTCACAGCCGAGTTGCTAGCTCCGAAGTTCGGCAGGAGGAAAGGCCTCAAGTCATGCCCAGGCTCTGCGTGTAGCCTAAAGGGAATCCCTGTCGCCAGGTGGGGAGGGGAGCCGGCCACCCAGTCCCCAACCCCAGGGAGCCCCCATGCCCTCCGCAAGCACTCACCAGCAGCCGCAGGACCTAACTCCTGGCTCCCCGCGCCCAGCGACTGAGGGCGTCCGGTGCGCCCCACCTCCCACCCATTCCCTACCACCACCCCTCCCAGCATTTCCAGACAGAAAACGACCCCTCCCAGCTGGAAACTTTGATGCCCGTCTGGCTGCCCGAGGCCTCCGCCTTTCAGGCATCAGGCCTAGAGAGCCCTCTGGCCGGGCAACCGGACGTGAGTTGGCTCTTCCTTGAGTCCGAGCAGGGAGGAGGATTGGGGTGTGCCCACTGCCATCTCCCATGGGGAGAACCCAGCTGTCTATCCTACCCTGGGCAAGGCTTGGCTGGGAAGGAGAAAGGGGCAGTCTGCAGTGGGAGATGGCTCAATCCAACTAGTTCTGACTTTATTTCAAGACCTTCAAATGGATCTGGAGACCCTATCAGGCCAGCAAAGAGGGTCCGGGCTTCAGGCCTTGGGATCTGCTTTAATAACAAGATAAGTGGAGTTGTCATTAGCATCTGAGTACTTCCTGTGGCAGCAAGAGATCCCAGAGTGCTTGAAAACAACAAGATGCCCTCCCTGGAGCACGAGGCGAGTTCGGCTGCCAGGCGCCCTGACACCCTTTGCTGGCCCGCCGGCAACAGCCAGCTGGTTCTGGGCAGAGAGGGCTCCGCCAGACCAAGGCTGGGAGTCATCTCGGGGGCAGTCGAAGCCTCTCCCTTCCCGCTGGAGCCAGGGTACCCCAGCGGGCCCTGCTCTGAGTGTATCTCTGTAAGCTCAGTCTGGAACCTTCCTTCTTCCCTTAGAGTTCCACAGACAGGGCCTGCTATGGGCAGGGAAGACTTCTGTGTGGCCTCAGGCTAGCCACTGCCCCTTGCTGGGCCTTGTTTCCGCCCTCTGCAGAACCAGAGGGTGTGCCCAGGACTCAGCACAGCCTCACATCCTCCCCACAGCCCCCCAGTAAGGGTCTCACCCCCACTTCCTTCACCAACCCTGCTCCTGCAGTCCCCCTAGCACTGACCTCAGAGCCAGCCCTCAGCAGTCCTGCTCGGTAGAGAGGTCTTCTCAGCTGTGCAAAGGAGGCCCGAGGAGCAGCAGGAGGTGCCCGCGCCCCCAGCCCTGCCCTCGGCTCCGCTGTGCCCGGCACGCCTCAGTCAGCCAGCGCCGGCAGAGTGGGCCTTCTCCCCTCACTCTCTGGCTGGGCCTGGCTTTGTCTGGAAGAGTCCCGGCCCTGCCTTGGGGGAGAGGACACGCAGGAGGGTAGGTATGGCAGCTGGGCAGGGAGGGACAGGGGGGCTGTCCAGAGGAGCTGGGGCTCCTGAGCCTTCCCACGGCCTTGGCCTCGCTCCAGCCTGTCTCCTTGGAGCCCTCTCGGGGCAGAAGGCACCAGGGGGACGCAGGGGGAGGGTTTTGCTGCCTCTCGAGGCCCCATGGCTCTCACCTTCCCCCATTGGAAGTTTAAATGGTATGGTCGGGCAGCCCGCAGCCGCTATTCAGTGCCTGCCAGCCTCCAGGTTACCGGGGAGAGGGGCCAGAGCCGCACCACCGGGTGGGACAAGCAGAGTGACAGGCCCAGCAGCCCCTGAGGCCCCTCTTCTTCCAGGCTTCTCCCGCCACTCCTCAGGAAAGCACCTTCCCCTTGAAGGCGTCTGGCTGCAGACGTGAGAGGTGAGAGCACATTCAAAGGTCTGTTTTCCAGGAGATCACAGGGCAGAAAGCACAGGACTGAGGGACAGCGAGGCTGTGCTCCGTATAGTTTGGTGGCCCTAGGACACCCTCAGCAGAGTTCCTCCACATCACACCACATGCGTGCACACACACACACACAGAGTGCACACACACACAGAGTGCACACACAGACACACACTGGCACTGACACAGACACACATTGACATGCACTGACATATACACTCACATACACAGACACACACTCATGTACATACATTGACACATATACACACACAAACACAGAGAGACATGAACAGACACACAGAGAGACACACACTGACACACATACACACGCTCACACACTCCGCTCTCCCAGCCTCCTTTCTCCCTGGAAGCCGGCGTGTCCCTGGAGCCAGCACCTGCTTAGGGGCCTGAGTCGTGAGCAGCTTCCCTGTCGGGGACCTCCAGGCTCCCAGAAGTGCAACACAAGCAGGGAGTTGTGGCTCTGGCCAACACCTGGGCGTGGGACCCACCCCCTTCCTCGGAGCCCCAGTTTTCAGTTTTTAGCTCTCTCCTCCTTCCCTGGACCACAGAACGAGGCACTGTCTGCCCGCCCCAAAATGGGTGGGAGCTTTCCTGTGCACGATCAGAGCTGGAGGGAGCCTTAGGGCTCATCTAATTCAGCACCCCCCCTCTCAGATGGTGAAATGGGGTCCAGAGAGGTGTGGCCTGCGCAAGGTCATCCAGCGAGTTAGTGGTGAGGGATCTGGTGCAGTCCCCTGGCCTGGGTGCTGGGCATAGGCGGCAGGCGTCTGGTGACGTGAATGAGCGGCATCCCACCCAGAGCTGTTCCCAGGTGCCCAGAGCCCCCACTGGGATTCCTGCCTTCCCTGCCCTCATTTTCCCAAACTGATGAAACATCTTATCTATGGCCTGAGATAGCAGAGAGCAAAACTTCCAGGGTGGCGCACGCTGCTGGGGGTGGGAGGCATCAAGGAACTCCCCCCACAGACAGATGCTCAGGGCATGCCTGGACAGCTCAGCTCCCGATCCCATTCAGATCTGGACTGTCAAAGTACCCCACAACATCCCTCCACCTTCCAGCCCTCAAGATTCTCAGGGAAGGGGGACAGACAGAACTCCACAGTGAGGGGCAACCCGGCCATGCCCACCTCTGGTACCAATCAAGGGGGCCTCCCTGGAGAAGGCAGCGTAACTCATAATGCCAACCTTCACACCTATCCCTGTGCCAGGCACCAGGCCAGATGCTTTGCAGGATGACTTCTAACCTTCCACCAACCCTGTAAGGTGGGTTATCATTGTGCCCAGTCTACAGATGAGGAAACTGAGGCTCAGAGAGTCAAGTACTTAATCCATCGTCCCATAGCCAGTAAGTGACAAAGCCTGGATTCACACATGGGTGTGCCAGACCCTTGTTCCTTTTGCTCCAGCATACTTCCCCTCCTCCCCGCCATCAGCAGATTTCGCAGAATCCTTGGGTACACACCTCTCAGTCCCTGGCTGTCCACCGAGTCTGACCAGGCCCACCTCTGCTGCCAGGCTCATCATTCTCACACTGGCCCCCACCTGTCACGTCTGTGCTGCACGTTCTGCCGAGTCTCCCACTGCCCTCGTGCTGTCTTTTGAGGCCCTTGTTCCACTCATCCCACCAGACCCCTCTGCTGTGTCCCAGCATGGGCCCCTCACTCCAGACAGACTGGGGGCCTGGTCCCTTGCTCAAGCCCCTCAGCAACCTCTACTTTTGCTCACGTTTCCCAGCCTGAATATGTTCCCGAACCTTCTCTACAAAGCCAGGTCCTCCTCATCCTTCCAAACGCAGCTCCCTCCTTTGGCAACCTTTGCTCAGTCCCACCCTCAATGGCCTCTGCTCTCTTGATCTTGCTAGCAAGATCACCCTCTCCTCTGGAAGTTTGTCCAGTGGGCAAAGATAGGAAAGCCTGTATTAGGGCTTCAGGTGGCAAGAAATAAAATTCCAATTCACATTATCTTGGGCGAAAGGAGAAGTATATAGAGCAATACTGGGATATCCCACAGGATCAGAGGAAAAAATCAAACAGGGAGGCGCAGCTTGGCTCCTGGAGTAACTGAGACCAGGGACGCAAATACTGCTGTGCTCTGTGCTATGTGTACCTTTCATCTGTACTCACTGAATGTCAGAGATCTGCCCACTAAGTCGTTCACATATTCGGTCAACAATATGTTGTCCCTACTGTGCACAAGAGTCATTGTTCTAGAGACCACAGATGTAGCAGTGCACAAAGCCCTCTCTTTCAAAGGGGATAAGCGATAAACAAAGATACAGTATGTCAGAGGGTAATGGGGGGTAGGGAAGGCCAGGGTATTGGATGGGGGCTACAACTTCATGTACAATGGTCAGGGAGGGCCTTATGAGAAGATGATGTTTGAGTGAAGACCTGGAGGAGAGGAGGGAGTGAGCATGCACACTCCTGGAGGGAGAGCTAGCCAGGCAAAGGAACGGTCAGGACAAAAACCCCAAGGCTGGCATGCACTTGATGTCCAAGAAACAACAAGGAGCCCCACGTGGCTAGGGCAGAGTTAGTGCAGAAAGAGTGGTGAAGATGAGCTCAGAGAGGCTGGGGCGGGGTGGGGGGGTGTTGATATTCTCACATCTTACTACTAGAAAGACTGACTCGCTCTCTTGGGGCCCCAGGTCAACAGTCCCAGAGAAGGCTGTGATTGGCTCAGCTTTGATCAGGTGACTGCTCCTGGACCAATCCCCTCTGGCCCTAGCAGTGGGGTCAGTAAGAACATGGCAGCTCCAGGGCACACCATAGGGTTGAAGTGAGAGGTGGGGAGAAAAGGAGGGGCGGATCCAGAAATGGGAGGGTGCAGGGCCTTACAGAGCAATTCACCACCAATCCTCCAGGACGACTTATCATGGCCACACAGTCTCAGGCCTCTTTCTGCACCACCTTTCAGGGATGTTCTCCACCTGTTTCAGGAGGGTAGAGTAGGTATTCAGTTCTCAGCTTGACAGGACTCACCCTGGGGTCAGCTATGATTCTGCCAGCAGCCTCAAGGCCAGACTCCTTGTAAAAAGGGCTGAGCGCAGGGCAGTGTCTCAGAGTGAGAGCAACACAGCCCCAAGTCCCTCCAGAGACAACACATAAGCCTGAGGTACAGCCACGCAAGCCAGTGAGATCTGAAACTAGACTGGAATGATCGTGTGCATGAATGAACGTAGAGCCGTCGTTGGGGGGAGGGCTCTAGGCTTCCACAAAGTGACCATTACAGTACACAGTGGCCCGCTGGGACCCAGTGTGGCCAGAGTGGCTTCAGTCCAAGGAAGTGTGGGCAAGAAGCAGCCGTGCAATCCAGTCACCTCGGTGAGACTTCTGGGCTCTCAAAAGCGGACAGGTAGGGCATCGTGGAGGTGTGGGACAACTGTTCAAGCCTGGATGCAGTGAGCTGCGGCGCCAGCATCCACCTCCTGTCCTCCCCAAGAACCTGGAGGAGGGTCAGGGAGCAGAGCTGGCCCTGGACAGGCAGTGTGGGGCCATCACGGTTGGATATCCTTGTGGGGATAAGAAAGACACGTGTCCCCTCGTCTCCACACTCCCGGCCTCTGTGGGAAACCATGGGTTTGGCAGGACAGGGGAGAGAGGGAAAGAGGCCCCACAAACCTCTTTTCTCTCTGCTGAGTGGAATTCACGCAGTAACTCCAGCGTCTCCTTCTCCCGCAGCTGAAAGCCACGGATGCAGACGAGGGCGAGTTCGGGCGTGTGTGGTACCGCATCCTCCATGGTGAGTGGGGCTCCCCCGGGATGGGGGCCAGCCCTCCTGCCTTTGCTAGGGCAGAGGCTCTCTGGGCTGCCCCAGGTCTGGGAGGTGAGGCCAAGGGAGCCCCGAGGGCTGTACACGTGGGGTGGGGCCAAAGGGAGGAACAGGGAAATTCTCCAGTTGGATGTACATTAAGTGAGGGTGCTGCATCCCATTGCTACGCTCCCAAAGTCCCCCACGTCCCACGGTGCTTCCCAAGGCCATGACCCGACAGAGGGGGCCCTGAAGACCAGGGCAGCCCCCCGTTGAGCTCTCCAGGGATTGAGTCTATTGGTCCAGCCAGAATCAGGTGCGCACCCCTGAGCCAGTCACTACAGTCAGAAAATACAATATGCTCACCTGCCTACTTCTGGAGTCAGGGTGCTGGTACTGCAAGATGGGGCAACGGGTGCTGGACCAGCCTGGAGATGGCACTAAAATCCCGGATTCAACCAGCCACAGAGAATTTGGTTTGGGTGCCTTTTTGTCATACCCCAGATCCTTCCGAAATATTAAAATGCCTCACTCCACCCACACCTGTGAGTGTGGGGGTCAAGGGAGACCCCCTAGGCTTCCCACAAGGAGGGGACAGGTGAACTTATGCGCATCCCCCCAGCCATGCCAGGCCCAGGCAGCACGAGGCAGAGGTCTCCTTGCCATTGTGGGCTTCAGCCAAGTTCCCGAGACCTCTGGGCAGGGTCGACGTTCCAGGGGGACTGGAGCCTCTGCTCTAGGGCAGAGCCTGTCAACATCATCTGTCCCTCCACACAGGTAACCATGGCAACAACTTCCGGATCCATGTCAGCAACGGGCTCCTGATGCGAGGGCCTCGGCCCCTGGACCGGGAGCGGAACTCGTCCCACGTGCTGACCGTGGAGGCCTACAACCATGACCTGGGCCCCATGCGGAGCTCCGTCAGGGTGAGGGCTGGGGCCAAGGCCACAGCTACACCAGAGATGGCCACCAGTTGGGACCCGGTGGGCGCAGGGCACTGGGGCTGAGGGGTTGGTGAGGGATGCCCAGCCCAGGATCTTGGACTTGCCATTTTGCTCTGTGCTTCAGTTTTCCAGCGATGGAAGGGAGTCACTGATACTGCTGTCTGTCCTGCGATGAAAGAGGTGTCCTTACCATACTACCCCTGCGTCCACATAGCTCTCTAGGGTGAGCCGAGGAAAACCCCACATAGGTGATCTTGGAGGTGTAGATGCCAGCCTCATTTTGCCAATGAGGAAACTAAGGCACGGAGAAGTTGCTAGTGATAGAATTAGGACCTGAGCCCGCATCTTCTGAGTCCTAGTTCAGTGCTCTTTCCATGGAAACTGTCCCTAAAATATTCCAGTCATGTCTCCCAGCTGCCCCATCAGACGCATTCTTTTTTTTCCCCCCTCCCCTTACCTGTGCAGTTGAAATCAACTCAGCCTGGCCTGAACCTCACACACACACAAATGTTCCCACCGGCTGGGTGGGGTCACGCACACTCCTGCCCAGGGGCAGGGGGATGACTGAGATGACCTCTCAAGGCCACCCCCCACCCCACTGCCCACTCAGCAGCTGCCAGCCCCTTCCCCTAAACCGGTGGGAAGTGAGTCAGACCCAGACGTCAGGAGTAGGAGGGAGATGGGAGAAGTGAGTGGAGAGCAGCAGGGGCTTTCACCCAGACTGAGCAGGTTGTGTTATCAGCCCATCTCCACCCGCTGTTTCCCCGGGCTGGAAACAGTGAGCAGAGCTACCTGGGGCCGTGCTGGGGTGGGTGACTCAGCCTGGGCCCTGCGCCTGCCATGCCCCAGCAGCTCTGCCCCGGGAGGAGATGGAAAGAGTCACCTGGGTCCCTCCTGCTGCCCTCTGAGGGAGGGCTGCCCAGTGAAAATGGCCACGGGAGCCAGATCCCCTGGGTTCTTATGGGTCTTGGTGACCGAGGGTCAGACACAATTACTTGAATCTTGCGTGGGCCCTCCCGCACAGCCACACTCACCCGCAGGACTGTGACCCGCTTGCTCGCATGTGATCAGTACACCCATGGCAGAGCCTGCCCTCTGTGGGGCCCACTTCAGGCCACAGAGTGACTGATGTCAGCGAAGCTTGGGTTTGGTCCCTAGACTTCAAGCTTCCTAAGCACAGCCCTCCTCGCGGCCCCCTCGGTCCCCACCTCCTAGGAGTGGTGGGCACCTGTCTCCAGGGCCTGCTCCTGTCAGTGCCTTGGCATTGTGGCTGCAAACCTTTCTTAGCCACAAACCTTGTTTTTAAATGAAATGGTGTGCAGCATCGCAGGGCACTGTGCGAAACAGATCAAAGCCAGGCTGTGCCGATTGGTGCCGGGGTGGGGCACCCAGAGCCACACCCGCTCAGCTACCCACCTCCCTGTGAACCAGGAGAAATAGTAAAACCCCACACAATACTGTGCCTGGCATTTTTCTAAGTCCTTCATGGACTTTAAGTCATGTCACCCTCATAATAGCCCTATGAGGTAGGCACTGTTACTACACCCATTTTACAGATGAGGAGATTGAGGCAATGAGGAATTAGCCAGCTTGTTTAGGGTCACACAGCAATAAGGGTAGAGCCAGGTTTCACACGCAACACTACGCTACACTGCCGCACACAAGGCTCTTCAGAGCGCGCTTGAAACCACTGCTTCATCCCCAAAGGGTTATGTTAAAGTGAGAATTTGGGGGCTGGCGCAGCCTTCCCACCCCTGAGACCCAGTAAAGCTGGGACCTTCCTGAAGACAATGTGAGGACTAAGGCTTTGCCCTGGATTCCTTTTCCTAGCAGCAGTAGAGGTGGCTTGCAGGGCACCCGCGTTCTCCAGTTCCTGCTTCAGAGACCAGGGACAGCCCAGAAGAGGGGTCAGGGATTGTGGAGTGAGATGTCCTCGCAGAGACTGGGTGCCTCAAGGTGTACATGGCGTGCGTGCATGCACATACACGAGTGCATGTATGCGCACGCATCTCCTCTCCCGCCCCTGTTGGGGGGCACAGCACTGGACGGACAGCGGGTCTGGGTCTCAGGGGGCCCAGTAGCTCTCTCCGGCTCAGCAAGAGCCTGGCAGACCTCCGTGCTTCCTGTACAGCTGCGTCTCTCAGGTCTGCAAACCACACACCATCTTGCCTCCTGTCTGTGCTGCTAAAACAAGGCTGAAACCAACAAGAGGATGGTGGCATGCAGCCAGACTCATGGAGAACAGGCCACGCCCAGGCTCCATGCCACCACCTCTTCTTTTTATGGTACCATCAGACTGGCCCTGTTTCTTCCCCACGACCCTTGGAGTCCAGGTCGCTGGGACAGGCAGAGTCAGGAAGAGGGAGGCTCAGAGTTTTGAAAGATGGATAGTTAGTTTCTATTTACAGAAGGAGAGTTCCCGAAATTCATCCATGCAAATTCCCCCCACACCCGCCCCACCCAGGATCTCCCCAGCCAAGTTCTGGGTGCAGCCAAATTTAGAAGGTTCCAGCCTGTGAGCAGCTGTGCTCTGGGGTGGACACTTTAGTTTGCATAGTGGGTTTTGGGTGTCTGGGCTTGAAAAGTCTGATGACACAGCAGGGCTGCGGGAACCCCAAGAGCAGTGATGTGGACAGACCGCCGCCCCCAGGCCTCTCGCCCCCAGCGCCACACGCCTGGGAGTCCTCCACTAGTCAGGCCGCCAGATGCCCCTTCACTTCCAGCTAATTCCCTGGGAAGCCCTGACGAAAAACCAGGGCCAGTTCCAGAGGCGATGACCAGAAGCCAGACAGACATGCTTCCGACACGGGGCCTCGGGGCCCTCCCCCGGCGCTGGCGCCACATGGGAAACCTGTGTGGAGCGCCCCTGCCCCTTCCACATCCCCTCCCCTCCGCGCTCTGCGGGCCAGATCCTGCCGGCCCTGGCTCTGCGTGCTTGGAAGAGGCTGCCTCTCCTGTCAGGGCCAGCTTACCCAGCATAGAGCAGAGAGCCACAGGGCTGGGATGTTGGGAACCAGGAGAGCCCCGTCCTCTTTCCAGCCCTCTCAGTTGCTGTGAGGCCTTGGGCAAGTCACTTCTTCTCTTTGGGCCTCTGTTCCCCCATCTGTGAAAAGAGGGGACCCCGGGCTTCCCTACAGTTCCTTGAGCACCCGCACCCTGTGGCTGCAACTCCACGAGGCCCTCCCCTCCCGACACAGCCCTGTCCACACCTGCACAGACCCTCCCGGTGCTCCTGGGGAGGAGCAGGGGGTGCTGATCTCCACCCACAAACGTGGCTCTCCATAAACATCTTTTAAACTGTATTATTATGCTCATTAGGCACAACACGCGTATTCATTGAAGAGAAGTTAGAAAGTACCGATAAGCAGCAAAAGAATTATGCATAATTGCACAATTCCGAAATAGCTGCCATCTTGGGTGGGGTCCCCAGCGGCAAACCCTGAGACAAGGATGGGGTGAAGGTGATGTGTAAGAAGTGTCCCTAGGAAAAGCTGGAAAGGGGGTGGGACCAGGAAGGAAAAGCAGCCAGCAAAGTGGCGTGTGGGGAAAGGTGGCTCCACCCACGGGGAGTTCTAGAGAGTTCCCTTCCTGCCCCAAACAGGGCCAAGGAAGCTGGAGCCCTTGTACTCCACGCCCATCAGTCCTTGGCTAAGGGCTGTACCTGGGGTGCAAATTTCCAGGCATTTCTGCTCTCTGGGTGTTTGGTTTCCAGCGGCCCAGGTGGTGGGTGGGGTTAGTCCCCCTCAAAGAGCCACCGGTGCTGGCCACGGGCCACGAGACGGTGCACGTGAATAATAAAGGAGTCTGAGCACTGGCATCCTCTGCTACGACCACCATTAAATTTTTATGTCTGGTCCCCAAGATATATTTTGATATTTGAATGGGGTCACTTTGAATTTTTTTCAAGCACTTTTGTGTGCCCTGGCTCATTTTGCCTCCATAACAACCTCAGGAGTTGGCGTGGAACATGAACTATTATATTGATATTACCATTTCATAACTGAGGCACCTGATGGTCAAAAAGAGTCACTAATTAGGCACAGGTCCCCGCAGTGTTAGTCACAGAGCCTAGAGTAAGATAAGGTTCATTCCTAAAGAAATAATGTTTGAGCACCTGCCACGTGCCAGGTGCTGTGCAAAATGGGAGGACACGGTGACCAGCAAGACAGCCCAGACCCCTCCAGAGGGAGCTCCCAGCTGGCCGAGGAGAGCTGTGACCACACAAATAGGCCACGCTGGGCCAAACCCTGGGCTCCCCAGCCTGCACCCCGCGCTGACCTCGCCCCTGGCCCGCTCCCGCAGGTGATCGTGTACGTGGAGGACGTCAACGATGAGGCCCCCGTGTTCACACAGCAGCAGTACAGCCGCCTGGGGCTTCGGGAGACCGCGGGCGTCGGCACGTCGGTCATTGTCGTCCGAGCCACCGACCGAGACACTGGTGAGACCAGCTGAGGGGAAGCCATGGGGTTCCATTGCTCAAAGTGACCCTCCCCAGCTCACCCAGGCCACTCCTGCAGCGACCATCGTCCTCGGATGCCTCAGGCTCCCTCATTCGGCCGCTCCCAGGCCAGGGAAGGGCTCCTGACATAGTCTTGATCACTCCCCACCACACCCAGGCCCAAGAGGACTGGAGTCAGGGGGAATTGTCCCCACCTCTGGGTGGACAGAGGAGCGGTCACAAGCTTGACAAGTCCAGATTTGTCATCCCAGGACTGGCAGCTCCCTGCTGGCCTTGGGCGAGGCACTGGGCAGGGCTGGGAGGGTACAAGCTGCCTGCCGCCTGCTCCTCCAGCCAGCCACGGCTCTGTGGCACACAGAGCCAGCTCAGGGCCCGGCACACAGACCCCTGAGGGGCACTGCCCTCCTGTTCTGCAGGGTGGTGTGCCCTGGAGGCGGCCCGAACCTCGCTGAGGTCACGAGCCCCGGGGGTGGCCACAGCCAGCAGTGCAAAACAAAGGAGAAACACACCTGGTCTCGTGAACCTCTCTGTGGGGCCTGGGCTGTCTGGCCTGCACCCCAGGCAGGGACACAGCCAGAGAGGAGCTCTTTCTGGGGGTCTGCCACCCCCCCAGAGAGGCACCCTGAGCTCCTGCTCTCCCTTCATGTCAGAAACCCTGCCAGCTCCCAAGCCCTCCTCTCAGCATCCCCCACCCACCTGCAGCACGGACAGGGCGGGGGAGAAACATGTCTGAAAACTCTCAGGTGAATTGTTCTCGCTAAAGGACATGTTAACAGGGTAGGTCACATATGTTGCTACGGCCCGGTGGTTCATGGCCTTCCCTGGGTCTGGAATCCCTTTTAGAAACCAGTGAAAGCCATGGGTCCTCTCCCCAGGAAAATGCACACCCATTCGAGAGTTTTGCAAGTAATTTTGAGAAAATCTTGGATTCCTCCAGTGGTTTCCTGCCCTCCCCTCGATGAATTCAGCTTAAGGAATCTCAGCTCTAGCTCCCGATTGAATGGTGTGTTCCAAGGCACAGGAATGTGGAGTGTAGGGAGTGGGGAACACAGGGGAGGTGTCCCTGGCACTGAAATCCTTCCATCAGAGGAACCAAATGAAGGCTTGGCCCCTCTGAGCCTGCTGCCTCATCTAACAAACACTTTCGAGGTCAAAGCCTCCACTGCAAGAGGTCCTTAATCCCCCATCCTGTTTGTCCAGATGTCGAAGGGAGGGGCTTGAGCTTGAATGTTGAGGCTCCCAGAGCAGAACCGACCCTCTCTGGCATCTCTCTGGTGCCAGGGCCAGGCCCCAGAGGAGGGGTCACCGGCGTGTGCTGGACCTTGCCGTCTACACTGACCCTGACCCATCTCTTTCACACCTGTCGGGACCATCGGGCCTGCGGAGGTTGGGGCAGCGCGTGCTGAGTGGACCGGCCCTGGCCCGCAGCCACAGCGCAGCCCCCTTACCGCCCCAGGACCGCACAGCCTCTGTGTCCTCCTGCAGGGGATGGTGGCCTGGTGAACTACCGCATCCTGTCGGGCGCAGAGGGGAAGTTCGAGATTGACGAGAGCACGGGGCTTGTCATCACCGTGGACTACCTGGACTACGAGACCAAGACCAGCTACCTGATGAACGTGTCTGCCACCGACCAGGCGCCCCCCTTCAACCGGGGCTTCTGCAGCGTCTACGTCACCCTGCTCAACGAGCTGGACGAGGCCGTGCAGTTCTCCAACGCCTCCTACGAGGCCGCCATCCTGGAGAACCTGGCCTTGGGCACCGAGGTCGTGCGGGTCCAGGCCTACTCCATCGACAACCTCAACCAGATCACCTACCGCTTCGACACCTACACCAGTGCCCAGGCCAGAGCCCTCTTCAAGATAGATGCGGTCACGGTGAGGGGGCTGCGGGCAGGTAGCACCATTCCTCTAAATCCCGCCAACGCTCACCGAGCTCCTTCTATATGCTCGGCGCTCTCCTGTTTGTCCTAAAGTGTCCTTGGGATAAACATCCCTGTGACACATGCCTTTTACTATGTAGCTACCTGGTATTCTTCTTGTTGCTAGGCAGTGAAACTTTGTAACAGGAAAAGCCAATTGTTTTCCTTCTATCTTCACATACATCATAGAATATTTGGCCTCTGGTCACCAGAATGTGTGTGGGGTTTTCCCTCGTACCAACGACGGATTCTCTGACTCTCTGGACACCTGCTGGCTATGCTATAATTCGATTCAATTCTGGACGTTTCTGCCCGGAGTTAACATCAGATCCCACCAGTTAAGAGCTCTGTCCCTCCCATACGCCAGCCGGTTCTCCAGCGGACACCATAGTGTCCAAGCCCACGGGTTAAGGGCTCAGCCCCACAAAACTGCCCCCACTTCAGATGCCAACCGCAAGCCCCGGGTTGTGACCTGTGCTTCTGACCAATCGGCTTATAAACCAGGGCTCCCATGACCCCCTCCTCGGTTCAATTAATTTGCTAGCGCAGCTCACAGAACTTAGGAAAACACTTTACTTATTATTGCCAATTAATTACAAGGGATATTTGAAAGGATACACACAGGCAGATGAAGAGATACATAGAGCAAGGTATGGGGGAAGGCGCGCGGAGCTTCCGTACCCTCTCCAGCCACACCACCCCTCAGGTCCTGACACGCACTCAGCAGTCTGGAGGCTCCCTGAACCCCGCAGTTCAGGGCTTTTGCGGAGGCTTCAGCGCACAGGCGTGATCAGTTATCGACTCAATCCCCAGCCCCTCCCTCTCCTGGAGGATGGGGGTGGGGGTGGGGCTGAAAGGTCCAACCGTCTAACCCTGGCTTGGTCTTTCTGGTGACCAGCGCCCATCCAGGAGCCCACCAAGAGTTGCCTCCTTAGACCAAAAGATTCCTGCCACCCAGGAGAGACCAAGGGATTAGGAGCTCTGTGTCAGGAACCAGGTCAAAGATCAAATATTAGAACAAAAGATCTTTTAGCACCCATATTACTCAAGAAATTACAAGAGTCTTAGGAGCTCTGTGCCAGGAACTAGGGACAGAGACCAAATATATATTTCTTATTATATTACAATGTCACAGAAAGCTGTACAAGTCATCATATTTCCCCTTTGACCTTGGCTGTTAGGAAGCTCAGGTACACGTTCTGTGCTTCGTTGCAATAAGCTATTCGTAGCGAGGCGCCTAGTGCAGCTGTCTCGCCTCTGCGGCCGGGCTCTTACTCCTCCTCCTGTGCTCCAGCGTGTCCTCGATCAGAATCCCTTCTTTGAAAAGAGGCGAGGTATGAGTCACCAGTGTGCCAGGCCTCGTCTTGGAGGATATCGGGATCACAAACGAGCACAAAGATGAACGAGACCCTTCCCAGCCCTCAGAGAGTTCTCAGGCTAGGCGTGGAGATGGGCGTAATCAAGGATGCGCGTGGCAGCGCCACAGGGAAGGTGTGACAAGACGACAGTGGAGGTAGCATGGAGCGCCTCTGGGGCCCGAGGAAGCCAGCAGTCCTCCCTGGCTGCAGAAGCAGAACACTTCACAGAAGAGGTGGCTTCCAGTGGGACGTGAGAGAGAAGTAGGGTTTCAACCAACAGCTTCGTGGGGAAGTTATGCCAGGCAGAGGGAGTGACGTGGAGGTGGGAACGTCGCAGGAAGGTCAGGATCAACGAGGGTTGATGTTGTCACTCACCCACCTGGCCTCCTCCTGCAGGGTGCGATCACAGTCAAGGGCCTGGTGGACCGGGAGAAGGGAGACTTCTACACTTTGACAGTGGTGGCAGACGACGGCGGCCCCAAGGTGGACTCCACCGTGGTAAGTGGGTCCCCAGGTGTGAGCCCCACAGGTGCAGCCCATCACCACCCAAGACACTTCCAAACCCACATCTTCACCAGCCACCCAACCTGCAGGCCAGCAGTGGGCAAGGGTCTTGATAGCTGGCCCAGGCACTGTGCCAGCCCTACTATACCCCCCGGCAGCCTGGGCTAGGATGGGACCTCAGACAGGCGGGAGTGGGGTCTGGAGGAGCACAGACTGCTAACCATCTGCATCTTGCCTTCTCTCTCGTTGCCCTGCTCCTGCCGACCCTGCCTACAGAAGGTGAGTAGCCTGTGGACTGGCCCCTGCCCCCCATGCCCTTAGCTATGGCCAGTGCTAGTTCAGCCCTGCGTGGCCCCGGGCCTTCCCGCCTAGCCCAGAGACAGGCAGTGGGTGGGCTTGCAACAAGTCCCCTCCCCAGCCCATCCACTCTCTCGCCTGGAGCCCAGGCCCCTCTCGGGCACATCCCCTGTCTCTGCCCTCCCTGTCCTGCCCAGCCCCCATGGGGTCCTGGGGTGGGGGTGCACTAACAACAGCGTCGCTGGAACATACAATGGAAGACCACTGAGGCCTCGTCCCAGCTCTGCTCCTCACTGGCTGTGTGTCACAGGCAAGCTGTTTAACCTCTCTGTGCTTCCCTTCCTCGGATCTAAAATGAGGGTCACGCCAGCATCCCTGCCCTCTTCAGAGGATGTGATGAAAGTAGCGGGAGATGGCGTGTAGGAAGCCCTTAGTAAACTAGTCCTGGAGGCAGGTATGATGGCGTAGGCCTGTGAAGTGGGGTGCACAGTGCCAGGGCCTCCAGAGTGCTTCGGAAACGCTGCTGTGGGCATGGGGCGAGTTGCTGCCCACAGGACAGCCTCCAGGTAGAGGCAGGGAAGGCTGCATGCTAGGGGCACTTGATGAAGGGTGGCCTGCAGGGGCCCAAGATGTCAGACAAGCTTCCTGGGCCATGTGCCAGCCTGAAGCGGGAGGCAGGCAGGGGGGCTCAAGCTGGGCTGGAAATGGGAGTGGGCCCAGGGATGGCCACCTGAGAGGGGTCCAGGGGTGCAGCTTCCTGCAATGACCACAGAGCACTCTGCAATCCACTCGGCCTGGGCAGCCACCAGTCGGGTCAGCTGCCATCTGGAACCCAGATGGGGCGTCTGGCTCATCACCCACTCGGCCCTGGGCACAGTCACGTTGTCACTCCCCACTGAGTCCCTTTCACATTAGCCTAAGGAGGAGACGCCAACCAGTGTCCAGGCTAAGAGCCGAACACAGCTGCCCGGGGGCCTCAGCCCTCGGCTCCCTGGAGGTGCCTGGTTCCTGCAGCCCTGGTTGTGGCTCGGCCATGGCTGAAGGGCCCTCCATCCGTGGGGTGGAGGGGGCCTGTGATCAGCATGCCCCCCCCCAGCTCCCCCCAGGAGATCCCAGAGAGTGGTGCTGAGCAAGCCCTGGGCAGTGGGTGGTGGGCAGTGCCGTGACCTGCAGCTCCCAGTGAGGCTCCTGCTTCCCGGCCAGAGGGGCTGAGACTCAGGGAGGCGAAGTGGGCCTTAGTGAGCCTCAGCACCTTCGTCCATAACGGGGGCCCAACCGGCCCTCGCCCCTGGGCTGTCGAGAGGAGTCTGGGAGGAAGGCGGCAGGGATGGCCGGGATGCCCCCTCCGTGGGCCAAGCAGCCACTTCCGCTGCCTGCCTGGCAAGGGCTTCAGAGCACACACTCCTGCTTGGGCCCCTGTGTTTCCAGTTGCTTCACTGTCTTCCAGGAAACAGGGCCACCCCCCTTTGTTCTGCCCTGGCTTCCTTTCAGAGGCTCCTAGAGGCCGCTGCCCCAGATACACCACCCTGGTAGCCCCAAACACTGTGTGAGGTGCTAGGGTGGAGGCCAGGGGAGGGGCCCTTTAAGGTAGCACCGCTTCCTCTGCGAGGCTGGAACGCAAACCACAGCTCACCTCCACCTGACTCCTCCCTGTCCCGGCAGCCCCTGAGGCCCAGAAGGGGTGGGCAGGCAGACAGGAAGGGCAGGATGGGCGGAGGATGGCTCTGCTATCAGAGATCTTGGGTAGCACCCTCAGGCCTTCAGGGAGGAGGGCGGAGAGTGGACCACAAGGCCCCAGTTAGGGACACAGACTCCTATCCAATTCCGTAGACCTGGGCCCCTGTCCCCCTCCTGGCCCACCAAGGCCCAGCAGCCCTCACCCTTGCCCTGAAGTCAGCATCATGATCAGAGTAGTGGTCGTAAGGGGAACACCTACTGTGTGCCAGGCACTGGGCCCAGGCTACAGCGGGAAACCAAAACCAGACCCAGCACCTGCCTTCCCAAGCATGAGGTATAGTGAGAGAAAGACACTGAACGAACGATCACACCAGTGAGTGGATTCCCCAAGAGAGAGCCTATAATAAGACACCCTCCTTGACTTCCCTGAGGATGTGACTCTAGCTGAATCTGCAGAATGCACAGGAGTTATTGCGGCCAAGCAGGAAGGGCATTTCTGGCAGTGGAAACAGCGTGTGCAAAGGTCCTGTGGTATAAGGAAACACAGCGAGCCAAAACAAGGCCTTGACCAGAGTGAAGGGGTTTGGAGGGATCAGATCACAGGGGCCTTGTCTGTTTTCGCCCTGAAAACAGTGCAATGGGCATTGTCGTTCCCATTTCACAGGGAGCAGACTGGGGCTTGGGGACTTCAGGGAGATCCCTAACCAGAATTCCTGACAGATAGGCAGAGGCCTGGTGAGGGAAATCATGAATGTGTGCCAGGCAGGAAGGGGGCACAGGGACAGAAACGCACACCCCTTAACTTTCTGTCTGCTCACTTGCTCCTCCCAGCAGCCCAGTGTGGTAGGTGTTCTCATTCCGATTTCCAGCCAAGGAAATAGCAAATCAGAGAGCTTGAATAACTTTTGCCAAAATCACACAGCTGGTAAGGGGTGGAGTTGGTCCTACTGGGAAGCCAGGCTCGCTCCCGTAAGGTTCCGACTGCTGCCTAAAGACGGGAGCGTGGCTGGAACTGAGAGACGGCAGCTGCCAGGAGAGAGGATGAAGTGGCGTTTTCTCCGCAGTGTGGACAGGCAGGCGAGCCTGAGAGCCCCAAACCCTGGCCCGGGGCAGCGCAGTGGGAGGAGGCTTGCCCGGGGATTCCTAGAACCTGAGCCTCCTCCAGCCCCACTCATACTCTGTCAGGGAACGCGAGGGTGCCTGGGGTTCCAGCCTCTGTGGCCTGCGGCTGTCCGAGGGCTGGCGGCGTCAGCCACATGGGCCTTCTTTCCGGGCTCACTGACCCGCGCGAGCTGTGGCCATGAAACACTTTGCTCTGGTGTGCAGCGTGCATCTGCCTGGTTTTTAGCGGGCAGTTGGACTTCACCTGCCGTCCCCATCTGCCCCTCTCCCCGAAGGGACCACCGAGCCACCTCGTGGCCTGGCCTGTCCCTGGGCCCATTCCTTCTCTCTGACCCAGAAGTTGCCAACAAGGAGGCCTTCAGGCAGTATCTGGCCACCAGATGTGTTTTAGTCGGCCCACACATCATTTTCTTCTTTATTACTTGTCAGCCAATTTCACTTAAAAATCTAGATTCCTTGTTTCTTTTGAAAAACAGGAAGCTATGCCAATACAGGCCAGCATTCCCAGCCTCCGTCCCCTCTAGCCAGGGCCGGGCTTGCCAGTTCCCTCCATCCCCACGACCTCTGGGGGTCTCCTCACCTGTCCCCTCCCCTTTCCCCCCTGCCCCCAGCACTGATTTGTGTGCGGCGCCCCCACCCCTGGGCCCCCTTTGTAAATCAAGATCGGCCTAGGTGGGCTCTGAGAGCTCGCTGATATTCCGGAACTGACCGGGGATCTGGTCCCAGCGGGACCCCCCACAGGACATAGGTGTTTGGGGCCAGGGAGGGGAAGGAGGTGGCGGGTCTCTGACCACATTCACCCCCAGGTCTACGTCACTGTGCTGGACGAGAATGACAACAGCCCCCAGTTTGACTTCACCTCCGACTCAGCGGTCAGTGTTCCTGAGGACTGCCCTGCGGGCCAGCGAGTGGCTACGGTCAGGGCCCGGGACCCTGATGCTGGCAGCAACGGGCAGGTAGGCACCCAGCGAAACAGCCAGTGGGGCCCCCACAGCTCCTCAGGTAGAGAGGCCATCTAAGCCGTCCCTGTCACCAGGCACCAAGGGGAGGCTCATGCAGGCTCTGCCCCTGAGCAGAACACCTGCACCCGGCCCAGTCTGTGGTCAGGGAGGAGGCACGCAGCTGCCCCGGAACTGTGCAGGCTGGTGGCCCTGCCTGGGGCAAGTGGACGTGGACAGCCAGCCCCCGAAGTGAGGCTACATTTTCCAGGTGACTCCGTCCCCATAGCACAAACCACACAGCACCTCGCTCCTTGCGTGCCAGCTCTGCGGCCAGCCTCCCCACAGCCCCAGGCCCCTGAGAGAGACAAGCACTCCCCATCGCTCCAGGCCGGGACACCCCAGAGTGCAGGAGAAGCACCTCAGTGTTCACACTGCAGTTATCTGTTCTGTGCATCAGGCGACGTGTCTGAGGAGGTGTTAGAGATGGCTTGCACACCTCTGGGGCCGAGACCTGCTGGCTCTGGGGTCACGAGAATGTGGACTCAAATCTCTTCAGCATTTGCAAACTGTGTGACCCTGGCTGGTTGCCCCAGGCCAGTGTGCTGACATCCCCCAGGCCCAGGAGCCTGCCACAAGCATGGCGCCACTTCACTAGGCAGGCCACACCCATTTTGAGGGACATAAATCACGTCTGCATAAAACACTGTGTTCCTAAACACCCTTGCTGAACAGCGGGCTTGGGTGGGCAGGGGCAGGTCCCCTTGGCCTGATGTGGCCACCATGCCTCCCCACCTCCTCACCACTCCCCCTTTCTCCTCCCTGACAGGTGGTCTTTTCCCTGGCCTCTGGCAACATCGCTGGGGCCTTTGAGATTGTCACCACCAACAACTCCATTGGTGAAGTGTTTGTGGCCAGGCCCCTGGACAGAGAAGAGCTGGACCACTATATCCTCAAGGTGGGGACTCAGTTTGAGAGGTGGCTGCTGGCTCAGCCCCTGGACTGGCCACTACTGACCATCGAGGAGGGAGCTCACCTTTCAGCACACCCTGGTGGTCAGCTTCCTGCTGTCACCAAGTCACATGGGGCTGGCTGCACCCCTCAGGGCTGAGAGCACAGTGCGGCTGCCCCGGAGAGGGCGACCAAGGAGGGGAGTGGTCTCTGCATTCCTGGGAGGAAGCAGCCGAGGTGCCTGTCCCTGCCGTAAGAGCCAGGAGGGAAGGTCCGGTGGAGCTGGGAGAACCCCATCCCTTCCACAAACACAACGTGACCTTGGGCGAGATACTTACTCTGTCTGGGCCTCAGTTTCCCCATCTGTGCAATGTACAAAAAAAAAAAAAAACACCCCACCTGACCTGCCTCTGCTGAGGTGAGAAACAAGTGCAGGTGTGAGGAGCCACAAAGGCCACCGTTACTGCAGAATCGCTGTGGCTGGCAGGTCTGCGGAAGACTCTCTGGGGACCTCGGGGCTGCACTCCTGCAAGGGCCTGAGCTCCTGCGGCACTTACTGCTGCCCCGCGGCCATCTGGGCAGCATCGGGGCTCCCAGGGACAGGCTCGGCCCATGGTCAGGACTCCAGCGCATTGCTGAGAAGATTCTTTGAGGCTCTTTCCCTATTGGCCAGAGCCCAGATCTGAGTGCATGGAACAGGGGCCTTTGAAGCTAAAGGCAGGAGCCCTGAGTCGGTTTGCAGGTCCGGGGTCAGATTCAGGGACGGGCACAGCCCAGAACACAGTCAGGGGTGGGTCAGGAGGTAAAGACTTGGGCACACTGGAGTCAGGTTCCAATTGAGGGTCCCAAGTCAGACGAGGATTGGGCCAGGACTGGTCACAGCATGGGGCAGAAGATAAAAGCTCTGGGGAGAGCCCAGGGCTGGCCAGGCCACCCACGGGCAGGGATGGGTCAGCGAGTCTCTCTGACCTCCCAAGTCCTCCCCACCGAGGGGACAGCCCTTTCAGACTCCATGTGACCACAGTCATTCTCCCCCGCACAGGTTGTGGCTTCCGACCGTGGCACCCCTCCACGGACGAAGGACCACATCCTGCAGGTGACCGTCCTGGACATCAATGACAACCCTCCGGTGATCGAGAGCCCCTTTGGATACAATGTCAGCGTCAACGAGGTGAGCGCAGCTCTGGCGTCCACTGAGGCTGGGAGCTGTGGCTCATTCCTAGTTACACACGTGACCCTAGCCTGGGCCTGGGCCTCGGTGCCTTTCTGTGGTGGGGGAGAAGCGAGAAGAGAAAAGAAAGTTGCCTTTCCCCTAACAGAGAACTGAAGTTTACCTTGGGAGAACTGCTTTTTCATAAAAAGAAATCTTATTTTTTATATTATAAAAAAATGTATCTATTATTCAGTCCTAAGACGGAGCCAGTCCAGGAGAATTTTCGCCCGGGCATTGCTGGGTGTCATGCCAGGTTGGACGTTCGTGAGTCAGGATGGCATGAGATAGGTCCGTCTCTGGGGCCACACGCCCCCGGCTCGGCCCACAGGCGGGCTGTGTGGACTTGCGCACGCTCCTTCCCCGCACCCCAGTCTTCCCACCTGTAAGTGGGGGGGACAGCAGTACCTGCCTCCTAGGTTGTAGGCAGGAGCCCACAGCTCTGTCCAGGGGAAGCCGCTGGGCTGCCAGGAACAGGTGCTAGACTTTGCCCCAAACGCCTCGACTCCAGAATGACCACGTGCCTGCTCTCCTCCCAGAACGTGGGCGGAGGCACTGCTGTGGTCCAGGTGAGGGCCACCGACCGCGACATTGGGATCAACA
Source organism: Propithecus coquereli (assembly GCF_000956105.1). Taxonomy (NCBI): domain Eukaryota; kingdom Metazoa; phylum Chordata; class Mammalia; order Primates; family Indriidae; genus Propithecus; species Propithecus coquereli. The sequence goes on from NW_012154174.1 coordinate 189,947, forward strand.
GCGTCCTGTCCTACTACATCACCGAGGGCAACGAGGACGTGACCTTCCGCATGGACCGCATCAGCGGTGAGATCGCCACGCGGCCCGCCCCGCCCGACCGTGAGCGCCAGAGCTTCTACCACCTGGTGGTCACCGTGGAGGACGAGGGCGCCCCCACCCTGTCGGTGAGTGACGGGGGTGGCGCAGGGAGGGGAGGGCGGGCCGGGCAGCTCTGCCTCTGTGCCAGGGAAGCGAGATGGGCCAGGTGGAACTCCCCGCGGCAGGGGGATCCTTGCCCGCCGAGTCGGGCCTTTAGCCCACGAGCGCCCGCGTACCTGTGGAGGGCCTGTGGCGTGCAAAGCTGGGTGCTCCTTCGCCCGGGGCCGCAGCTACTCTGAGTCTCTACTTAGTCCTCTGGGTCCTCACAGAGCCGCGCTATGGGATGGCGCGGGTTGAGCGTCTACACTGGGGCCCAGCCCAGGGAGGTGTGAATCCAGCCCCTACTCCACCTGCCGAGCTGTGCACCGTCGGGCCGCACTCGCGCGTGTGGCGGTGCCTTATGCGAAAGGCGCCCCTCTGGCCCTCTTCCCCGTGTCGTGTGGGGTGACATGCCGTCACAACACGTCAGGGTGGGAAGAGACTGACATCCGTGGTTCGGGCCGATGCTCGAATGAACAAGGCTACTGCCCAAGGCAGTTCTCAAGGTTTGCAAGGCTGGAGAAGCGGGTGGGGACCTGGGGGCCCCAGGGGCTGGGTGACTGTCGGCGGTGACGAGCTGCAGTGGGCATAGTTTGTAATTGAGACCGGGGAATTTGGAGTCAGGAGCACTGTGAGCTGGCTGCATGATCACGAGCAAGTCAGAACCTCTGAGCATATTAGTTTTGTCATCTGCAGAAGAGAGATAGTATCTATCTCATAGGTGGTGTTTGGGGAATCAGATGAGCTCATGTCTGGAAGCACTTGGTAAACCATGAGGAGGAGGAGGATGGTATCAGCTATCCATTGCCGCAATAATGCTGCATCTCAAACTGAGCAATACACTGAGGTGTAAAACAACGACTTATTTAGCTCCAGTTCTGCAGGCTGGCAATTCAGACCTGGCTTAGCCGGGCGGTTCTTCAGTGGGAATCCCTCGTTCGTGTGTGGTCAGCTGCGTGTCAGCTGGGCGGCTGTGCTTCTCAGGGTCTGCTGGCTATCAGCTGGGGTGACAGGGGCAGCTCCTCCTCCATAAGGCGAAGCCCATGCTTGTGGACGCGGAGCTAGCAGGGTCCCCCGGGGGGCAGAAGCATGCAAGGCCTCTGGAGTCCCTGGCTTGGAACTGGCACAAAGTCACTTCTGCCACACTCTGTTAACCACAGCAAGCCACAAGGCCAGCCCAGATTCAAGATATGGGGAAATAAATGCCGCCTTTTGAAGGAGTGACCTGCAAAGTCACATTGCAAAGAGTGGGTAAAGGATTTGGGACATTTCTGCATCTGTCTCCCTGAGGGATCCTGATTGTAAATGAGGCGTCAGCTCTGTCCCTTTCCCCCACAGCAGGTGACTCTGGTAGACCCCTCCCCTCTGCCAACAGCACTGTGGGAGGTGGAGTCACACCAGGTCTGGGCTGGGCTCTTTCTGGGGATGTTGGTAGAAATTGGGCCAATAATCCCAGGAAAGCTCTCACCATGTTCTGAGGAGCCCAGAAAATGAGGATGCCCCCAGGCATCCTCAGCCCCAGGGATGTCCAGTGTCACCACTAATCACTTCAGTCATTCACACCCAGTGGGCTAAATGAGGCACATTGATAGGACACAGGTAACTAATGGGGCGGGGTGGGAGTGAGGCAGGTCAGGGTATCATTTCTTGCGATAACATGGAAGGACCCAGTGTTGACATAACCCCTCCGCAACTGTACCTAGCTTCAGAGTGGATCGACTTGTGATCATCCCTCCAATAGCATCGGTGATGTATTTGGCTACAAGTAACAGAAACTCAACTGTAGAGCCATAAATAAATCTGAATGCATTTTCTCATGTAACAAAAACTCTGGAGAAAATTGCAAATGTTGACTTCATGCTCAGTGATGTCAGAGCTAATGGTCTTGGCCTTTCCCTCATGGTTGCAAGATAGCTGCTGTAGCTCCGGGCATCACGTCAGCATCCAAGGCAGGAAGGTGACAAAAAGACAAAGAGATGGGGCAGCTACTTCTGCCCCTATATCAGGAAAGCAGAAGATTTCTTAGAACCACCCTCCAGGATTCTGTTTATGTCTCCTTGGCCAGAAGTGTGTCATATGGGTACTCCAGGTACAAGGGAGATTAGAAAAAAATGAGGGACAGGATTTTCACAATTGGCTTATTAATTGGAGACCAGATACATTGCTGCCCCCACACAAAAGCAGGACTCTGTTAGTGAGGACAGGGCAGAGAACAGATTTGGGGTGAGGCAAAATGTGACAGTATTTGCCACACTGCCCTCCCCGATCCTGACATAGACCCATCAGCATGCCGCTCCCACCCCCACAGTCCTACAGCTTCCCAGGGCGGCAGTTGGTGGAACACATACATTCTAGGACCCTGAGGTTTGGAGGCAAAATCGGGCTTCCTTTTGGTTCCCAGAAAAAAAGGGGAACTGAAGAAATGGGAAATCACCCCAGCCACATTTAAACACCCAGAATAGGTGGCCCACTATCCAACAGTCCCCAGAAAACTTAGGATTGGTCCCCATGGCCAGAAGGAGTTTCCATCTGTCAGCCAGAGACCCATCCCAGCCCCGCGGGGACCATACGCACCGCCTCCCCACAGGCCGGTCCCTGCCATTCTGGCACCAACAGCAACAGGTTCCAACTTGAAAAAGATTTATAGGAAAAAAATTTTCAGTTGAAAAGAATCCAGCCCTTCTTCGATTTTTCCCCCTTTTTCTTCAAGCTAGTTTTTGCAGGGGACACCTCAGTGAAGAGCTGCAGTGACCATAGGAGCACAGTTTGAGAAACTAGCACTCGACCACATTCGTTCATTCATTCATTCACTGATTCACTCATTCATTCATTCAGCCATTGTTCCCTGAGTGCCCACTGTGTGCCAGACACTGGAGGCGGATGGCGACAATGAGGTCCGTGGCCTGAAGAGATGCAGCCGAGTAAGGAAGGCGATGAGGACATCCATGTGCAGGGGCCGCAGTGCAGATGGGGCCCTTGGAAGAGCTTGGGGACGGCCTCCTGGAGGAGCTGCCACCTGGGCTGAGTCCGGCCAGTCAGTCACAGTCAGCACAGCCAAGCGACAGACATATTCTGGGGGTCAGCTTGAACAAAGCCCTAAGAGCAGGCGGGTTCTGGGAGGCACAGGTGGTGCAGGCCCAGGCAGCATTCGGAGCAGAGCAGGCAGGGCTCTCTGTCCACACGTCCTCCCTGTGACGGTCTATTTGGGGTTCGCCCCAAAGGCTGGTATCGCTGCCTCTTTTTTTTTTTTGAGACAGGGTTTTGCTTTGTCACCCGGGCTAGAGTGCAGTGGTGCCAGAGTAGGTCACTGCAACCTCAAACTCCTGGGCTCAAGCGATCCTCCTGCCTCAGCCTCCCAAGTAGCTGGGACTACAGGCATATGCCACCACTCCCGGCTAACTTTTTTTATTTTTTGTAGACATGGGGTCTTTCTATGTTGCCCAGGCTGGTCTCAAACTCTTAGGCTCAAGTAATCCTCCTGCCTCAGCCTCCCGGAGTGCTGGGATTACAGGTGTGAGCCACCATCCCACCTGGCCCTTTTTTTTTTTTTTTGAGACAGGGTCTTGCTCTGTTGCTAGCTGGAGTGCAGTGGCGTGGTCACAGCTCACTGCAGCCCCACTGCCTTCTTAAGAGCCCCCTCCATTCCCTCCTGGCCTGGCTAAGCCAGGGAGGGGACGGGGCAGAAGCTGGCAAGCTGGAGCCCTGCAGTCAATGCCTGCTGTGATTGGCATTTGCCTCCAAAGAGCACCAGACCCTCACCTCTCAGCAGTGAACCCCTCTCAGGGCCACGAGTGTCCCCAAGGACAGAGCGCAGGGCCATGCCAGAGGTGACCAGAGCAGGGCCCTTCTCCGTCAGTGGGCAGATTTCACTGAATGGGTGTGTGAGGCAGGAGGATTATCCCAGCCTCTCCTGGAGCAACCAGCGCCCTGAGCAGCATCAGGCCAGCCATCCTGAGATTCCAGGAAGGGGGGCCACAGTCTACCAGGGGTCACAGGGCAAGTACCACCCTGCACAGATCTGTCCAGAGAAACCTGGCAGGCGCACACCCTCCCTTTTATTCCCACCTGCAATTACCTGTCTGGTTTCAAGCCAGCCCTCACTGGCACAGGATCAGCCTTCCCAGAGGACAAGGGCATGCGAGATCCATTCATTCATTCATCCAACAACTACGTGCCGGGCCTGAACTAGAGGCTAGGAAGCCAGAGATGTGTCAGGCACAGGTCTGCCCTCCGGTAGCCTCCAGTCTGGTGGAGGAAGGACGTGTAGCAGAGTTGACACGCTGGGATGTAGCAGGGTGCTAAGAGCTCAGAGCTAGGAGCCAGGGTAGGTTTTCTGGAGGAGGCATCATTTGCGTCCCTGTCTTAAAAGATGAGGTTCTCTAAGCAGGGGGCCTGGGTTTCAGTTGCCAAGAGCCTGCCGAAAGCCAAGGGAAATCCTGTATCTGAGCCCCGCCATCTCTGCTTACCTCCCTGAGACCCTCCTCCCCCCAGTTTCCTGAGAGCTGGACTTTGCTGCAAACAGCCTGGGCCGCCTCCACCCAGCCTCAGCCTGCATCACCCGGGCTCTGAACAGCTGTGCTACGAGGGGCATCCGGGCCAGCCCCGGGCCCGCCACACAATGGTGTGCCACCCGGCCAGGGGAAGTCATTGTGCAGCCTCGGGCCTCTGGCTAGTTCCAGGCCACGGGCAGGGAGGCCAGACTTGGAGGAGGGGTCTAAATGGTTGTCAGGGAGGCCCCAGCGAAGGAAGGGCTGGGCCCAGGGAGGAAGGACGGAAGGCAACTGGGAGGTCAGGAGCCGAGCCCAGGATCAGAGGCACTTTGGCAGGGGGCCGGGGAGGGAGGAAGGGCCTAACCGCAGCCTCCCTGGCACATGAGTAACAGCCATCAGGTAATGCAGCCCCAGATAACAGGGCCAGGCTTCTCAAGCCGCGGAGACCTGCCAAAGTCACCTGTCCAGGCAGAAGGACAGAAAATCTTCCAGTACCCCTTTCTGTACACGAGTCCCCAGCAGTAGCCCCGTGATAGTCTTGGCAGCCCACCTTGTGTCTTGAGGGCAGCGGGCTCTTCTGTTTATTAAACTTGGGCCCTGCTGCCGTTGTGAACCCTGCTTCCCCTGGCTTACGGTCAGGAAACCCCAGCCTGGCCCTTTCCCTGTGCTTTCCACCCAGGAGGACCAGCGCGAATCAATCCAGACCCTTCCCTCGGCCTGGCTTCTTGAGGGGCATTCTGCAGCTGCCCAAATGCTGCACATACAACTGGCTAAGTTCCTCCAGGAGACCCTGGGGCTCAGTGGTTGGCTGAGGGTTTCTGTCTTCCCCATGCCCTGATGCAAGCACGAGGGGTGCATGGGCCACGGTGTGTCTCAGGAGTCCTGTGGATTCCCAGTTGCCAGGCAGAAAAGGGGGTGGCAGGAGCTGACGTGGAAATCACCTACGCGACAGCAGCAGGATCTTCTGGACCCATGAGAAGTCCAGGCAGGGCAGGCAGAGCACAGATAGGAGCATTTCTGGTGTGGAGTGAGGTGGGGCCATGGACTTGTGGGCAGAGGTTCATCTCCCGGGGCCTGGAATGCACTTAGGCAAGTCCAGGGTGAAGGCTAAGCCAGCCCTGGCCTATGGTGCCATTCAGTTCAGTGACGAGGAAGGAGCACAGACCTGGGAAGCAGGAGACCCAGGCTCTCGTCCCAGTTCCACCATTCACTTGTTTTGACAAGACACAAACCTTTCAGAACCTTAATTTCCCTATGCATTGAATGGGAACAATAAAACCTTCCAGGATTTTTGGCAGTTGGGGAGCGGGGGGAAACCTCAAACAAGTAGTAGCACAGGTGAAAATGGTTTGGAAGACACGGAATATGACAACAGAAAAGGCAAAGATACGACACATACTGCCACTTCCCTCTCCTGTGCCCAAGGCAGACATTGTTAGCCGATCTCAGCACTTTCTCAGTAAGCTACGTTCATACTTCAGAATCCCTCTCGATGTATTAAATATATTCCAGGAAGTCACCCAATAGATCAGAATTGCAAAAGAAAATGAAAGATCTGCCCCCTGGCCTGCACAAGCTCAGGGCATCGTGCCTGTTGCGGAGGTCCCGCCAGGCCCAGGCAGAGCTGCTAGGGACTAGAACTGCCGGGAAGTCAGAGGCGGCCGGCCCGTCGTGAGCGGCTCGGAGAACAGAACTCTGCCTCTCGCTTCAGCCCAGCATGCAGTAGCCGTGTGTCAGTTACCAGCTCTGCAACAAGGTGCAAAGGCCAGACTGTTACTGGACCCTGCCCTTCCGGAACTCACAGAACAGTAAGGGAGACATGGCGCCCGTGGGGTAAGAGGAGCAGCAGTGCAAATCGCGGAATGCCCAGCACACGCGCCAGGCGGCCAGTGCTCTCTCTGGGCTGGGCCAGATGCTCAGCCGGGCTGTGAGTGTCTGTTTGTCAAGAGGCCTTTGTACCCACCATCCTGGTCGGAGTCCCACTTCCTCTTTTGCCCGCTGCAGCTCCCTGAGTGAATGTTCCCCCAGCCCCCAGCACAGCTGGGCCAGCCCTGGAGTGCTCCAGCTGCCACCGGGAAGGTCTCTTCCATGAGGCAGGACTACAGTGCCCAAGTTGGTGGGGATGGGTGGGTGGCAGGACCTCTGCAAGCCCCAGCCCCACCGCATCCTCCCGAGTCCCCCCACCACGGAGCACCGGTGACGAAGGCCATGCATCAGCTCCTCTGCCCAGGCCCTGAGCTGCTGCGCGTAGGGAAGCTCTGGCCAGGCGGGAGTCTTTGAGAAGCAGGTTCCACAGCTCGTGCACGCCCACCCAGCGCCCCTGTCACCACAGCCTCCCCGGGCAGGGCCAGCCTGACCACCAGCAGTCACCAGTGGCCTCCATGGCATGTTTTTAGGGAGTGTCAAGCAGCCCCCACTGCGTCAGCAAACTTCTCCTGATGGTGCCTCAGAGTCCATTGCCTCAGCCCCTCCCTTGGAGGGAAGAAAGGCAGGAAGTCGCTATGAAATGTGCATGTCGGGAGATAGTTAAGGCAGCCTCTAATTCCTGACTGATCTCCTAACAATGAACTAGTTCCTAAAAACACAGATTGCCCCCACCCCAGGGCCTCGGACACGACCAGAAACCTGGAGCCTCCTACCCCAGCCCCACCCTGCTCCCAAGCAAACCTCCTCCAGGCCCCAGCACTCCTCCTGCCCCCCTGGGGCCACCACGTCCCCACTCTCAACTCTGTCCCATGCGCCCCAGCCCATCGCCACCAGGGCTGGCATCTGAGGCACCACCATCCCCGGGCCACACGCAGGGCTGCTCCAGCACCCTGCCCTCCCCAGCATGCCGCATGTGGGGCTCACGGGCATGGATGCAGATGGAACCGGGAACGCAGAGTAAATTTCGCTGAAAACAGGAAGCCACAAAGCTGAGCCGCGTTCACTGTGAGGGTCCAAAGAAGAGAGCCGAGGCCGTGCAGGAGGAAGCTGGGGAGGAAGTGTGGCGGCTGTTCTGCTGCGGGCCGCCTCCCTCTCTCCATGCTGCAGCCGCGCCTGGGGTCTGGCAGCTAAATTCTTAGAAGTTGTCTCTGCCTCGAGGTCAGAAGCTGAGGGCTGGGGCCAGGCCAGCGTCCCCAGGGGCCAGGGCACACACTCTTCCTGAGCTTGTCCTTTGACCCTAGGGGCAGCCCGGCCCTGCCCTGGAGCAGGTGTCACTTCCCAATTCCCGCCCTGTGGGTCCCCGTGAATTGTCAGAACAGCACCCCCTTTCTACAGCGGCTGGCACCGAGTGTCCTTGGAGGCAGATGGAGTAGAAGAGGGGACCCCAGGGACAAAGCAGGAGTGAGGGTTTTAGTGTTCTGGCCACTCAGGTGTGGGTCTCATCTCGAAGCCGGTGCTCACCGTCTGCTCAAGGCCCCCAGGTCCGCGGCGCAGCCCAGGCACAGCGGGACCCCTGCCTTTGGCTAGCAAGGCAGCTTGGAAGCAGAGCCACGTGTCCAGGTGGGGCTCCCTGGCCCCAGCCGCAGGTCCAGGCCTCACTGCTGCCAGACAGCCCAGAGCTGCTCCCCTTTTCCACCCCTACCCCCGGCAATGGGGCAGGCTTCTCCCTGCCCTCTGGGCCCTGTGTACTAGCCCCAGGCCCAGCTCAGCACAGCCGGTGTCGCTGCTAAAAGCCCCGTGCCTAGACGGGACTGTGCCCTCCGCAGTGCCCAGGGCTCCTGCCCCCTGCAAGCTAGAGGGGGTCTGCCCAGCCCGCCTCACCCCTCCCCATTCCCAGGCACCTCCTTCTGTGTTTCCAGCCTAGAGCGTGCAGAGACCACCCCCCCCTTCTCCCATGCCTTAAAATCCTTCAGTCACAATTCCACGAAGGACTCCACTTGCATACATGTATAAAAACAAATCCAGGTCATGCCGGATACAGGATATGGGAACACACCCACCCGGCTCCTCCCACCTGACTGGCCAGGCACAGACTGTCCGAAAAGGAAGGCCGAAGGCAGGGGTCGGGGAGAGGGTTCCCTAGGCCTTGGGCACTTCAGAAGCAGAGTGGGGGTTTCAGCCCGGCTCTCACAATCCATCCACAGGGTTTGCACCTGTTGCCCCATGTCGTTTTTAATAGCACCCCCCTTTCACACCCAGAAGTGTCCCGGTGTGGACAAGACATTATGTGGCACCGTTGCTATGGCCCACGCTGAGCAGTGGGAGTCAGGGACGGGGAGGGCGGGAGGAGGGAGCCCCTCCTCTCACCTTCTCAGCAGGCCCCACCCGCCTGCCCTCACCGCTGTTTGCGGTGGGTGGTGCAACCTCTGGCCTGGCCGAGGATTGCCCAAGACGCCAATTGGCTCACAGTGGCCACCGTGCCCCAATATGTACTTCCTGTTTCGGGGTCTCTGGCCACTGAACTGTGGAGACCAGAATGCAGGCAGTGGGAGCCCCGGATTGGCTTAACCTGCTGACAGGTCTTTAGAGAAACTGCTGGTGGGAGGCAGCTGGGGAAGGCTCCGATGGCGGGGGGCGGGCAGGCCCAGGCACACAGGCCCCGGTGCCCCCATGGGTACAAAGAGTAGATCTGACAGACGAGTAGCCTCGGGTGACATGGGGGAGCCAGGTCACCACAGGGGGGAGGAGTCCCTCCGCATCTTGCCCTGTGCCTCGGGCCTGGGAGGGTGGCACGTCTAGTCCTATTGAGGCTGCCAGGTCCCGAGGCTCGTGGAGAGAGGCTGCTGCAGAGCTGGAGGTTCTGAGTCTGGTTAGGATGTAGGTCATTTGGCATCTGTAGCTGGTGAATTTCAGGTTTCTGCGGGGAATCCCAGCACCCCAACATCCTTGGGACAGGGGCTGAGCCATCCGGCATCTGCCCCCTTCCCCCTTGTAGCATCCGGAGGGCTGAGGGGCTGGGCATCAGGGCTGTCTCAGAGTCTGGACTCAGAGCAAGAGGGACGGAGCCAGGGCCAAGGCCAAGGAAGCCACTCAGAGGGCCAGGCCTGGCTCAAATACACCTGCTCCAGACCCAGCCACAACTGCCCACTGTCCCCTGGCTGGTCTAGACGGCCTCAAAGTTTGGGGAGTCAGGGACAGGCTCTGCAAAAGAAAGGAGAAGCAAAGTCAAAGGGGACCCCTCTGTCCCTCACCCCCACACCACACCCTGAAGCTGTGAGGACTCCCCAGGGAGGCTGGGGAGTGAGGCTGATGCCGTGCAGGCCATGGGGTCATGACCTTGCAGGGCATGGTGCTACGAGGGTCAGGAAATGCTTACCCAGGGATGGGAAGAAGACGTCCCCGGGGCCCGGAGGAGACAGCGGCGTGCTGGGCTCGGAGAGCAGGTGCCGCCCGGACTCAGAAGGCTGCCGCTGGGCCACGTAGGACAGTGGGGGCCTGGGCTTGGCCTCGGGCATCCCTTGGGAGGGTGTGGAGGCCTCAAAGCCAGGGTTTTCAATCCCTTGAGTGTTGCTGCCGTGGAATCAGAATAGAAGGTCATCTGTGCTGCCCGGAGTATGAGCTCTGCCCTCCCTGCCTCCAGCTCTCCTCCCCTCCCCTCCTCTCCCTCCCCAGCTCCAAGCCTCAGCATCCTGCCCTGTAAGCAGGGAGGAGCCAGGCCCACAGAGAAAAGGCCTTGGGCCGCACTCTCCCACCCGCCCCGAGCTGAGGCCGCAAGGCTGCCCTCAGGACAGACCCCAGCGCCTTCCTGCGGTCTGACCATTAGCCCCGGCCTGCCAGGAAGCCTGGCATCAAAGGTGCTTCAGGACACCAGCCTCAGGAGTTTAGGGACAAGTTTCTCTTTGGTAAGTAGAGTTAATGGCATTAGGATTAAATGTCCCAAAGCTTCTCTTGAGCTGAGGAGAGGGGTTCTCTTTTCTTCCCAGTTAGAAGTGGGACAACCTCTAAAGAGCCCCCCTACTCTGAGATGCTAGCAGGACTGCCAACAGGACTTCCTTTGACCCGTCTTGACAATCATCCCTTCAAACCCCCAGAGAAGCTCTGGGTTTGGTGTTGCAGGTACTGGGGCCGAGTCCCTGAGTGGGGCTCGTCCCCTGAGCACATCCCCTGGACTAGGCTGCATGCCAGCTCCCTGCCCAGAGCGCACCGACGCACACCCCCCGGTCTGTTCCGTCCCGGCCTGCTGCCCCCTCTGGGTCTCTTCAGTGTCTGCCCTCGTGGCCTGCAGCAGCCTGCCAGCTTCTCCTGTGGTGCCCAGCCGGGAGGAGCCAGGGCTCCCAGGTTGGGGCTGGGGCTGGGGCTGGGCCCTCTGGCCTCCTTCGCACGTGTCAGTGTCTGCCCCAGGTCAGCTGCTTCCTCCCCATCCCCATCCTAGCCCAGGCTGACCACTGAGGCCTAAAGGAGGGTGTGTGGCACATCTCAGCAGAATCAGAGCTCAGCCGCTGGGCGAGGGGCGGCGGGAGAATAGCCAACAGCACAGATGTGTGGGCTACAGCAGCAGATGGCAGACGCTCCTCTGCCCAGCTGTGCTAGGCAGCTGAACAGGGGCCCTGTGCACAGAAACACCTCCTCCCTGCCAGCTGGCCCTGGCAAGTTTTCTCAAGAAGGTCTCCGTGGGCCTTACCTGTCCATCCGTACCAGCTCCTGGGCGCCTAGGGACAGACAGAGAAGCCGGTCACAGGAGGGAAGGCTTCCCCAGGCAGCATCCCTGCCCCTCTGGCAGATGCCACTCAGGGAGCGGGAGCCAAGCTCAGGTGGGCCCTGCTCAGCCCTGGACCCCACCTCTGTTCACGTGGGAGGCTGTCTGGCGGCACTCTGCATGTCTGTCCAGCCGGTAGGGTCTCAGTGAGCGGCCCATTTTGACCATTGATAAATGAAACTGTCTGCATTTTCCAAGAATGTAGGACAGTGTTTGCCACCAGGAAACCAAAGGCAGCCAGCGTTTTCTCCTATGGCTTGAGGTACAGTGTCGGACCCTCAGGGTTTTATTAATTTTATCAACCAAAGGCCAGGCTCCTGAATTTGCTAACTGTGCTGCTTCCTGTTTGGACATTAGCCACATTCTGGTCTTTAGCCGTGACTTACTGGGTGGGAGTGTCCAGGGTCAGTTCCTAATTGGAGAGCTCCTGGTCCTCTCTGTCCCACCCCCTATGTTGCCTAACAGGGTGGCATGAGACGGGAACCTTAAGGGGTCTGAGCACCTGATCGCTTCCCAGCCATTCCACCCACTTTCTGCTGCTCACCCAAAGCTGCTGCTACCTTGCCCCACTCTTGGGGTTCCCCACTCCCCAAACTGGCCACCAGCTAGATGCAGTGGCCCAAACTTCCCTCTTTCTTGAGCACCCCATGTACTCCCACAGGTCCTTCTCGTTTTAAGGAGCTGCCAATGACTATGGGGAAACGGGCAGGGAGGGAGGGGAGCAACAGCAGAACAAACAGGGGGAAGTGACACGAAAGTTCCTGAAATCTGCTAGAGTCATGGCTGCTTTGCAGGGGGCCAGGCTACCTGCAGGTGTGCGACACGTACTCCCGCATCTCACCCTCTCCACCACGCTCTGGGGTAAGGACTGTTGGTCCCATTGTAGAGCTGGGGAAACTGAGGCTCGGTCCAAAGCTGGCTACCTGCTGGCCTCTCCAGCAAACTGCCCTCCTCAGGGCTCCCAGCCGTTTCTTTTTCTTTTTCCTGAGTGTGGCTCATCCCTGGGCAGGCCCTCCAGGCCAGCTTCCCGCACAGAGCACACCAACGCACACTCCCCCTGCCTGGCTGCCCTGGGTCCTCTTCTGTTCCAACCCTCGCCCCACCCCTGCCTCAGGCATTCCTGTAGGGAGGTCGTGGTGGGTTTCTGAGAGGAACCTGGGAGTCCTGAACGGAAGGGTGAGGTGACCACAGCCCCCAAGTGACCTGCTGTGGGGGTCCAGGTTGGCCCCTAGGAATGAGGGGATGGAGGGGTGTCAAGTTGTTAGGGCCCGGCCACAGGAAATCAGATGTGAGCCAAAAGCCACCTGGTGATAGCAGTCCTCCCTCAGTTACCTTCCACAACCAGGTGGAGGGGAAGAGACCAGGGAGGGGGTACAGGGGCAAAGGTTTGCTCCCGGGGGACTCAGACTGACCAAGGCTCACAGTTAGGGTCAGGGGCCAGGCAAGTGGCACTGTCACCCCGGGGGTGGGGGGTGAATGGCATTTGTGGCCATGACTTGAAGCCCAGCACCACCATTCAGTCACTATGTGCTTCCTTAGGCAAGTTCCTTAGCCTCTGTAGTGCCTCAGTTTGCTCATCCGTAAAATGGGGACAATGGTAGTACCAAATTCTTGGAGTTGTGATGAGGAATACAGGAGAAAATGTATATGACAAGGTCGGCAAAGTGCCCGGTACAGCACTCCTGTCAGTGAGGGGTTGTTGGCTATGACACTCGTGCTGATGAAGTTTTATTACAGGGTGGAATTACGTTCCCTGGAAAGAGCATGAGTTGAAGGCTCTGAGGTCGAATCCCAGCTCTGCCTCTTACCAAGTTATGTCATGTTCAGTTAGTGACTTAACCCTGCCAATCTTGGGCTTCTCGTCTGTATAAGGAAAGGGTTGAACTAAGCTATCTCTAAGGAACCTTCCACTTCCGATGTTCCAGGGGTCATTTTTGTCCCAACAGTTGCAACTAATTACAAAATGAGCCTACCCATACCTTAGAACAGATCCCCGTAAGATCTCTGAGTGACAGCATTTTTATAAACCAATTTGAGCTACTCCATATGATTCTTCATTCACTCACAGATATTTATTGAGTGCCAAGCCAGCACGGCCTGAGAGTCAAAGGTGCTGGCGGGCACGCACGCCCCAGAAATAGCACACCTGGTTCCCTTCTGTTCCCTCGGCCACTGAACCCAGATCCTTGCAGGGAGTGTAGGAGCTCCCGTCTCTGCAGTGGAGAGGAACTGCGCCTGCCTCGTGTCTTTGCTAATCCCAGGAGCTGAGCTGGGGGCTGGGGCGGGTCATGCACACCCCCCACCCACTCCACACAGGCAGGGCTACTCACGGCGGTTGGAGGCCGCCTGCCTTTGCTTGTAGACCAGGAGCAGGATGAGGGGGAGGCAAAGGATTCCCACGATGCAGGCGCCCGTCGCCAGGGCTGCAGCTGTGATGTCTGGAAGGGCAGAGAGGCAGCCAAGGTGAAGCCCATGCCCACTGCTCCTCCCAAGGGGAAACTGAGGCCCAGAGAGGGAAGGCCAAGCAGCGGGGGCACCCACCTTTACCCAGGGCCCCAAAGCCAGACCCTCAGTGGCCTGCAGAAGCATGGAAGGTCTGGGACCTCCTTTCAAAGAGAGCCCCATGCCCATCCCCTAAGTGGGCCCAGAGCACAGAAAGGAGACCTATTGCTGACAGCTGAGGCAGCTCCAGGGAGGAGAGGAGACAGAGTCCTCATCCCGGCCCACAAGGGACAGGGACAGCTGGACCACCCGGAAAAGAGGGATCAGGCCCTCCGCAGACCCCATGCCACAGAGTTCAAGGTCAAAAGAAGCCCAAGTGATGAAAAAGTTTTGGAAATAGATAGCAGTGATGGTTGCATAACATTGTGAGTGTAATTAATGCTACTGAATTGCACACTTAAAATTACTAAAATGGCAAGTTTTGTGTTATATAGGTTTTACCATAATAAATAAAAAGCCTCAACTCAACCCAGAGACCCCTTAGCTCTGGGGTGAGGCTTCTGGAACCCCCCCCTTGATCTCGCCACACAGGACATGGGAAAAAAACTTATAGTGAGAACTAGAGAAACATGAATCCTTGTCTGACATTTTTTAAATTTTAAACTTACTCCTTTATAAAAAAGTTAAACATAACAAATTTTAAAAATATTCGAAAGTCTCCCCCTCCCCTGGACGCATAGTCACTGTCCGCAGCTCCTTGTGCAGTGGTGTAGACACGTTCCCTGCCCGTACAGCAGATGTGGGATCACGTGACGATGGCTTTTCCCACTGAGCAGAGCGTGGACATCGTTCTGTACCAGCACAGCGACCTACTCATTCTGCTCAGGGCTTTTTCACACAGCTCGCCCCAAATTTATTGCAACAGATCCCTACTGGTAGATACGTCTGCTTCTACTTCCGACATAACGAATAACATAGCCGTGAACCCCGCGTGCACCCATCTTTGCTCACTGGGGCAAGTACATCTGTGCATAAATTTCTAGACCTCGAAGCTCCGAGCCAAAAAGTATGTGCGTTTTCTTTTAGGCTATTGCTAAATTGCCCTCCAAAAAGGTTGTACCGCTTCATAATCCCAGCAGCGTGGGGAGGTTTGATTTATTTCAGTCCATCTGCTGACTGCAGAAGTTTAGCTGGGAACAGAAGTGCCCTCAGGCCACAACCAGCATAAACGCATTTCCTTCCCCATTTTACCCCTTCCCCGGGCCAAAAGATGGGCTGGGATACCTGGTCACAGTGTCAACTTAGCCCCAGAAAGCTCTGGGAAGCGGATGGGCTGTGGTCTAAATGTTGCCTTTGCACTACTTGTTTGGGAATAAAGGCCGTTTTTGTGTTGCTTTACAAGCCGATGGTGTAAACAAGTTTTCAGGGGGGTTGTTCAGACCGCAGAAGAGAACAAACTGTTTTCAGGCACTTTACAAGTACCCACTGGTGCAGGACCGGTTGCTACACTAATTACAAAGCAAGTTCCGCTCGGCGTGACAGCAGGTTCCCTGCAGATCTTAGCGAGGCTGCATTTTGATGTGGAATATGGAAGGTAAAGACGTTCTATAACTCAGACGGTTCAGTATTTATTTCGAAACCCCCATCAAAGAGCCTTATTGTGGACAGCATCTGAGGAGCCAGTTGCAAACGCTCTTTTCTTGTCATCACAGCAGGTCTCCCCTGGACTGTTGCTAAGCAACGTTCTGTGAGGTTCGACAGGTGCTCACTGCTCCCTGCTCCCTGCTCCCTGCCTGCCGTGGGGGCTTGGCCAGACCTCCCTGCCTAACTCTTGTCCCCAGGTGGAGATTCCCCCGCTGTGGCCCCTCTAGGGACATGGTTTCACTTCGAGAGCCTGAGGCTTCCGTACAGCCTGGGCTGAGAGTTGAGGCTGGGGCGAGGGGCAGAGGTTTGGCGTCAAGTCTGTGGGGACAACTGCCCTCTGAAGCCACGGGGATCTCTGCAGAGCCCAGCCTCCCCACTCCTTGCCCCAAGCATGGCCAGTGCCTGGGCTGGCAGCCACTGGAGGCAGGTAATGGCTTCTTGGTTACCGTCCAGAGCCAGACTTATCCTGGGAAGGTGATCGGGCGCTGGCAGAGGCAGCTGCCAACACCACACTGAGGAGTGTGCCAGGCCCTTATAGGGCAGGGTGGGATGGGAGGGCCCAGTCTGCTCCATCATTGTCCAGGGCCTGCCAGGTACCCTGTGGGCATATGTGGAGGAGGAAGTTTGGCTGCTGAGGCCAGGGCTGACTGGTTTCCCAGGGTGGAGGCAGGCGAAAGCAGACAGCACATCCTGCGTGGGGAGATGAGCTGCCCAGCCCCCTTCCCTGGGCTCAGTGAAAAACGACAGCCCCTTGGCAATGCAGCACCAACTTCCCCAGTTACCTGCCCCCACCTCAGGCTGACTTGGACTTTCACGCCATTTCATAGTCCGGTACCCTCCTACTTCCCAAGGATAACATTAAGAGGCTTGGGCCGAACTTAGAGAAGGAAAACTCAAAGAACATCTTGGCCAGAAGCATCATTAAACTGATTGGGTAACACGGCTGGCTGCAGAGCACCTGTCAGAGGGGCCTTTC
This sequence comes from Propithecus coquereli, assembly GCF_000956105.1. NCBI lineage: Eukaryota > Metazoa > Chordata > Mammalia > Primates > Indriidae > Propithecus > Propithecus coquereli. Next base: position 206,298 of record NW_012154174.1, read on the forward strand.
CAAAGGTAAGAATAGTAGACAGCAACACCCAGCAGCCAGCCCTGGGCCCACTAAGCACAGTGACACTGGCCACCGGGCAAGTATTTCTAAAACTGTTAGAAAACAGGACCATGTCCACAGTCTGCTACCATCCACTTGCCATCCTGCCTTGGCACAGGGGAATGGATGAGTCGACTTGGAAAGTCAGGCCTGGAATTGTGCAACCAGAAGAAATAATAGCCAACACTTACACAGCGTGTACTCTGTGCCAGGCGTGGTCCTCAGCGCTTGGCATAAGTGCCTCATTTTAGCCTCATAACAAGCCTGGAAAGCAAGTACTTATAATCATCCCCATCTTACATATAAGAAAAGGAGGGCGCAGAGAGGTTAACAGCTTGGCTGATTCCAGATCTGTGCTCCTGACCACTCCACCACATGGCCTTCACTAGAAGGGACTCAGGTTGCAACTATGCCCCACATAGTACTTTTTTTTTTTTAGTTGCCAACATTTTATGATTAAGAGAGTACACGTAAAATCTGGCTTCTGGCTTTGCTTGAAGATTTAGTGGCTCTGGAAACCCTGGGCCCCCATGCTGACACAGCAGGCGACAGTGCCCTTAGACTGGCGGCTGGGGACTCGCCACAGTCCCCACCCCTCCCTACTGTCTTACTCACCAGCTCTTAGGCCCCAAGGACATAAGAGCTTCTGATCCCTGATTCAGCCCCTTAGATAACACTGAATGCCGCCCTGTTAGAAGAAAAGGGACACACTTGCTCCCATTCTTAGTAGGGAAACGGTACCCAGAGAAGACACGTGCTGTCCAAAGCCCCCACACCCAACCAAAAGTACATCCGAGTTTCTCCTCATGTGGGACCGTGTCTGCCACAGTGCCAAGTCGCCAGACTGTTAGAACCAAGAGTTTGGAAGGGAACTTGAGAGGTCATCGAAGCCATCCCCTGCCCTCAACCGCTGGGACAGAAGCAAGGATGTCCCTTTGGTCCTCAAGCAGCCAATCTGCTACAGACAGTGGCTCGAGGGAGTGAGGGCCAGAGCAAGGCTTTGCATCCCTGATGCATGCAGAGAGAGAGGGACGAAAATGTCAACACCCAAGGGCAGAGGTGCCTGGCAGAGGTGCCTGGCCCACTCTTGACAGCCAGGTTCACGGTTTCCACATCACCCTCGGGCTCTTACCAGCCCGAGGGTGACTCCTGGAAGTCCCCAGGGGCTTTTTTCCCCCTGAATTCCAGCAGCTGCTGCTCTAGGGTCTAGATCAGGAGAAATGAACTACAGCTCCACTCCCTCTCCATTTTGCCCCTGGTCTCCCTGGCATCCTCCCCTCTGACATCTCTGTCTCTGTCCCCAAGACTGAAAGCATAATTTTCGGGAAGCTGGTGCTGCCAGGGGAAGGCGACGCAGCACCTAGGCAGGTGTGCACACAAAGTCAGGCGTTCTGGCTCTGAGAGGCCAGGAGCAAGTCCCGTCACCCGCTGAACCTTGGTTTCCCCACCTTGTGACGTGGGGGTGGTGGCAGAGGGGACGGTCCCTCAGGGCCTTGCAGCCCTGCGAGAGCTCATGGAGGAAGCTGTGGGACTGCGGTGGTTGCTCAGAGTGGAAGGAGCCCTGGGGAAGTGAACGTCACCGGGTGGGCTGCCCCGTCCCCTACACGGGCACGCGTGTGCGCACACAGTCACGAGCCCACTGCGTGGGAGGGAAGGGGCTGCTCTGAGTCCTCTCTCCACCCTCAGCAGGGAGCCGCCCGGAGAGGAAGTGAGGACAGTGGCGGTGGCTGGGTGAGGCGACACCTGGCTCTGCAGCATGCAGGGACAGGGGCCTGAACCGAAGGCCTTCTTAGTCCCATGTGGTGGCTCACACCAAAACGCACATTCTTATTTTGCTCCTGGCCAGTCTGTCTGTTGGTCTGAAAAAGCAGTAGTGTGAGTGAAAAGCCGCCGCAGCCTGTGAGCTTGGCCGGGGGCTGCAGTTTAGCTGCCCCGCTTTCGGCTTAGGCTCTTGGGCACGTCCTCCTGGACACTTCTGCATCTCCAGGGCCTTGGCAGGGGCCGGTGCACACCAGACGCCGGCACAGCCTGGGTGGGCAGAGGGATGTGGAAGCCACGACCACCTCCTCTCAGAAGAGGGAGGCGTCCCTAAGACTGAGTGCCCGGGCACCCTTGGAGCAGTGCCCCCTTGCCCGGTAGGACACCTCTGGGCAAACACCAGTGGCCCGGCCGCACCCACTGCGCTGCACACCCAGTCCTCTCCTGTCCCCTCCCCCAAGCTGGGAAGAAGGTGAATGAGCAGAGCTAAGAGGGCTGCCACCAAATCCCAGCTGTGCTGCTCTCGGCGGTGCGAGTTTGGGCAAGTTGTGCCATCTCTCTGGGCCTCTGTTTCACAGAGTGAAGACGGTGACGCCTGCTTCGTGGAGTTCTTGTAAGAATCCCCTGAGATAGTAATGCTTAAAAGGTCTTCGCACAATGCCTGGCACCCAGTAGGAGCTCGGGAAAGGTAGTTCTCTTCCCCTTCCTGAGCCTGCCCCCCTCCCTACCTCACTCGCACAACAAGGAAACTTTGAGTAGTTGAATCCTAAGGCAAGAGGACTCCCACAGTCCCCCAACCTTCCCCAGTTGAGAGGGCGGCACTCAGCAGCATGTGTCACCCAGAACCTGCCACGGGGCCCTTCCCCTGGCCAACGGGCACTGCCAGGGTGCAGCCCCTGCAGGGACTCAGGAGCAGAGACTCTAGAGCCAGGTGGAAGGGGAATGGGTTTGAGGGTTTGCAGGAAGGAGGAAGCAAAAGGGACGGGCAGCAGAGGAGGAGAACAGGGGCCCAGGGCTTTGGGGTGATGAGGCCAGAGTTCAGAACAGGGTCTGGGTCCAGGATGAGGACAGAGGAGAGCAGAGAGCCCAACAGGGGCAAGAGGGAGGTCCCTTACTTTCACTCTCCTGGGGGGAGGATGGGTACGCGATGCATTTGGACGGTGCATCTTTGCCTGCGGGAGCAAAGAGAAGGGCCGTCAGGTGGGCGTCAGGCCCAGGAGAACAGGGAGGCCTGTCCAGGCCAGTGTCCCCCTCCCGTCACAGGTACTCATGCCGTCACTAGGCAGTATTGGCCCGTCTGGAGCCTGCACACGTATGCACACACGCACGCGCACACACGCACGCGCACACACATACCCTGGCATGTTCTCACCATGCCTGTTCTCATGCCTCCCCCAGGGGCATGTGGATGCCTGCTGGCGCCCACACCTCTACCCGCCTTTCCTTTCCCACCAGCCTTTGCATTCTCTCCTGGACAGACACACACACACGTATTCCCTGAAAGCCATACAGCCATCTACCGACTCGCACCCCAGGGTGTGCATTGGTCCCGCTGTTGCCCATACCTGCCACAGCCATGGCGTCATCATTAGCACAGTCACACAGTCACACACAGTCACACTCCCAGCCCAGGTACGTGCAGCCTTGCACATTAAAAAGTTCCACTGTCACAAACGGAGCCACGTACGCCCTCCTCCTCCATCACACCGGCTAACCACACGCCCGCACTCCACACGCCCACGGCCACCCCGTCTCGCACACACACTCTCTGGAGTGCCAGTGTCACCCATACAGCCTTACATACCACCCCGCACAGCGTCACACACAGTCACACCATCAGACACGCGGCCCCTTGTGCTCCCAGGCTGTCACACGCAGGACACCCTCACCTGTCTGCACCTGCAGCTCCATGGCCCCGTGGACCCTGTGCTCCGAGTGGTGGTGCCTGATCTCCACCACCAGGCAGCAGTAGAGGCCGCCGTCCAGTGGGGTCAGGTTGCGCATGGTGATGGAGAAGTTGCCGTGGTGGTCGGAGGCGGACTCCAGCCCGTGGCGCTGGGCCAGGTCCTGGCTGGTGTTGGCGGCCTGGTGGCCTCCGTGGTGCAGGTGAAGGTCCTGGAACGTGAGGTTGCGGATGGGCTGGCGCTCCGAGCAGACCTGCACCTCACCCCGCGAGCTGCGGTACCATGTCTTGTAGAAGGTCACGTCATGTCCTTTGGCCACAGGGCCCAAGAGCTTGCAGGTGAGGGTGACGTTCTGCCCCTCCGGACACACATACAGGGAATACGGTGTGGCAACCTTGAAGGCTGCCACCAGACCTGCTCAGAAAGAGGAGAGTCCCGTCACCTGCCTGAGCCAGCACTACTCCCTGGTGCCCCCAGAGCGGGGAAGAGCCTCGGCCTCAGCCACTCCCCAGCCGCAGGCCCGGGGTGAGTCAGCTGACTTCCCTAAGCCTGGCCTCTCGGTGAGTACACGAACCCGACTCCATCCCAGGCTGTGCGGGGGGAGCCCAGGAGCTTCCCCAACCTGAGGGCGCCCTGGACACTCTGAGGCAGTTGACCCGGCCAAGGTATGTCCCTCTCCCAGGTAGAGCACGAGCCCTGCTCCCACTCCCCACTGCAGACACTATGGCTGTGCCCAGCATGGCCCTGGCACTGCCCAGCCTCCGTGCCCAGCCTCTTGGGTGGGAGGCAGGATAAGGGGCAGAAAAGCTGTTTGGAACAGCAGCTCTTTGTCCTTGGTCACCCTGCTGGGGGCCATCAGCACCTTCTGCTCCTTTCCACTCCTAAGACTGGATGTGTCCTCCCAGGTCCTCATCAGGGAGCACTAGTAGAGCACTGCATGTGTGGGGCCTGCACCAGGTGCCGCGTCTCACCTGGATGCTGAACCCATGGCTCCCTTCGGGAGCTGACCATCTAGCTGGGCAGATGACGTTTGCATTCGTGACAAAGGAACCCCCTGCGCAAAGGCAAACTGGTGCCAGGCTTCAGGGCACTTGGAGGAGGGAGGAAAAAGCCTTCTGGGGATGGTCAAGGGACTTCCTGTAGGACGGAGGGTCTTTGAACTTGATGGACAGATAGGATTGCAACCAGCAGAGAGGGTGCCCTAGGCAAGCTGGCGGGGAAACAGGAACCCAAGATGTCTCAGGGCCAGGGACAAGGAATGCACAAAAGGTCATCTCATCCATGCCCCTGCCCCCATTCAACCTTGGAAACATTTCCTAGTTCCTAAGCAGATGAAGCAACCCCCTGGTCCCCTTTCCCTGCCCCAGCCCTCCAGCATGTAATCATGGTGACCCTCAGAAGACCTGGCTTTTGAAAACAGAGTACTGGGGCTGGAGGCCCCATCCT
>NW_012154174.1:211719-237682 GCF_000956105.1 Propithecus coquereli
GGCCAGCCCCATCCTCTCTCTAGCTGTGTGTACCTCAGTTTCCTCACCTGTGCAACGACAAAAATACTGGCTACAACACAGGATTGTGAGAAGACTGAATAAGGAAAAGACGAGAACACAAGATGTGAGCTCTAATGCCCTCTGCAGACATGTGCAGGATAGCTATAGTTGTTATATGTTGGTGGTATTTTTATCTTAATTGGTATCTCAGGGGCTGCTGTAGCAGACAGCAAGGGAGGGTTTAGAAGTATGTACAGAAGCCAGTCTGATACGTCTTCTTCATTGCCCCAGCCAGGGACATCACCTGAAACCAAGATAATGCCACATCCTCCTCCAGACACCCCTACCCTGCCCTCAGAGCCCAGGACCCTCAGCGGCAGGTGGGACTCAGCAAAAGGGCAGAAGGCCTTGCCCAGTCGCGAGGGAGGCAGCCTGGTGGGGCTTTTGGAGTTGGCCTGGCTGCACTGGAGACTGGAGTCTAGTAGCCTTGAGTCACTTAGACGCCGGGCCTCAGACTATTCGTCATAAAACAGAAAGGAAAACATCCACCTGGCAGAGTTGGGGCAAGGATTAGTAATAACTTACATGAAGTGTTCTGAAAGTGCCTTGCGAGTAGTGGGTGCTTGATACTTGGGAGCTAGTAGTTCGCTAATTCATTTAGCAATTCAGGAAACATTTCCCAGGAGTGAAGACCACCATGGAATGGAGAAGCCAGCTTCAAACTCTTTTTTGCTAAGGTGTCAATGACTGACAACAGCTTGTGATCCAATCCTGAAGGACTCATGCATTTAAAGGAGAGTACTAGGAGGCAGCAAAACCATGTCCCCAAAGAGTATGTCTGCAGGAGTGAAGTTTTAGGCCCTACAAGGTAAGGAAGACACACACACCAGAGCCTCTCCCTCACACTGCCCATGTATGAGAGGGAGCCATGTCTGGGAGCCCCAGATTTTTGGAAAGTCATTGCCAAGGTGAGCAGAGATTTCAGAACTTCTTTGGCAAGATACTGGTCTCCTTTTCAGGCAGCAACAGAGGCCCAGAAAAGGAAAGTAGTTTGACTGAAGTTCCAGAGGTTATGAGTTCAGAGCCTAGAGCACAGGAGACTTCAGGTAAAGCAGGATCTAGTTAGAACTGTAATAATAAGAAGAAATATGCGGTGCTAAGGGCTTATGGGCATATCTAACAACCCTATATTGTTTTTATTCCCAATTCACTGATGAGGAAACTAAGGTACAGAGAAGTTATGTAACTAACTTACAATCACACAGCAAGTCTGTGCTAGAGCCAGAATTAAACTCAGGCACTTAGACACTATACTGAAGAAAAAGTTCAGAAACTGAGGCTGGGCACAGTGGCTCACACCTGTGACCAAGCCAAGGTAGGAGGATCGCTTGAGCTTCACATTCAAGGTTACCGTGGACTAAGATTGGGCCATTGTACTCCAGCCTAGGCAACAGAGTGAAACCCTATCTCTTAAAAAAAAAAAAAAAAAAAACTGGAAGCCCAGAGCTACATCCAACCTTTAGACATATTTTATTTGCCCTTCAAAGTATTTATAACTCTTTTTGAGATTGCAACATTTAAAAAATTGGAATTTGATATGTAAATTCTGACTTTTATCTTCTCTTTAAAAATGAAAAGATAACACTAACCCAGCTTTCCCACGATGCGGCTGTCCGCTGGAGCCTCCCCGTTAGATGGGCCCCTGCGCTCCAGCCTGCTGCGGCCCCCACCACTCTGCAATGTTTCCACGTGGCCTGCTTCAGTCTCTCACCATATTTGCTTGGCCCCATGGACATTTGAGTTTGTGAGGCATGAGTGTGGCTCCTTGGGCTAGCAGGGGCAGAACTCCACTGCCCAAGCCTGCATCCTACAGACGTCACCCTCGGGCTCAGATAGGCGACGACCCACCCGAGGTCCCCAGTGGAAGCCTGCAGAGCAGGGACGAACAGCTCTCCTCTGACCGCTAACCTGCAGCAGGCTCGGTGGAAGAGGAGCCCCAGAAAGCCTAGCTGCGCTTGCTTTTGTCCATGCCAGCCTGGACATCCCCCTCACATGCCTGCATGGGGTAGGTGTGGCTGCAAAACTATGGCTATGCCAGAAAACGGAGGTGGGGAGTACCTAGGGAAGGGGCTCTCCCACACCCTCCCAGAAGAACCAAAACCCACCCAAAGAGTGGACCCTGGCATGACCTCTGCCCTGTGCTGCCCCTTTGCCCAGCAGGCCATCTGGCAGCTCCCACCAGCACCTCTCCTAGCTGCCACTTGTTTCTCCGGGGGCTCAGGCGGAATTCAGCTCCAGCATATGCTCGGGGGCTGTCAGGAGGACTGGCTTGGCAGAGGTGGGGCTGCAGGCCTGGGGGGTGGTGAACAAGGCAGGCAGAGGAGAGGTGGAGGCAGAAGCAGGAAGTGGAGCCCAAAGCTGACCTGGGTTGGGTGGGGACCAACAAGTGGACAGAGGTGTGGATAGGGTGAGGCTGAGATGCGGGCAAGGTGGGGCCAGCTTGGTGGGCGGGCTGGGTGTCCCCATGAACAAGGAAGTGGGGCAGGGCGCCAGGCTGAGAGCCCTCAGGATCCAAGCAGTGGTGGTAACGACCCCAGGATTGACAACAGTGGGGCCTTCAACCCTGGAAGTAATTTCCTTGAAACCCAAGGGCAACACAGAAGTAGAGTGCCAGGACTGGGGCGAGGGGCATTGCTCAATGCCCAACACCTCCCCGCCAATGCACACAGGCCACCCACCCCACAGGTCCCACAGGGACCTCTTCCCCTTTTAGAAAAAAGGAGAAGCTGCACTGGGATTCAGGTTTGGGGGGCAGGGGAGAATGTTCCTTTTCAAGCGAAAGGGCTAGACAGAAGTGGGTCAAGGGTCTACAGGGTTTTGTCCTGGGGGGAGGGTGGGAGAGCCAGAAAACATCCTGTTTGTTGTGTCTGAGACCCCTGCCAGGACAAGGCCCAGAGCAGCGTGTCCTTGGGAGGACAGTCAAGGGCACGGCGTTGGGGAAAACAGCACACAGGCATGCAGAGGGCCTGCACATGGCCCTGTGTATGGCCCGGCTGGAATTATAATTATTTGGAGGGAGGATGTTGCTCATTGTCAGGAGCAGATCCTTTCAGACACCTGGGTCATTGTCGGAGACCGGGGAAAGTGGGTGGGGAGGAAGGCCCCTGGCTCCAGGGTGGCAGGGAACATGTGAGACAGGAAAACGACCCAGGCCCTGGGCCAGGCAGGAACCACCCAGTCACCGTGCTGCTCAGGGGCCCAGCGCCCTCCGCCCCCCACCACTGGGTGCAGAGGCAGGGGTTGCAAGAGGAAGAATGCTGTGAACCCGGAAAATTCCGGGTCTCAGGATTAAAACTCTGGCCTGGGCAGCAAGATCCCTGGGCCCAGTGCCCACTTAGCTGCGCCCTTGCTATGTGCCCTTGGGCAGGTCCCCCCTCCTCTGGGTCTCCCCTTCTTCATCTTAACCTGAGAGATGCCCCAAGTTCCCAGGGCCCCTGCAGCTCTGAAGTCCTGTGGGCTTATGACCACTTATTCTGTGTTAGGTACTTGCTAAGAACGTTCTTTCTTTCTTTTTTATTTTTTTGAGACAGCAGCTCACTTTGTTTCCTGGGCTGGAGTGCAATGGCGTGATCATAGCTCACTGCAGCTCAAATTCCTGGGCTCAAGTGATCCTCCTACCTCAGCCTTCCGAGTAGCTGGGACTACAGGTGTGCACCACCACACCTGGCTAATTTTTTGTAGAAATGGGGTCTTGCTATGTTGCTCAGGCTGGTCTTGAACTCCTGGCCTCAAGCGATCCTCCTGCCTTGGCCTTCCAAAGTGTTGAGATTACAGGCATGAGCCACCGCACAGTGGAGCACTTTACACTTGTCTCATTTAATTCTCCTAACCCCCTGACGTGGGTATTATCATCCCCATTTTAAATATGAGGAAAGGGTTTCAGAGAAGTGAAGCGACCTGCCCAAGGCCAAGCAGCCCTGTGTGGCCGAGTTGAGAGCCAAGCCTTGGACAGGCCAGCACTGCAGACAGGAAGAGCTCCGTCCATCCAAACCCTCCAGGGTCGGATGGAGCTGACACCTCATCCTTCAGCTATTGAGAGAATGAACTGACCCTGAGTTGACCTCTCCGCCCTCCACACAACCAACCGTCCTTGCTCTGCCTCAGACACAAACTGAAAACAGCATTCTTTCATTCCACAGATATTTACCACGGTCCTAGCACGAGCCGGGCTCACGGCAGAGAGGGACATGTGCTGCTTCTGCCACTTTCCCGCTGTGGCACCCTCAGCCTCCAGTAAAAGTTTCTGTCCCAGTACAGGGGAAAGGAGCTTTTGTTTGGCATCTTCTCTCTACCTCAGCTTTTGTGACCTTCACCTCTTTCCGCCCAGCAGGCCCCTGGTGAACCCCTGTGGGTGTGCACGGGATGGGTGTGTGTGGGTGTGGACAGGCCTGTGTGTTTTCCCTGACTGGGCGTGAACTTAGCCCACAGTCGCCAAGGCAACGCCCCAGCCTTTGCAGGTGGGTCCCCAGCTTGGTTAGTTGGGCCTAGGAGGCCCCACTCAAACAGCTGAACTCTGTCCAGCTGCTAGGGGTTGCCAAGCAAACGGTTACTAATCGCCTGCTGTTGCTGGCCATGCACTAGATGCAAAAGACCCAGTCCTTGGCCTCACAGGGGGCCCCAAAGAGACATAGGACCTGGTTCTAGCTCCCCACCAGGGTCCATCCCCCAGGTTGGTCCACAGGGGCCATAGGGAAAGACTTGGCTGTGTCTTTATCAAGATGCAGAGCACAGAGGGAAACAGAGACAGGGACCAATCAGGATAGAGTTGCTGGCACTAAGAAGGGAGGTGCCCTGCGGCAAAGGCTGAGGGCCCAAAGCCAGTAAGTCTGCCCATGGGCCTCTTCGGCCCATGAGGACAAAGGGTATCTCAGATGTGTTTATTGATACCTGCCCCTGCAGGAAGTGTCCATTCACATCAGACCAAGGAGGCCGGGAAGGGGAAGCCAGGCTCTATTGGAGGAAGCAGCGCTTCCAGCACCTTGGGAAAGCATCCGTGCATCCGGGGCTGGAGGCTGGAGGCCAGCGTGCTCCCCGGGAGGGCCTGGGCAGCTGGCCAGAGGCCCGGGCTGGTGGACACTTCTCCGGATGACCCTCCCAGAAGCGCCAGGCCCGCCCCGAGGAGGCCTGTGTACACCCCAGGCTGCCAGCTCCAGCCAGCTGCCCTCCTGACCTCATGCTGCAAAAACTTGCTAAGGTTCGGATTCAGGTCTTTCTGTCCCCTACCATTAGGACAGGAGGCTCAGTGGTAGTAACAGTGGCGGGGCCACTACTTTGTGCCAGTGTCATGCTGAGCACTTTTACGTGGATTCACTTACCTAATTAATCCTCCCACCCTATGAGGCAGGTACTCACATCACCTGCGTGCTACAGGTGAGGGAACTGAAGCACAGAGGTTAAGTAGCTTGTCCAGAGTCTCACAACCAGTAAGTAGTGGTGCCAGGATCTGAACCCAGGCAGTCAGCTACTGGGGGCCTGGTGCCATCTGACTGCTCTCTAGAGACTGGAGGTAGCCAGGACTGGAAGCCCTGCCTCCTTCCTGCAGATGGACAGATGGCCTGGCCAATGAGGGGGCCCCAGATTCCCTGGCAGCGTCTCAAAACATAGGTAGTTTTACTTTTGGTTTTACAACATTAAATAACATTGAATCATATATAGAGAAGGTTATTCCCTTTTCAATTCTCTTTCAGTCTTGATTACATCAAAGTGAAAGTCCCAGTTTGATGCCAATATGTCGCCAAACCATCTCTCTCTCACTTGCTGATCTCCTTTTTTTATTTTATTTTATTTTATTTTGCAAGGGACAACAGCAGGTTTCAGACTCAGAGCCTTCCCCAGGCTAAAGTTTCCAACTAGAATTTAATACCCTTATTTGGTTTTCCTATTACGTATTTTATGGTTTTGTTCTATTTATGGCCAGTGATACTGGCTTTCCACTTACAGCAGTGATATAAAGTTTCCTTTTAAAATCTACTCAATAAAAAAAAGAGCAGATTTAAAGAAAAATAAGTAAATACGATAATAGGCAGACACTGCAGAAATCATAAAGGTGCCCAGCAAATGACTGAAGCTTGGGAAACACCATCATGGAATTACCCTTTGGAAGAGAGAGGTCAGCCTCGCCGAGAACGTGCCGCCCAGCCTGCCCGTGCACAGAGAAAGGGGAAGTGTATGTGGTCCCACAATGAGTGAACAGCAGAGGTAGGACTTGACTTCAGGTCCCCGTGGAAAACAAGATCCAACGCAGAAAGGTCAAAGGAACTGGGCTTGCTTGGTGAGCAGCAGAGCAACTTCATTACTGAATTACTAATGGGCAAGATGTGAACAGGAGAACCTGTAGGCACCTCCATGGACATTTCAGACTGTAAATGTCTACAGGTGCCTACAGGTGGTTGGACCCTGCCCATGCATCCTTCAGACTCTAGGATTTTAGAGAAATCAGCCAATGCCTTCCCATGCCCTGGGCACCACAGGGCCCTGTAGGCAGCAAGGAGCTCAGAGGGGAAGCCAATGGCATGTGGCCCCTGGAAGCCATAACAGTATCACACGGCATTCACAACAAGCCAGGTGCTGTGTTAAGTGTTTGTTCATCGGCTCTTCATGGCAGCCCTCTGAGGGAGGTGCTATCAGCACCCCCATTTTAGAGATGGGGGATCTTGTTCAGGGGTGCTGAGTAACTCGCCCAATGTCACAGAGCAGTATATGGCCAAAAGCCAAACAGCAAAGGGCTATACAGAAGCCCTGGCGTGCAGGGCACACAACCCGCAGGTCCCTTGCTTCTCCGACCCCCACAGCATGCCATCAGGAAGGCTTGGGGAGTGCCAGTACTGCTGCTAAGGGAATCCATGGGCCCTTCGGAAGCCGCAGTGCTGATTCCTGGCTTACCCTCCTCTGGTGAGGCCAGACTGACCCTGGATCAATGCTTGGCCTAAGGCCTGGGGCCTCAAACTCAGTTTGTGGGACTTGGTCACTGCCAACAGGTCCCTCCTCAAGGACCCCTTCCTTCCTTCCTTCTGCTCAGGCCTAAGACCCCATACACTGTGTGCATATAGGGAAGTGGCCCCTTTTCGCTTCCCAACAATATACACCTTGCCCGGGCCACCCTCTTCCGTGGAGGTCAGGCCCCAGCAGAACCTGCGCCCTGCTTGGGGAGAAATAGGAGCAACCAGCCCAGCTCAGCAGGAGGCTCCCAGTATTGCTGGCCCCTGGGTGTCCCTGGCATTGGTAGATGTGTCTCATGCCATGGACTGGCCTCAGGCTGTTTCCACTCCTGGGCCTCTGGGCAGTGGGTTGTGGATTTCCTAAGAGCTGACCATTGCTGCGTCAGAGCTTGCAGCATTGGGTTACTCAACAAGGTCCTGCAGCCTGGCTTACTGTGAAGGGGAAGGTGGGTTCTTCCCTCCCTAGCCTCAGTGCACCCCTGTGAGCTTGAAAGTGCTAATCCCAGAGTTTGGGACTCCAGAGTCAGCCTGTAAAGACAGGGCAAGGATATTAACTTCCACGCGTCCTGGGAATGCCCATGGGGAAGAAGAGGCTCTGCCACCCTTGGGGTCTGCTGGGTCCTGGCTCCTTAAGTGCCCCCCTGCACCCATCTCACCCTGAGTCAGGCCCAGGAAAGAGTATCTTCAGTGCCTCCTGGGCTCCTGAACACCACACTCACCACTACCATTCTCCTTGGTGCTGGCCCAGCCCCAAAAGCTGGAAGAACAGGCCTGCACCTGCCCCTCCATCTCACCTTCCCAGGCACAAAGGTTTTGACCTTTAGCAACTGTGCCCAGGGCAACCCAGCACCTCGGCAGGTCCATGAGCATCCTTCCCCACTCACAGACCCTCCTGGCCTCCTGCGACCAGGCCTCCATCTGCCATCTCCCTTGTTGCACGCTGTGCTAGGTAGTTGGCTGAATGTCTATTAGTGTGCTTATGTTATAGTTAAGCGTCCCAGAGCAATTTAAAACTAGGGGAATGCTCCTGACTCCTTCCAGCGGAGAGCCACATCAAGCCCTAATTAGCTTCCTGAGCCCGACCCAGGAAGGGATGGCCCTTTGGTGCACCAAGTTGTGTGAGTAGCCAAGACCTCTGGGAGTGAAGGCTCCTAAGTCTGGGGGCAATATAGGGTGAGGAGCTTTGATCTGCTACCAGATACTCTACACGCTGGGTTCCGGGCCTCTAGAACTCAGTTTGCAGATGGGCTGCTGAACAGAGAGCAGCCCTGCTAAGAAGAGCAGGAAGGGGCAAAGAAAAGAGGAAGGGCCTCAAGGGGTCACTTGGGGAGGATGAAGCAGGGCAGGTGGCCCATGGAGGATAGAGTGCTGGTCTTCCTACCTGCCACTATCCCCTGCTCCTTCTAGAAGCCATGCCCTGACATGAGCATGGCCTTGGTGTCCAGACTGCCCCAGTCCACCCCCACCCCCTCGCTCTTCGCTTCCCTCTGGCTATCATCTTGGGGTGCATCTCAGGCAGCTCGCTCTGTGGGCTGTGAGCCCCTCAGGTGCAGGGCCAGCCTCTGAGTGCTGAAATAACACATTGCCAGCAGGCACCCCAGTTTGTTTCTGAGGTGTCTTCCAGGTTTTCCCAGTCTCCTCCTCTCCCACGCATCCGTCTCCCTCTCCTCCTCTTCCAGCCCGCCCATTGGGTCCCTCTGCCAAGCCCTCTGCCTGCCTCTGACTCCTGCATGACTCATAATTTCCCTGGGCCCTTCCCATAAAGTCTGGTTCCGTGGGCTGCCTGCCGGCCCCCTGTTCCCTGAGATCCAGGCTCTTCGGCTCCAGGCAGTCAAGAACCAGGGCCAGGCAGGGGGTCCCAGGGCCTCTGCCCTCACCCTGGGAGCCCCTGTACCATTTGGACAGTCTGGACTTTGGAAGGGGAAAGTGGGGCTTCTGTGTTTGAGCTGAGGAAACTGAGTCCAGAGAGATGCTATGAGTTACCCAGGGACCCTGAAGGGGCTCGTGCTGAGCTGGGAGATGTCCTGCATCCTCCCAGTGTCCCACACTGCTCCCTGAACTGCAGCCTCGCCAGGGTGGCAGGGATCAGCTGACCGCTTACCCTCAGCCACCAGACCCTCAGAATGGGGCGGGGGGTAGTGCTGCCCATAACTGGGAGTGGACCAGTGCCCGCCAAGGGTCAGCCAGAAGTGTCACCTAGGCACAGGCACTGGCGAGAGGACAGCACCCCTGCGATTCTGGAGCCCTAAGGCCAGAAGGGCAGGGAGATGCTGGCTGTCAAAAGCCTGTCACATCCACTAGAACACACGGGCTGCCCCTGCCCTGTCCCTCTCCTGCTCGGGAAAAGCTACTTGTGTCCTGGGCTCTCAGTGCAGGGAAGGGTTGGACAGGCAGCCCTTAGGGGACAGCCTTGCCTGCTGCTTGGGCAGCTGTCAGAGCGTGCAGATGCCCCAGTGCCTAGCTGGGGCACTTGGCAGAGTTGCCACTCTCCCTGCCCAGCGGTCCCAGCAGCCTCCGGGTAGTGGGTGGAGTAGGGTGCACGGTCACAACAAGCTGAGGGGACTCCCAGGAGGCGCCCGTCCTGCGGCCCCCAGCCCGACCTGCTGTCCTTTCTCAGAGTTCTTCCCCAGCGCCCAGCCTCCCCCGACCTTACCTCGGGACGCAGCCAGGAAGAGAGCGAGGAGCAGGGGCCCCCAGCGCCGGCTGCCGGCCTCGGGGGCCGCGAGGACGCCCATGTCGCCGTCGGCGGAGCGGCGTCTGGCGCTGCGGGCAGGAGCGGGGCGCGGGCGCGCAGGGGAACTCCTGGTGCGCGGGGAGCGGGCGGGACGCGGCCGGCGCGGGGACACCTCCCGCGAGCGAGTGCGAGCGACTGAACGCGGCGGGCGGCCCGGCCCGGCGCTCAGGCCCCGCAGCGCCCCCGGGGGGCCGCAGGGCGCACTGCCTCCCCGAGGGCCCGGCGGGAGGGGCTTCCCGGCCGGCGCGTGCGGGCCAGTCGGCGCTACTTAGTCGCCGGTTTAAAGCCCCCCTGTCCTTTTCGGAGAGGATTCTTGTTGTGCCGCCTAAGTAGATCTGTGTCTAACCTAGCTTGGCGCAGGTTATCCCAGTGTGTATCTGCCCTCACCCACCAGCCTTTGAGTGGTCTGGGGACAGGGACTTGTACCCTGCCTCCTCCAGCCAGCCCGGGGCTTGGTACGTGGAAGGCGCTCCTAGTTGTGGAATGAGTGAATGAATGAATGAATGAATGAACGAATGGAATCTGCCATCGGGAAGAGCTGGCAAGTCGGAGCCAGCTTGACTGTAGATTCAGAGCCTGAGACACCCTTGTGCGCACACACAGAACGGGTGCCGGAGCACGCAACAGGCTGGGCACGCCCTACCCCAGGACACACGCATCTGCTGGTGCGTCTCGGCTGCCCTCAGGCCTATCCCCAGCTCTCACCCCCTGGTGCCCTGAAGACCCACAGGACGCTCTCAGGCACCCCGCCCGGCACTGCCAGCATCACTGGGGGTGTCTCTCCTCTCCTCTCCACATTCTTCTCATCCTTCAGGGCTCAGTTCAAGTCCTTCACCTTCACCAAGTGCCCTGAGCCTCCCCTCACCCCCACCCAGTCCCTGCGGCTGTCACACCAGGCCTGAGGTTACCAAACGGTTGGTTCATCATCTGGCTCTTCTGCCTCCCAAGCTAGACTACACACTTTTGGGGACCACGGCCTCTCCCTGATGTTTCTGAGTCCCTGGCACAAAGCTGGGTGTGGAGAGGGTGTTTAGTGCACTCCTATCTGATGGACAGACCATGAATAAGCGAGTGTGTGACGGAGGAGTGGAGGTGACCATGGCTGGGACCAGGCACTGGGGAGTGGGAGGGTGTAACCATTTCACCCATGTCACCCCAGACTGGTTGAGGCCACCAGGGGGGTTGCTGGCCCCTGAACGACCTTAGGCTGAAGGACAGAAGACAGCCAGAGTCCAGCTGGTCAGGAAGCAAGGTAGTGCCTGACTAGGAGCCCGGAATTTGGGGTGCCCCATGAGTAGCCTGATCCAAGTCACAGACTCTCTGAGGGCTCTGAGCCCTCACTCTGGGGCCAGGGACGGCTATAACAGAGGAAGGGTAGGGTGTCATGTGTACTAGGTGGGCTTGTACAGGCCCAGGCCCCCTGGAACTGGGGCACTGCCCTGGGTTGGGAGCCTAGAGGCTGCCAGGATATACTCCAGGTCCTTGGGCATGGTCCTGACTTTATGACCCCACCTTGGGAGACAGCCCAGGGCCCCTTCTGCTGGCAGAATGTGAGCTCTCTTCCACCAGGGGAGGTACAAAGCCAACTGAGATCAGGTAGACGCTGGGCGCTCTTCCCACCTGGCCATCTTCTGGCAGAGGTGGGGTGGGGTCACTCAGGGGTGAGACCCTAGAGTACCCCCCTCAACACTTCCTGGCTTGGCCTTGCCCATGCCACCCTTACAACCAGACTCCCTTTGCCCAGGGCCTGGCAGGAGGGGGAGCCTGGGATCAGAGGGAGAGGAGCAACTGCCCTGCCAACCCCTCCCCAGGGGGCTAGAGCACCTGAGCTGGGCCCAGTCCCCTCCTCCTTCCCACTTCCTTCCTCCCCACCATGCTGCCCACCACTGAGCCTCCTGGGGTTGTGTCAGGGTAAGACAGAGGTATTGCCCAAGGGGCATGTTCAGGAACCTCAAGCACTGATTCCTCAACACCAGGGCAGCAGGAAGGGCTCAGCTGAGAGGGCCTTTGGGGCACTGACTTCCTCCTCACTCCAGAGGCCAGAGGAAGTCAGACCCACCTCCCCCACCAAGCCCAGGTCTAGTCTCAGAGCAAGAGGGCTCGGAGGATGAATTTCTTAGAACCCTCCACTCCCAACCCCTGCAGCTGCCACCATGGTTGGACACACTTCCAGGGGGTCTGGTAGGTGAGTCTGGGATTGTGGGAAATGCCAGCACCTCCATCCCCAGGTGAGGCTGCAATCCCACCCTTTCCTGCAGGTGGCGCCCCTGTGCTCCCGCCGGCAGGTGGAGGGGCTCAGCACTCAAGGCTGGGCTCACGCGGGTGGTGACAGCTCACAGCTGCGTCCAGGACCATGCAGCGCCACCAGATAAATGTGCTAGCTTTCTGTGACAGTCATTTTTACTCAAATATTTGGGGCCCCCTACTATTTTTAATGAAAACAAACACAAACACATTATGGAAGAAGGATGTAGGATCCATATGAGCTTTCAATGAGAACATGAGAGATTTCAAAGATATTTCATTCTTAAGACAAACAGTTCAGGCTGTTCCCCCGATTGTTCGAGTTCCGTCTCCTCTCTTGGAGGAAAAGTTTGAGAAATGTTAAGGTAATGCATTTCCCTCCTTATATGCTTGTTATTTTGATAAAGATTCGTTGAGGCTTTGCAACCCAAAGGAATGCGCCTCTCTAATGGTGGGGATTTCGTCCACATGGCTGATGGCAACAGACCAGAGCCCAGAATGTCTGAGCTAGAAGAGACTTTAGAGATCAAGCCAGGTCCTTTATTAACAGACAGAAAAAGTCCAGAGAGGGGATGCGACCTGCCCAAGGTCACGCCGCTCCATTTCAAGGCTGCCGACCCTACCTGCTTTGGAAATAGTTTCAGCAACCACCCAATACACCTTGCCCTCAAGATCCAGAGCCACAGGTCAGAGGAATTGTCACCTCCTCAGGGGCAGTGACACCCTTTTTGGGTCCAGGTTGCCTGCCCATCTGTCCATCCCTCACCAGAACCAGACCTCTTAGAACCAGACAGGCCTAAGGAAAAAGTTGTACACAAGTTGTCCACGTTCAGCTTTTTGTGCCAGCTGTTTTCTGTTCTCTGGCCTTGGCAATGGCCTAGTCACATTCTCTCTCTACCCAAGCATCTTTGCAGGTGTTATCACCTTATTATTTTATATTAGTCACTAATTATGTCTTGTATTAGTCAGGGTCCTGGCAGGAAACAGCTGGCACACTCAGAAAGGACTCACCTGGAGAGAGTTAATGGAGAGACTATTTAGAGAGGGCTGGTGAAGCCCCAGAGACTAGCAGCCGACCACAGGAAGCTGTTACCGCCCACGTGTCCAAAGGGAAAGAAGAGGAGGTGGTGTTGCCGGAGCCCAGTGAGCGCTGGAGCTGCGAAAGGGGCCCCCCAGCAGGAGAAACGCAGGCACTGGCAGAACTGCAGTGGGGAACGGAGCGAGTGTGGAAGAATGCCCCACCTCTCCCTTTCTCCCCTGTCTTCTGCCAGGACCTCCCACGGACCAAAGCCGTCCAGAAGCCAGACAGCAGGGGAGCCTGGGTAAGGCAGGCAGTGCCCAGGGGACATCTTCCCAGGCGGAGAAAGGCAGAGGGTGGCAGGGAGGGAGAGGAAGATGAGGACAAGGGTACCAGCACATGGCTAATCTGTGTCCACTTTCTACTCTGCTCATGAGGTGCCACACCAGCTGTTTCCAGTTCGTTCTTGAGTGCCGATCACCGAGTTCTGGTCAGCTGAATATTGCTTGTGGTCCGATTGGCCCAAGCATCGGCCAGAGATGGCCAGTCACAGAGCATGTTGAAGAGACTGTTCTTAAGGCAAAGTCATGTTCAGTGAGTTCTATTTTTCACAGCTCAACAAATTCTGCCATAAACCCAATGTCTTCCTTCTTAAAAATGCTGAAAATATGTATTTCTTCCATTTACATGAACAATAGGTAAAGCTTAAATACTGTGTTCGGCTGAGTGCCTCACATTCTTGCCTCTTGGAGTCTGGCAGGAGACTCAGGACCACTAGGGCCCTGGCCCAGGCACAGCTCTGGGCTAGGGTGACGACTGGGGTTCATCCCATAAGCCAGTTTTAATCACTACATCACTGTGCAGACAAGGACCCTGAGTTTGCACCTGGCATCAGCAGTGCTGTGATTGATTAGTGCTGTCTGCCATGGGCATGGACAGAGGCGTGATGGTACAAGTGCCATCTTGGACTTGAGCTGTTACCTAGCTTGGCTTTTGGTGGAGCTTCTATGTTTCCTTTTTCTACCAGCCCGTGGCTTCCCTCCCCTCCATGCTTTCTTCTCCCTTTCCCTCCCCGTGTTGAGCCACACTGAGTTCAGCCCAGGAGAACAGCCATCTAGATCCACCTCAGTCCCTCTAGCCACCTGACCACGGACCTGACTGTGCTCTTCTCCACAGGCCACCACACACGTGTACGTGACCATCGTGGACGAGAACGATAACGCACCCGTGTTCCAGCAGCCCCAGTATGAGGTGCTGCTAGATGAGGGCCCGGACACAGTCAACACCAGCCTCCTCACCGTGCAGGCGCTGGACCCGGATGAGGGGCCCAACGGCACAGTTGCCTACGCCATCGTCGCAGGCAACATCATCAACACCTTCCGGATCGACAGACACACGGTCAGCAGCCGGCAGCAGGGTCAGGACGAGGGGCGAAGCCTCTC
The DNA here is from genome assembly GCF_000956105.1 of Propithecus coquereli. NCBI lineage: Eukaryota > Metazoa > Chordata > Mammalia > Primates > Indriidae > Propithecus > Propithecus coquereli. Next base: position 226,156 of record NW_012154174.1, read on the forward strand.
TGGGGATTGGTGGGGAGTGCCGTGACGTGAGGGGACGCAGCAAAGACAGAGCCCAGGAGGACACTGTGTGGGTACCCAGTGTGGGAGGATGAGAAGGGTGGGTGGGGCCTGGTACAGAGGAGTTTCCCGCCATGGCCAGGATGTCGGGGCCTGCTTCCTGGGTTGGTCAGAGGGCACCCCAGACCTACCAGCCCTAGGTCCACCCTTGTCCCTTCTGTGTCCCCAGGGCGTCATCACTGCCACCAAGGAGCTGGACTACGAGATCAGCCATGGCCGCTACACCCTGATTGTCACTGCCACAGACCAGTGCCTCATCTTATCTCACCGCCTCACCTCTACCACCACGGTGGGTGGGTGGGACACAGCTCTAGCTTGGAGGTGGGGGAAGGACAAGGCCCAGAAAGCTCCGGTGGGGAAGGCGGGGAAAGATTGCCCAAGGGAAATGCCTAAATCTAAGGGCCCTGTCCTAGTCTCGGCAGCTGACCCCAACTTGCTGTGTGACTTGGAGGAGGTCACTGAACCTCTTTGTGTTGCTATATCTCTCAGACAGGTGACAACCCCTGTCTTCCTCCCCTTTGTGGGAGAAGCATAAACTCTAGTCAGACTAACAGGGTCCCAGGTCCCTGTTCTTCCACTTCCTAGCTGTGTGACCCCGGGCAAGTCACTGGCCTCTCTGAGCTTCAATTTCCTCATCTGTGAAATGGGGATAATAAAAACTATGTTTCTGGGTGTGGGAGGAGCAAATGAGACCATGTGAAACAACCATAGTACAGCAATAACTAGAAGTTTATAGCATTGTTATTATGATTAGTACATCCATAAAAAGGCTTTGACAATAACAATAAGTCATCTACACGCGTAGCTTAAAAGGCCTCTCCACACCCATCATCCCCTGTGACTCTCGCATCGCGCTGTAAGCCAGGGTTATCAGGTCCAGTTTACAGATGAAGGAACTAAGGCCCATCGAGCGGTGGGCCCAGCACAAGGCTGGCTGGGGTGGGACCCCCCTAAGCTTATGCACCATCTCAGGTGCTTGTGAATGTGAATGACATCAACGACAACGTGCCTACCTTCCCCCGGGACTACGAGGGACCGTTTGATGTCACTGAAGGCCAGCCAGGGCCCAGAGTTTGGACCTTCCTGGCCCATGACCGGGACTCGGGCCCCAACGGGCAGGTGGAGTACAGCATCGTGGACGGAGACCCTCTGGGTGAGCGGGGCCTGCGCTGGGGCGCGGGGCGGAGGGATGACACAGAGGGCCTCTCCGCCCCCTGCTCAGGAGAGGATGAGAAGGGAGGTATCAAGGTGCTTGTCCCCACCATTGAGAGATCTAGATCGAGATCGAGATCTTGATCGCTGGGCCTCAGTTTCCCCATCCATAAGATGATGGAAATATCTTCTCCTACCCCTTCTCCACAGGGATGTGGTGAGAACACCCTGAAATCTGGGAACAGAGGCTAAAGTGGTCTTGGAGGGTCACAGACCCCTTTGAGAATCTGATTGAAAATGCCCCTAGGTCATGCCCAGAGGAAAGGCCCCAGGGCAGAGGAAGGATGAGCATCCTTAGCCCGAGGCCCTCAGGAGCCCCCGGGCACATGTTCAGGGAGCACCCAGCTCTCTCTGCACCCGTCAATAGCCTTCCCTTCGCAACCATCACGGCTCTCCTCCTTGGTCGAGGAGCAGCGTGTGCCCTGGCCTCGGCAGTGATTTCTCAAGTCAAATTTTACTCACTTCCAACGGCCCACTGGAATCATGCAAGGAACATTCGAGGGAGAAGGGTCCAGAACAGGCAATAAGGAGCAGTGGGGACTGTGGCAGCTGCAGCTCAGCTCCCACCAATTGTCACCACGTCCAAATGCAGGCCCAGGTGCCAGGCCTTCCCCTTGTTAAGAAAAGCAGAAATCCAAATCTTTGAAATATCTTGGCTTTTAATTGATTGTTCAGTAAGCATTTATTGAGTCCCTTTCCTGTGTTGGCCATGTGCCAGGTGCTGAGGGCACAGAACAGACAAATCCCCACCTATAGAGTATATGTTCCAGTTGGAGGACACAACGAAGCAACTGATTAAGTAGATGAATTAGTATACTGGGAGGTGCTGAGTGCTGTGGAGAAAAATAAAACCCAGCTGGAGGATGGGGAGTGCCAGGGTGAAGGCAGGAATTGTAGACAGGCAAAGGCCTGAAGGAGGTGAGAGGTGGGAGCTTCCCAGGCAGAGGAAACAGCAAGTGCAAAGGCCCTGAGGTCGGAGCATGTCTGCTGTGTTCATGGAGGAGCAAAAAGACCCTGTGGCTGGCATGAAGCTGAGCAAATGGAAGCATGGGAAGAAATGAGATCAGAGAGGTAGTGGGGCCAGATGCTGTTGGGCCCTGAGGGCCATCCTGAGAGCTTGGCTTTTGCTCTGAGTGAGGTGGGAACCATAGGTGTTCTTTGAACAGAGGAGGGACATGATTTGACTTAGGTTTTAATAGGGCCATTCCAGTTCCTGTGCTCAGAACAGACAACGGGGTTAGGGTTGGGAGCAGGGAGGCCAGATGGGATCCTGTTGCAGTCACTCAGGCTAGAGCTAGGGTAGCTGGGACAGGATGGTGGCACCGGGGGTGGTGAGAGGTGGCCAGCCCTAGTGTATTTCAGAGGTGGAGCCGGCAGGATGGGCTGGCCGACTGGCTGTGGGATGTGAGAGGAAGTCAACGGTTCGGCGTGAGCAGCTGGAAAGATGGCGTTGCCGCTGACAGATGGCAGACTGCAGCAGGAGGTCGTGGGGGGAAAGGCGAGAGTAGGTTTGAGACGTTGGGTAGGGTTGTGCGTTCAAGCCAGGAGCTCAGGAGAGAGGCTGGGAGCTGCCAGCACAGAGATATTTAGAGCCCGGAGACAGAAGGAAAGCAGACAAGTAGAGGGGTCCCGGGATAGAACATCGAACCCAGGCTCGTTTGCAATTGAGAGGCTGGAAGCAAAAGCAACCCACTTCCGGAAGGCCCGGTTCGGAGCCCCTGCTGCCCAGAGCCTGTGGGGGTCACTGCTCGGACAGGCCTCCCGTTCTCGTCCACGTCTCCTCTCCGGGCCAGCGCTGTGCCTTCCTCTTCCGACACCAGCGTAGCAAAGGCCTTTCTTCTCTGCTGTTTTCACAAACGCGGAGGTCTGCGATGTCATGGGAGTCCCTGCTCCCGTACAGGAGGGTGCCAGAGCCTGGGGCAGAGGCCGGTGCTGGGTGGGCAGCTGAGCCCCCGTCCAGGTGAGGGGGCCCTCTCTACACTCCAGCTTCGGGGCACAGGGCGCACACCTGTGCCCCAGCACGATGCAGATCACTCCATGCATGGGCAAAACCTCCCATTCCTCCCAGGAACGTGGGGCCTTGTGGGGGTGTCCTGGGAGACCGAGGCAGGCTCCCTGAAGGAGTGAGGGGCCTGGGAGTTTCCCTAGGCTGACCGTGCTGGGGGCTCCCTCCCCGCAGGCAGGAAGAGCAGACATGTAGAGCCCAAAGATTATTCTGGGATCAGCGAGCACAGCCTGCATCCCAGAGGTGATAAATGGAGGCCCAGAGAGGTGACGATGGCCTAATGGTGTCCTGCAGCCAGCCGGCACGGGTCACACATCCATTTCTCATACTGCCTCCCGCCTCTGCATTCACATTGGTAACTTGAACAGGTGGCAAATGCTACAAATCAGGGCGCTTTCTGTGCAGAGCCGGTTTAGCAACACGCCACCTGGTGAGGGCACACACCTAGGACCCCGACGTAAAGGTCACCTGGAGGAGCTCCCGTCTGTGGGGAGACGTCAGGGGTGACTGGGCTCTTATAAGCCCCGCTAAGCCCGAGGAGGAGCTCTGTAGTCAGAGAATAGTTGGGAAACAGGCCACACCCACTTGAGCCTTCCAAGGAGCTCCAGCTGCCCTTGCTGGTGCAGCCCACTCCTGGGACCCCTTCCCTGTACCCCTCGTCCTCCCTGAAAGCTCCCGGTTCCCTGAGAGGGTGCCTGGGCTCCCTTTCAGCATCTCCCTAATGAGACACAAGGCGGGCCAGGCTTTGTCCAGTACCAGCACGACCCTGAGGTGGCATCTCTTTATTAGCCCATTTTTCAGATGAAAACGTCAAGGCAAGGCTCAGTAACATGCCCAGGGGCACAGAGGAATGAAGTCACGGATGTAGACCTAGATATGAGTGGACCGAAAGCCTATGCTTTAACTCCTGACTCTAGAAGGTGTGCAGGGCTGGGGGCTCTGGCCCCAGGAAGAGCTGCTGAGGAGGATAATTCACAGCATGGGGGCCTTCGGCCTGCCCACTTCCCAGCCCCCCAGCCCCTCGGGCCTGCCTCCCTTAGCCTTCGAGGGGATGCGATGGTGTCTCCCTTGGCTTTAGAGAAGGTTGGAGGCCATCTGCCCGCAGGTGGCCAGGGCCTGAGACAGGGCTGGGAAACCCCTAGAAAGGGAATCCCCAGTTCTTTGGAGATTGTGGAGCATCAGGGTCAGGAAATCCTGCTTCAAGCAGCTTCCGCCCGTGTGGATGGAGAGGAGCCTGGGAGCGGAAGGGCTGGTGGGAAATCCCAGCTGCAGGTGGGACTCGGAGGGGCCGTTTTTGTAAATGAGAGCGGTAGGAACTGGAGGAGGGAATGGTACGGTAGGATGTGAAGAGGCAGATGGAGAGAGCTGTTGGGCGCTTGGGCCTCTGTCCTTGCTGGGCCCCTGTGTGCTGTGTGTCCGTGAGCAAGTCAGTGTCCCACTCTGGGCCTGTTTCCCCCAGTGTCAGAAAGGAAAGTGAAGGAAGTAACCTTCACCCCGTTCCAGTTCCTGGGGGAGGCACAGAGGTGACCCCCCTTCCTCAGGCTCTCCCCACCTCCCTTGCTCACTCCCCTTTCTTCTTGCCAGAGCCTCAGCCCCCCACCCCACCCCACCCCTGCCTTCTCTCCCCTCCAGCCAGGCTCCCTCTTGCCCCCCTGGTTTCCTTCCCCTCTGCCTCTTCCCCTCCACCCTCCCTGCTCTCACCCCTCCCTCCTGCACCTCCGCCCCGTCAGCTCTGCGCGATGTTGTCTGGAGAGACCACAAGTCCCGTGGGACGCAGGGGGCCAAGCTCCAGAGCCCTGGGTTTGAATCCTGGTTCTGTCTTTAGCTTGCTGGGGGAGCATGGACAAGTCATCACCCTTCCCCAGACCCCCAGTTCATTTTCCAAAGGACATTGAGGGACTGGATGGTCTCTGAGGTTCCTTCCAGGTCAGAGTCTGAGAATCCGAGGTTCTTGCTCTAGACACTCTCAGACAGGCCGGGATGAGGACGGAGGCCAGAGGGCCAGCTGAGGGTCTTCAGCACCATCAGGGAAGGAAACTGGGGTCACCACAGGCCTGGGAGAGCCCCCTCGGCACTCCACCTGTGGCTCACCACAGGGGACGGGGGACGTCCCTGTCCCTCATCTCTCCCCTCTGCCTGCCCCGGTGCCTGCGAGGTCACCATTAGCAAAACATTCCTCTGTGCTCTGCTTCGCCCTTCCCAACATCCTTCTTTACAAGACATGGTACCTGGGAGGGGTCGCACACTACAGAGCCCCGATCCCTTCCTCAATCCATTCCCAATCAGTAGTGGTTAGAAGGAGGTGCGTGCGTGGGAAAGGAGCCCCCGCTTTTTCAACATAACCGTCTTGGCCAGGTCAGTCCCTGGCCTGCCCACGGCCCAGGGAGGGAAGCTGGTCTGGTCTGGCACTACGGGCCCATGGGGGCATGAGGGGGCCCAGGCCCAACTGTACCTACATCTGTTGCCCACCCACCTACAAACCCCAGCCCTGGGGCAGGTCCCATAAGGGTCTAAGTGGGGGCACTGGAGGGCCCATGCGCCAGCTGTCCCCCAGCCCTGGCGAGTTGAGTAAAGGCTTGCTCGAGGAGGTGGGGAGAGGCCTGGGCTCCCCACAGTGCTCGGTCTTTCCTGGCTAACTCCGGGCTCTCCTGGGCGGCACCCAGGGGAGTTTGTGATCTCTCCTGTGGAGGGGGTGCTGCGGGTCCGGAAGGATGTGGAGCTGGACCGGGAGACCATTGCCTTCTACAATCTGACCCTCTGTGCCCGTGACAGGGGTGTGCCCCCCCTCAGCTCCACGGTGAGTCTGGGGCCCCTCCGCTGGCTCCCCCTCGCTGGCCCCTGTACGCTCCTGTAAATGCTGTCACCCTCGTGCCTAGAGAGGCTGCTCTGGAGCCAGTCCGTGCCCCCCAGCCCCTTAACAGACCTCCAAGTGCCTCTCGGGCTCACCCAGCACCCTGGAGAGGCTGCCGTTGAGCCAGGCCTCTGCGCCCCACCCCAGCCCCCCCCACACCCTCTGCACCCCGCCCCTCCCCTGCCTCTACTTTTTCTGCTCTCCTCATCGTCCTCTTTCCTCCTTTATGATCTTTTTCTTCCTTCCTCTTCTCCTCCACGATCAACTGCACCTTCCCTTCCTCCAACGCCACCCTTTGCCAACCTGCTCCGTCCCACCCACCACCTCCCCCTGGGTTGCCGTGTCCACCATCCCTTGCTCCTCCTCTCTCTCTTCCTCCTCCTCCTCCTCCTCCATCTGGCTCCAGATGCTGGTGGGGATCCGGGTGCTGGACATCAACGACAACGACCCCGTGCTGCTGAACCTGCCCATGAACATCACCCTCAGCGAGAACAGCCCCGTCTCCAGCTTCGTCGCCCACGTCCTGGCCAGCGACGCCGACAGCGGCTGCAACGCGCGCCTCACCTTCAACATCACCGCGGGCAACCGCGAGCGGGCCTTCGTTATCAATGCCACGGTAGGGCCGGGCCTGACCCCAGGACCCCCAGGGTTTCTAGTGAAAAAGAGGACCCTGCCCCAGAGCTTTCCTTCTGCCGCTGTCTGGGCTTCTCCTGTCCTGATTCCTCCACGGGGATGAGGACGTCTCCGTGGGGAGCCTGGAGTCTTGGATTCCCCAGCGAGCCATCTCTGGGGTCTACCTAGAGCCACCGTTGAGGCTTGTCATGTGCAGAGATGGGCCCAGAGCCTCTGGGACCCCCTGCCCCAGGATGCACCAGGAAGGCCTCACTCAGCCTCTTGGAGCGTCCATAGACTGCTGACACCATGGGGTCCTCAGAGGGCCCATGCCTTAGAGGCAGCAAGACCTGGGCATCGGTGGGTCACTCACGCCCTGGCAAGACCCTGCCAGCCCACGTTTGGCCTTCTAGACCATCGCATAGGCAATTTAGGGAGGGGATTTACAGCCACCCCTGGAGCTGCAGGCAGAGTAGTTGGCACGTGGGTCAGAGCCCCACGTGGGGAATAGGTCTCCGCTCAGCTCACCAGCCCTCCACATCCCAGACAGGGATCGTCACTGTGAACCGGCCCCTGGACCGTGAGCGGATCCCAGAGTACAAGCTGACCATTTCCGTGAAGGACAACCCGGAGAACCCACGCATAGCCAGGAGGGTGAGGCTGGAGGGCGACGCTGGGGACAGGGCTGGGTGCTGGAGGTACCAGGAGGGAGAACACGTCACCCCTCCTGCAGGCGGCATGGGCCGGGCTTAGATGCACAGGCTTTGGCGCGTGCAAGGCTGGGTTCAAATCCCAGTTCCCCCTTTCTACCTGTCAGTAGGTGTGTGGCTTTGGCGAGTTACCTTCTCTTGGCCTCCATTTTCTCTCCTGCAAAATGAAGGTCACACCTACCCCAATGTTGCAGAGAGGATGGAGGAGCCGATATACGTCAGGTCCTCAGCACAGCGCCTGGCACGAGGCAGGCACTCAATGCATGCCAGCATTATTTCCCTGCCCAAACCGCCGACACCCCACAGTTGTGCGTCACATGGGCCTGTGTGCACTCACAGACACGCGCTTTGAAGTCCTGAAGGGCTGCATTTGCCAGGGGGCTTTTCCCTCAAAAGCCAAAGAAATTACTAAAAGGAGGCAAAGCGAACAGTCCTTTTGGGGTTGGGGGCAGCTCTCTCTCGCCAGCCCATGAGGTCTGCAGCAGAGCCTGGACCAGGAGTCCTGGGGCCTGGGTCATCTCAGCTCTGCTCCTGACTAGCTGTGAGGCTCTTTCTGGGCCTCAGTTTCCCTACCCATCTAGCCAGAGGAGACTCGGGCTGGAAGAACTCATGAGCCACCTGCCTCCCTCCCTCAGTGTCCCTCTGCTCCCTGCCTTCTCTGCTTCCTCCCTCCTCCTCCTGCTCCCACCCCCTCTCTTTCTCGCTCTCCTTTTCCTCTGCCTTCAGGGGGGGCCCCGGGTCATCCCGGGAAGCAGCAGTGTTGAGTGGTGGGGATCGGGAGGCTTGGGGCTGGTCCCCACTCTGCCACCGTCTCACCGAGCAGCTTTGAGTGGTCAGTCGCCCTCTGTGTACCCTCACTTCTGAAATGCTGATGGCGTCCAGGGGCACTGGGAGGTTCCCAGGTTTGAAAGGCAGGAAATGGGCCGGGCACGGTGGCTCACACCTGTAATCCTAGCACTCTGGGAGGCCAAGGTGGGTGGATCACTCAAGGTCAGGAGTTAGAGACCAACTTGAGCAAGAGCGAGATCCCGTCTCTACTAAAAATAGAAAGAAATTATCTGGACAACTAAAAATATATATATAGAAAAAATTAGCCGGGCATGGTGGCTACAGCCATGCCTGTAGTCCCAGCTACTCAGGAGGCTGAGGCAGGAGGATCGCTTGAGCCCAGGAGTTTGAGGTTGCTGTGAGCTAGGCTGATGCCACGGCACTCTAGCCCGGGCAACAGAGTGAGACTCTGTCTCAAAAAAAAAAAAAAAAGGCACGAAGCGCAGCACTAGTGAGAGCCAGGACAAACTCACCAGAGCATCTGGTGAGCCTAGAGGGTCTGGAAAACTGGACTCATCTTCCTGCCTGAAGTCCCCCTTGCCACGAGGTGGACCATGATTAAATACCACTCCCATCTGCCCTCTGAGACCTTCACCACACCTCTGTGAGGGAGTTGAGATCCCCATTTACCAGATTGGAAAACAGAGACTCGCCCAGGGCCACCCAGTGAGCTGCTAACAGAGCAGGGTCTTGAACCGGGGTCTCTGGCCCCCTGGCATGGGCTTTGTTGATCCTCTACTTCTGAGCCCTGGTTCCCCTCCTCCTCGCCCCTCCCCACGGGGGGGTACTTTGCTAGCCATGGCCTGCAGCCTGCCCGTTACACCCCTACAGGATTTCGACTTGCTGCTGATCTTTCTTGCGGACGAGAATGACAACCACCCCCTGTTTACTGAGAGCACCTACCAGGCGGAGGTGATGGAAAACTCTCCTGCCGGTAGGTGCCGGGCCTGCCTGGGAACTCCTGCGACTGCCGGGCACTGCCAGGGCCTGGGGGGCCTGAGGACCTCCCTCGTGCCCGACGGCATAGCTGACCGTAGACCCAGTGGGTGCGGGAAGGTGCTGCAGGGGAGGCCACAGCTTTGAGGGCTCCTGGCCTGGGGCTGCCAGGCCTCTTAGGGGCCGCCAAAGCGGCCACAGGTCTGGTTGGAAGAGACAGTTGGGGTCATCGGTCCCCAGGGTGGTCTGAGAGCAGCCCCACGGTTCCCCAAGAGGGGCATTTAAGGTGAGGACTACCCTGGAGAGAGGGTGAGCCCGCCCCTCCCTGCTCCCTCCACCCCAGGAACGCAGGGCATCCTGGAAGCTTCTGGAAGCTCTGGGGAGCATCTATAATCAGAGGTGGGGGCTGGGGGCCCTGGGTAGGGAGCGTAGCCCTTTCCCACACACGTGCACCGACCAGCGTCGCCTCCCTTCAGAGGGACAGGATCTCCTCTTCCACGCACCCCTGGGCGGCACCCGCACTGCTCCAGCCTCCCCAGCATCTGCCTCACCTCTGAGCAGGCATCCCCTCTACGAGAATTTTATTCTTAAACCTGTGTGTGTGTGCGCATGCGTGCTCACATGTGCCAGCACGTGTGGGGTTACATGTGTGCACAGACATACAGACACGTGGGCGCCCCCACGATGCCCTCGTGTGCAAACGTGCCCACCACAGAGGCGCATAAGCTCACAACCGGAGAAGCCCAGGCTTGTATGTGATCGTGGCCCGTGAACACAGAGACCACACGCGTGTGGGTTCCTGGTCATGTACGGTCAGGCCCCTGAAGATAGAACATTGTATATACACATGCGGACAGACAAGGCCCACATGGGGGGGGATGTCAGGGAGCCCCAGACCCTCCCGAGGAGCAGCCAGCCTCAAAGGCTGCTGGGAAGCAGGCGTGGCTCTGGGCGGGCCAGGGGCTTGCTCACCACTCTCGTGTTTTCTCCCCAGCAGGGCTTTGAGGCCGCTCCCCAGGCATCTGCGTTCAGTCTGCCAAGGCTGCCGCAGGCCCGCCCCCAGGGCCTCCCCACCCTGTCCACCTCACCCCCTCCCTCTCATCCATCGTCAGCCATGGCTCACCGGGACGGGCAGGGGAGGGGGGAGGGCAGGGGGTCGGGTTGGGCCCGCAGTGACCCCTTTCCTCCTGGCCCAGGGACCCCCCTCACGGTGCTCAATGGGCCCATCCTGGCCCTGGATGCAGACCAGGACATCTACGCCGTGGTGACCTACCAGCTGCTGGGCGCCCAGAGTGGCCTCTTTGACATCAACAACAGCACTGGTGAGGCCTGTGCGCCACGCCGGGCACTCCCAGCCCAACTCTGGGGTGGGAATGGCCCCGCTGCTAGCACTAGGGCCTCCCTTCTCAGTGCTGGACCCAGCTCTCCATGGAGACCCCTTCCTGACAGCCCAGAGTCCCCATCCTGCAGCTGGATTAGGCCGCCCAAGGGGCCAGGCAGGAGGTCCCAGGAGGAGGTCTGGAGACAACACACGGACCCTGCTGGTGCACACACTTTCAGCCTAGGCAGAGAGCCCCTAACCCACTGCCTTCATCTCCCACGCCCAGGCCAGAGGCCCAGGCCCCTAACCCACCAGACGTAGCCAAAGCAACTTTCTGTCCTCAGCCAGACCCAAGGCTCCCCAGAGACCATGTCATATCAGTCTGGTCTTGCCCAGGAGGCTGATCAGGTGACAGGTGCCAACAGGGCAGCACATCTCTCAACAGAGCAGGTCAATCCCCCACCCTGGGTCACTCTTCCCAGGCAGGAGTCATGAGGACTGCAGAGATCACCTGCGGAGGGGACAACCACAGGAGACACATGGGGGCCCTCCCTAAACACAGGCGGTTGAACCTTTGGGGAAGAAAGTCACCGTGTTCCTTTCTCTGCTCCTCTTTCGTCTCTCCCCGTCACGCCCCCATCTCCCCTGTGGGCTCTCGCCCTGTCTACCCGCCCTACCCCTTTTCCTTTATGTCTCCCCGGCTGGTGGCACTGGGTGCCAGGCGTGGTGACTGTGAGGTCAGATGTGATCATCGACCGGGAAGCCTTCTCCCCCCCGGTCCTGGACCTCCTGCTGCTGGCTGAGGACATCGGGCTGCTGAATGGCACGGCTCAACTGCTGGTCACCATCCTGGATGACAATGACAACATGCCCACCTTTAGCCCTGCCGCCCTCACTGTCCACCTGCTGGAGAACTGCCCGCCAGGTAAGCAGGGGACAGTCCCCAGGGCCCCACCATGAGCCGGCTGGTGGTCAGTGGGGACTGGAGCCTCAGG
>NW_012154174.1:238992-262057 GCF_000956105.1 Propithecus coquereli
TTAATCAAAAATATAAAAATACCATTTTCTTGTAAAATTGCAAACATGAAAAATGTGTAAAAGATAAATAAAAACTGGCTATCATGAGAAGGGGCCTCTCGTGCACCGACAAACATGTCCTGGTGTGATCTTTCTGGAAGAGGCCACTGCGCTCACTCCCCATTCCCTCCCCCACAGGACTCTCGGTCCTTCAAGTCACAGCCACGGACGAGGACAGTGGCCTCAATGGGGAGCTAATCTATCGGATAGAAGCTGGAGCTCAGGACCGCTTTCTCATCCACCCTGTCACCGGGGTCATCCGCGTTGGCAATGCCACCATTGACAGGGAGGAGCAGGACTCCTACAGGCTGACAGTGGTGGCCACTGACCGGGGCACCGTTCCTCTCTCTGGCACGGCCATCGTCACCATCCTGATCGATGATGTCAATGACTCCCGGCCCGAGTTCCTCAACCCGATCCAAACAGTGAGCGTGCTGGAGTCGGCCAAGCCAGGCACTGTCATTGCCAACGTCACCGCCGTTGACCGCGACCTCAACCCAAAGCTGGAGTACCACATCATCGGCATCGTGGCCAAGGATGACACTGACCGCCTGGTACCCGACCAGGAGGACACCTTTGCTGTGAATATCAATACAGGTACAGGGGCCTTGCACCCCTCCTACCCGCCTCTGCCCTGACTCCCTGCCCAGTTCCTTGGCTCCCTGCTTCCTCCTTCCTCCCTCTTCCTTCTCTTTCCCTGCTGCTCCCTTTCCACTCTCTTCTCTCCCCTGTCGGCACCGTATCCTTCCCTCCTCTTCCTCCTCTCCCTTGACCAGCTCCTCTGGTCTTCTGATCCCCTCACTCTGCGCATCTCACCACACTCACGCCAGCATTAAATACTGGAATGTTTTCATGTTTGTGACTTCAGAGGAAGCTGATACCTATTTTAATGTGCATTTTTAATAACTGAGTGGTTGAGCCCTTTCTTCCTGTGTACGCTGGCCATTTAAATCATCTGTAAGATTTTCCTGCACTGTCACAAGACAAAGAGAACCGTGGCTTATCTTTCACATTTTATACAGCTTATTATAATTTGGATGGTTTTACTATTTGACCAAAAGTTCGATGTTTTCGCTCTTTTGGGGAGTTAGGGAAAGACATGGTACCTGACGGGTGCACTTCTTGGAAGGCCCAGAGGAGTGACAGAAAAATTAACATAGCAAAATGCTAAATGCTAAAAATCGTCGTTATTCAGAGAAATGTATAGTAAAACGGCAATGAGATATCAGTTTTCCGTATGTGATTAGCAGATATTAAGATGCTGGACAATGTTGATATTGGTGACAATGTGTGGACTTTGGAACCTTCGTGCACTGCTGTGAGACCGATTCCACCGTCTGGACAGCCTTCCAGCACGAAGTACACTCGCAGCCCAGGACCTAGCAATTCTGCTTCTGAGGATACGGCTCAGAGACATTGTCAGGGCATTAATGGGACTGTATAAGGATGTTCACCGCAGATTTATTGGTGGTGGTGGGAGACTGAGAGTAAAATGCGGTGGGTGCACACCATGGGGGTGCCAGGCAGCAGGAAGAAATAATAGATTAGACTCACACCAAGCAATGTGGGTGGGGCTTAATAATAAGTTCTTACTGAAAGGAGTAAGAAATGGGAGGAGATACATACCCGACATGATTTGCATAAGTGTAAAATACATACACACAAAGCAATACATGATTTTTGGAATACTTTTTAGTAAAAAATATCCTTCAGTACATTACAGTGATCGCCCGAGGGCAGAAGGAAAATGGAAATAGAAGGGAGTAGATACATTCAGAAAGCAACAGAGGTGCCAGCGATCATACTGTACGGTGAACAGTATCATTAGCTCAATCTGCATATGAGGCCCAAAGGGAAAAAGAAGAAAGAAAAACCAGGAGCCTAGGAGAGGTTAGATAAAATCAGCCCCGTCCCAGGCTAGCAAAATCCCGGGCGGCATGGGCTGGTCAGGACCATGGAGAGCTGCTCCGTGCCCTGCTCAGCTCCGCGCTGCACTAAAGCCTCCACTGCTTTTCTCCTTTCTGTTCTCCCTCCTCCCACTGACTCTCTTCTCTCTATTTTTCTTTCCAGTGTCTTCTCTGCCCCTCTTCCTCAGGCTCTCCCCACCCTTGCTCACCTCCCTGCCCTTTCTTCTTGCCAGAGCCTCATGAGGCCCCTGAGCTCTCCTCTCCAGCTGGGCTCCTGCTTGCTCCCCTGGTTTCCTTCCCCCGTACCTGTCCCTCCACACCTCCCTGTGTCCCCTGCCCTGGTGAGCTTTGAGTCCCCACCGCCCCCATGCCCCGCTCCACTCCCTCCCTGCCGCACCCCGAACTAACTGATGTTAACCCTCTTCTCTCTTCCTCACGGCTGGCAGGCCCACAGGTTTGAGCTCTGTTTCTCTGTCACTTCCCACCTCATCTCTTCTCTGCTTCACCCCATTGCCTTCCTCCATGCCCACCGCACCCCCACCACCCTTCCTGCCCTGTGGGGCCCGGGCCGAGGCCGTGGCCCAGCCTTTGCAGACTGAATGCAGCCGCCCTCTCCCCATCCTCGCTCCCCAGCCTGGGGGACAGGGAGCGAGAGTAGGAAGAGGAGGAGGAGGAGGAGGAGGCGGCCCAGGGTAAGTGACCACCCCATGCTGGGGACCCACGGAAGACAGAAGCCCCAGCAGGGTGATCCACCGAGGGGGAAGGGGATCCCAGAGACCCCAGTGCCTGAGAGGGAGAGGAGGCCTCACTCTAGGATGAGGCCAGTGGGAGGAGGAGCCACCAGGCCCTCTAGCAGGCAGGAAGAAGAAAGGTCCCAGGAAAGCCAGCTCTGAGGTCACGGCCAAACTAGTTCCATCCAGTCCAAGCCCAAGCTTCTGGAAGGTTCCTCTCTAATTTGAGGAGCAGGCAGAGACTCTGGGAGGCAGTGGGTAGAAGAGAAGGAAACTCTGCTGAGACTAACATAGGACCAATGCGCCTATCCCACAATCAGCCCCTTTCACTCCGTGTAATTGAGACAAAGGGGTGGGCCTAAGGTATACAGCCTGTCCCACCACTGTCCCCCCCAGGGACCCCTTCAGGGCTTTCCAGCTGCCATGACCTTCCTTTATACTTGATCTCCCTAGACTATGCTCATTTTCTTTAAAATTGTGATAAAATACACATAACAAAATTCATCTTAGAGGCCGGGCACAGTGGCTCCTGTAATCCTAGCTCTCTGGGAGGCCGAGGCGGGCGGATTGTTTGAGCTCAGGAGTTCGAAACCAGCCTGAGCAAGAGCGAGACCCCGTCTCTACTAAAAATAGAAAGAAATTAATCGGACAACTAAAAATATATAGAAAAAATTAGCCGGGCATGGTGGCGCGTGCCTGTAATCCCAGCTACTCGGGAGGCTGAGGCAGGAGGATCCCTTGAGCCCAGGAGTTTGAGGTTGCTGTGAGCTAGGATGACGCCACGGCACTCTAGCCCGGGCAACACAGTGAGACTCTGTCTCAAAAAAAAAAAAAATTCATCTTGGCCATCTTTCAGTGTACGGTTTGATAGTGTTGGGTACGTTCACGCTATTGTAGAATGTAAGAATTTTTAACCAAGCAAGTATATAGCACTTTCTGTGTGCCAAGTACCACTGTAAGTTCTTTACAAGTGGAAACTCATTTAAGTGTTCTGATCCTCAAAGGAGCCCAATGCGGCGGGTACTGTAATTACCGGGTTCACAAACAAGGAGACAAAGGTGCAGAGGGGTTAAATGACTTGCCCGGAGTCGCGGCTAGTGAGCACCGAGTGAAGGGCAGAGCCGTGCGCCCCAGCTTGTGTGGGCAGCTATGGACCCATCCCCACCGCAAGCCCCAGGGTCCACTGGGCACCGTCGCCCTCTGTGGGGACTGGGAGGAGCACCCCTGGGGGCCCAGATTTTAGGGGGTTCTGCTCAGGCTGAACCTGACTTGGCCTGGTCCACAGGGTCTGTAATGGTGAAGTCCCCCCTGAACCGGGAGCTTGTTGCCACTTATGAGGTCACTCTCTCGGTGATTGACAATGCCAGCGACCTACCAGAGCGCTCTGTCAGCGTGCCAAACGGTAAGGTTCCCCTGCAGACATCTCTCATTGGTTACTCAGAGCCAATCAGGGCAGGGGGCCTCAGGCCGCAGCTGCAGTTGCCAGCAGGAGTCCGGCAACACCAAAGGCATGGGGGGGTGGCGGCTACAGCAAGGCTCAGGGTGGCAATTGTAACGCAGAGCTCAGCACCGTGTGCCAGCTGAACCCCAAGGCGCAGAGTGGGGAGGAGGCTTGGTGAAGCCTGCCAGGGGGTTGAGAAAAGGCTGGGTTGCCAGAGACTTAGGTCAGAGTCCACTTGTCAGAACTGGTAACAGGGTGTGGCTAGGATGTGAGGCAGGAACCTCATGATCTGATAGGAAGCCACGAGGGTCAGCACAGAGGAAGCAGAGAGCAAGGACAGTGACTGGAGGGCACAGACACCACGCTGGGGGTGCAGGCACTGCGGGGAAGAGAGGACCCCAGTGCTGCCCTCTGCGGGTCGGGCATGGGCCACCTGAGGCAAGGCCAGAGGGTCTGCCAGAGAGGGGCTGGGTGGGGAAATGGGATGGGGTGGGCTCGGTGGCCTCTGCCATGTGGCCAGGACAGCCGCTGAGGTGGGGGCCAGCCTGGCACATGTTGGTTGCTTATCGCCACGGCCCAGAGGCCCATGTTTTCCGGAAGGAAGGGCAGACTTGGTCATCTCTTCTGTGTCTCCAGCTCAGAAGATAAAGGGCCCAGGCTGGTTATGTGGAGGGGAAAACTCAAATGGGATATTGGGTCTCAAAGATCATCTTAGTCCTATCTCATTGAGCGGGTTAGGAAGTGGGCACAGCAGGTGCCGAGGGCTCCATTGAGGTCACCAGCCCTTCCGCTTATGGAGGAGTCAGTGACCAGACCAGAGGACAGGGCCACATGCCTCAGCCTGAGGTCGGGGTGGGGGAGGGCATCAATGCTCAGGGGGTCCCAGGAGGGCTGAGAGATGCTACGTCCTCCAGGCTTGGCTGAGGCTTGGCAAGGCCTGGCCCGGCCACATTGGCACCCCTCCCCCCACCCCACCCCAGCCAAGCTGACAGTCAACATCCTGGACGTCAATGACAACACACCCCAGTTCAAGCCCTTCGGGATCACCTACTACACAGAGCGGATCCTGGAGGGGGCCACCCCGGGGACCACACTCATTGCTGTGGCAGCCGTGGACCCCGACAAGGGCCTCAACGGGCTGATCACCTACACCCTGCTGGACCTCGTGCCCCCAGGCTACGTCCAGCTGGAAGACTCCTCAGCGGGTAGGTCTGAAATCTGCCGGAGGAGGGTTGGGGGACACACGTCTCTGCCTGCTTAGCCCCTGAGAGAGGGACCGTGGCCTGCTTCTCACCCTCCAGCTGGGGCCCCACTCCAGCCCCTCAGTGGCCAGCATCCCGTCCACTCCCAGATTCCCAAACTGGAGAAAGGACAGCGTGCCTGGTCCTGGGTCGGGATGGAAGCTCCCTTGATGTCTGCCAGAAACCTGGAATAAATTCTCCCCCACCCTCTCCCCCACCCAGGCTCCTCCTGTTACTATCACTTAGGGAGCAGGAGAGCCAAGAGGGAAGTGTCCTGGGAGACCCTGGGAGTGTCGATGTCCGTCCCTTTGGCTTGTGAGAAGCTTTCTCACCCCGCATAAGGAGAACAGCTGGACACCATCCCTCCCAGCCCTCAGGCCCGCCACTGGGCAGTGCTGCTCGGCCACCCTCCTCTTCAAGGGGTCGCACCTGCCCCTCAGAGCTCCAGGTCCCTCTCTTCGTACTTGGGAAAGCTGTCATGAGTGAGGCCAAAATGGCAGTGGCTGCCTCTGTGTCTCAGGGAAGGTCATTGCCAACCAGACAGTGGACTATGAGGAGGTGCACTGGCTCAACTTCACCGTGAGGGCCTCAGACAATGGGTCCCCGCCCCGCGCTGCTGAGATCCCTGTCTACCTGGAGATCGTGGACATCAATGACAACAACCCCATCTTTGACCAGCCTTCCTACCAGGTGGGGGCCAGCCCAACAGGCCGGGTCCAGGGCCTGTGCCTATTCCTTGGGGTCTGGGCGTCTTCCACTCCCACGCTGCCAGCCCCAAAGCCCCCTGGAGTGCCCAGCCTGTGAGCCACTCAATGCTCTGGGCTCCCTGCATCATCGTTCCTAGGGCCGGGCAAGGGCTCTAGGACTGACTTCATCCTATTCTCTCTCCCTGCCCACCGGGATCCAGGAGGCTGTCTTTGAGGACGTGCCTGTGGGCACAGTCGTCCTGACAGTCACTGCTACAGATGCCGACTCGGGCAACTACGCCCTCATTGAGTACAGCCTTGGGGACGGAGAGGGCAAGTTTGCCATCAGCCCCACTACGGTAAGCGCGTGATGGAGGCCTGGGTTCTGGAAGGGGGCAGGGCCCAGTGTCACGGGCTGAGAAGCCAACTACTGCTGTCATCCCCATGTTTCTGGGTCCTGCCACCTGGACATCTGTAGCCTCAGAGGTTCTTTAGCCAAGTCAGCAAACCCTGTTCTCGGAGCCCAGACATCCTGTAGACTGCGGCCTTTCTGTCCCAGCAGACATGGAAGGAAGTGGCCAAAGGCTTTTGGAACTAGATCTTTGTGGGACAACTTCTGAGATATATTCTCTCCAGACTAAAAAACCTGATTAAGGTCTGCTTTTTGAAACTGTCAAAAGAGGCCGGGTGTGGTCGCTCACGCCTGTAATCCTAGCACTCTGAGAAGCCGAGGCAGGAGGATCACTAAGTCAGGAGTTCGAGACCAGCCTGAGCAAGAATGAGACCCCGTCTCCTAAAAATAGAAAAAATTAGCCAGGCGTGGTGGCCCATGCCTGTAGTCCCAGCTACTTGGAAGGTTGAGGCAGGAGGATCGCTTGAGCCCAGGAGTTTGAGGTTGCTGTGAGCTAGGATGATGCCACTGAACTCTAGCCAGGCCAAGAGTGAGACTCTGTCTCAAAAAATTAAAAAAAGAAAGAAAAAGAAAAAAAGAAACTGTCAAAAGATAAGTATAGGAAGTGCTGCAGAAAATAGACATGGTGTTTGAGTACCTACTGGATACAAGGCCCTATACTCAGTGCAGGGGAAGGGAAGATGCCCCAAAGCGTGCATCCCCCATGCTCTCCTCAGTCTCAGACCTGTGGAAGAGCAGAAATTCAGAAGAAAAGATCGGTGATGATTTCAAATGTCTACTAATTGGTTCAAAGCTGCTATTTTCAGTGTAGGGAGGGAGCCCTTTGGCCTGGGGCTGCTTGGTCAGGCAGGGCCTTTCCCGGTCGCTGAGGCTGGAACTAGACTTTCCCTCCCACTGCCCATCTCTGCGCACATCCCCCCGGCACTCTGCCCTTTCAGTGGGGTTCACTCCTTCCTGTTTGGTGTGGGCGATTAGACATGGCTCCTGGCCTGGTATTAAGAAGAATGAATATTGGCTGGGCGCGGTGGCTCATGCCTGTATTCCTAGCTCTCTGGGAGGCCAAGGCGGGCAGATTGTTTGAGCTCAGGAGTTCGAAACCAGCCTGAGCAAGAGCGAGACCCCGTCTCTACTAAAAAAAATAGAAAGAAATTATCTGGACAACTAAAAATATATAGAAAAAACTAGCCGGGCATGGTGGCACATGCCTGTAGTCCCAGCTACTCGGGAGGCTGAGGCAGCAGGATCGCTTGAGCCCAGGAGTTTGAGGTTGCTGTGAGATAGGCTGACGCCACGGCACTCACTCTAGCCAGGGCAACAGAGTGAGAGAGACTCTGTCTCAAAAAAAAAAAAAAAAAAAAGAAGAATGAATATTTATGGAGGACCTACTATATGCCAAGCCCTGATCAGGCAGTTAGCTCCAGACTGGGCTGATCGCCTCGTCTCCAGGTAGCTTAGGGTAGTGAAGGCAAAAAGGATGGGAGCTCCCTGAGGGCAGGGGCTACTGTCTCCTGTCCAGTGCTGTATCTCCAGAGCCCGGAATAGTGTCTGGCCATAGTAGGTGCTCAATAAATATCTGTTGAATGATTAAAGGACCTAAAGCCACCTTCCCCTACTAGGGTGACATCTATGTGCTGTCCTCTCTGGACCGAGAGAAGAAGGACCTCTATATCCTGACTGCCTTGGCCAAAGACAATCCTGGGGATGTAGCCAGCAACCGTCGAGAAAATTCGGTGCAGGTGAGGGGTACCAATCTGAGCCTGGGGTTGTGGAGGCAGCAAAGCCTTTAGCAAGTGACTGCTGCGGAGTGAGGGTAGAGCCACCCAGTCCCCTCAGAGACATGGTGGCAGGAAGGAGAAGGCGAGAGGGTGACTGAGCGAGTCACATTGCTGTAGCTTAGGAAGACAGTGACTCTGGGAGAAATCTCTTGTGCCAAACCACTGCTAAGGCAGCTAAACACACCTGGGTGAAACCCAAATAAAGCCTGGGGCTCCACATGGCTCAGTGTCGCCATAGCACCCCACTGAAAGAAACACAGTCCAATAGTGCAGAATAATTATAAAGTAATCATCTAAATCTGTTAAAGAATACTAACGAGGGATCAGATTCACACCCGTTCCCGTCCCAATCCCAGCATCCTCGCAGTTGCTGTAAGGCCAGCATCTCCCCTCTTCTACCCAAAGTCCCGCCTCAGAGCTTTGCTCTCTCTCTCTGTCTCGCTCGCTCCTTTCTGCCTCCCGCCTGTCTTCCTGAACTCATCTGCCACCTGCCTCACAGTAAGCTGATTACCCGCAGGAAACTCTCCTAAGCCAGGGTGGAGGCTGAGGTGGTGAGAAGCCAATGAGCTGAGACAGGTCCCCTTCAGCAGGTCTAGGGAAAGGGCTGGGAGCGCTCACACTGACTCTTGTCCCCGTCACACACACACACGTGCCGTGTTGGGAAAAGCACAGTATTTGGAGTCGGAAGACTAAGGTTCCGCTAGCTGAGCAAACTGCATTTGTCAGTTAGCCTCTCTGAGCTGCAGCTGTCAAATCTGCAAAGGAGGGTGCGGATGTGGTGAGGACCTGGGGAGATAAGGTGGGTTGAAAGTGCACTGAAAGGGGGTCTTAAAAATTGCTGCAGGCCGGGCGCGGTGGCTCACGTCTGTAATCCTAGCTCTCTGGGAGGCCAAGGCGGGCGGATTGTTTGAGCTCGGGAATTCGAAACCAGCCTGAGCAAGAGCGAGACCCCGTCTCTACTAAAAATAGAAAGAAATTAATTGGACAACTAAAAATATATAGAAAAAATTAGCTGGGCATGGTGGCGCATGCCTGTAGTCCTAGCTACTCGGGAGGCTGAGGCAGGAGGATCGCTTGAGCCCAGGAGTTTGAGGTTGCCGTGAGCTAGGCTGACACCACGGCACTCACTCTACCCCGGGCAAAAGAGTGAGACTCTGTCTCAAAAAAAAAAAAAAAAATCGCTGCCATGAAGGGCTCTGATTCTGATGAGGACGTGGACAGGCAGCGCCATAGCAGCCAGGAGTTGCTGTGTCCACAGGGCCTGCCCTAGGCTGGGGGTCAGCAGGGAAAGCCAGGTCTCAGGCCAGACACAAATCCCAGTCATCAGGGGCCTTGGGGAGTGGACGAATCCCAGTGATCAGCATTAAGGTCCAGAGATTAGAGCCAGAGTTACAGGCCACCGTGAGGAGTAGCAAGGACAAAGGGGTGTGGGAGGGCGGGAAAGAGAGGGCTCGTGGTTCTAATTGCCGAGTATTTCCTGGAGTCAGGCCCCACGCTGAGGATCTAGCATACATCATCACGTGGGAGAGATAAGACACTACTGCCCCCCTTGTACAGCTAAGAAAACTGAGGCTCAGGCAGTTAAATACATTCCTTGATATCAGACTCCAACACATCAGAAGACGGTGGCTCCCTCCCAAGGTGGTACCTGTCCCTCCTCTGCCCCAGCTTACATCTGTGTGACCAGGTCCCCTGAGGCAGCCCCATCATGCTCCTGACCTTTGGCCTTGACCTCCCCCCACAGGTGGTGATCCAAGTGCTGGATGTCAATGACTGCCGGCCGCAGTTCTCCAAGCCCCAGTTTAGCACAAGCGTGTACGAGAACGAACCGGCGGGCACCTCAGTCATCACCATGATGGCCACTGACCAGGACGAAGGCTCCAACGGGGAGTTGACCTACTCGCTGGAGGGCCCTGGCATGGGTGTGTAGCCTCCCCTAGACACCCATGATACCTTGGCAGGGGGTGGGGGATGGGGCAGGCTGCCGTGCCTGCAGCCCCAGGCCAGGAGGAGGAGAAGGAGGGACAGGAAGGATGCCTCAGTCAGAGCCACGCCCTACTCTCCTGCCCCACCCGCCAGAGGCCTTCCACGTGGACATGGACTCGGGCCTGGTGACCACACAGCGGCCACTGCAGTCCTACGAGAGGTTCAACCTGACCGTCGTGGCCACGGATGGTGGGCAGCCCCCACTCTGGGGCACCACCATGCTCCTGGTGGAGGTCATCGACGTCAATGACAACCGCCCCGTCTTTGTGCGCCCGCCCAATGGCACCATCCTCCACATCAGAGAGGTACTCCTGTCCCCCGGGACTTCCTTCCCGGTATCCCCTTCCAGTATCCAGTCCTCTTCTTCGTCCCGCAGCAGCCATGGCCTAGGAGAGTGGAAGGACCCCATTGTCAAGGTGGGGGAACAGGGCAGAGAAGACAGCAGACGTGCCGGTGCCACCCAGGGCAGTATTGAGCAGTGGTTAGTAGGACGGGCTGTGCTAGCAAGGTCTTGGCTTCAAGTCTAACTCTACTGCTTACCAGGCCAATGACCTTGAGCAAGCGACTTCCCCGAGTCTGTTTTTTCATCTGCAAGACAGGACTAATAATAGTAAATGCCCCGTTGTTGCTCCTAGATGTCTACCAAGAAGGACAGTCTCCCCCACGACCCACTTCCCCCACACTCGTCTCAAAATAAACACACAGGCCCCTTCTGTCTGTCTGCTGTTCCTGCCGATACTAGTGTGGAGACGGGCTGGGAGCTGAAGACAAGCATCACAATAAGAAACAAGGGGAAGTGGTCGAGGTTCTGGAATCTCTCCAATTCTTCTTCCATTCCTTGGTCTAAATTGCCATATAAGATAGGGGAAGTTCTGCTCTCCCCTCTTCCTGCTATGCACCCAAGCCCAAAACGCTCCTTGGTGGGACAATTAGGGGGTCTCCCACGTGTTCCTTGTTCCCCAAACTCCAGCAAGTCTCCACACCTCGGAATGTCATTGCTAAATCCTTCTTGTCACTCTTTGAGGTCCTACGGGAGAAAACTCTCCCAGGGCTGAGCTCTAAGAAACATTGTGTTTTTTTACTTTATGATTTGCTTTTACCTTGTGTCTAGTTTCACATCTGCAATGACTGAGCAGTCTTTGCTCTGTCCACTAGGGAGCTCAGAGTGGTCAGTGCACCTTGAATGAGCCTGCAGAGACTTGGGGGTACACACTTTGCCTCCCACCCTTCAGCTTCTATCTTCCTGCCAACCATTTTTTTCTTTACCCTAATTTTTTACCTTAGTCAATCTTACTACTTATATATCTTGTCAGCTGCTTCAAATCTTTTTTGTGGAATAAGGAAGGTATAAATTAATAACAATCTAAGTCTTTTCCACACCAAAGACTCCATTTACTAAGATTTTCCTTCAAGGGCTCCGTATTTGGAAAGATTTATGTCTCCCAAACGACCAGCATTTATTAAGCAAAATTATCTATTTGTCATCCCACTTTTTATTAATTAGATGTAACCGCCATTTAGAACTTTTGCTTGTTGTGATCAATGATATAAACAATGAAACTATGCTGAGCTGATAATTTTTCAACTAAAAGCAAAGAAATGTGCTCTTTTTTGTTGTTATTGTTACGGGCAGCCTTATCATGGGTCAATGTCTGGTTTCAATTAGGGTTTTTGATACCTTACACTTAACACAAGGGCATTCAGGAGACTGAGCTCAGAGGCTGAAGAGGTATGTCCAGGTTCCACGGGGAATTGGTAACAAAGTAGACCCGGGCGGCCAATCTCTATCCACCATGCCACCTGCCCGCGTCCCCCATTCTCGGATACTCCACTGGATGGATGGTGCTGCCTGGGGATTCCCAGAGTGCCTGTGGTCGGGGTAGCAGAGACAGCAAGACAGACACAGGACAAAGGGGGGCTGTGCCTTCAGCTTTTGGATTCTCCTTCTGTCCCCTAAACCTCAGCATGCAGTGGGACTGGAGGGACGGAGGGAGCTTGGAGCACGCAGATTCCAGGCTGGACTGTCAGTGGGCAGTCCTGGGCTCGGGGTGGGGAGGAAGGCAGAGGGGAAATAGCAGATGCTTGGAATCCACGAGAGTCCGGCCAAGCAGGATGCTGGAAGGTGGCGAGGACATTCCGCTGCTGCAGGAAGAAGAGCCAGCGCTCCGTGGGGCCTGGGAGCTGGGATTCCCTCCGATGTCCAGGAGCCTCCCTCCCCACGCCCCTGCAGGAGATCCCACTGGGCTCCAACGTGTACGAGGTCTACGCCACGGACAAGGACGAGGGCCTCAACGGGGCGGTGCGCTACAGCTTCCTGAAGACGGCGGGCAACCGGGACTGGGAGTACTTCACCATCGACCCGGTCAGCGGCCTCATCCAGACGGCGCAGCGCCTGGACCGGGAGAAGCAGGCGGTGTACAGCGTAAGGGCGCGGCCGGCACAGGGGTGGGTGGGGCTTTCCTCTGCCCAGGGCCCAACCTCCCACCGGGACTGTCTGGGGGACCCCACCCCCGGGGAGTGCCCACCTGGGGCCCTAGGCCAATGCCCCCCTCAGCCTTCCCCTCTGCGCTCTTCACTCCCAGATCATCTTGGTGGCCAGCGACCTGGGCCAGCCGGTGCCATATGAGACCATGCAGCCGCTGCAGGTGGCCCTGGAGGACATTGACGACAACGAACCCCTCTTCGTGAGGCCTCCAGTGAGCTTGCCCATCCCCTGCGCCGGTCACACACAGGGACTCACCTGCCAGCCAGCACTTCATACGAGAACAACTATTTATTGAGCAGCTGTGGTTCACTATATTGAGCACTATTTCAAGACACTAACCAAGGGTTACAAAAGCGACCAAAACGCCTGACTCGTGGAGCTGACGTTCGTGCACTTGCACGCATGTGCACGTACACACACACGCACACACACACACAGGGAGCATGACGATCAGTTCGGATCCGTTGAGGTGGGGCTGACATGAAATTGACGGCAGGGCTGAGGCCCCCTGTTTGGACTCCAGCTCTCTGATGTGGTTGTTTTTCCTGCTTGTGTGTAGGTGGGAAGGGATGTTCCCTGGAAACTCTGAGTGCAAGTGTGTACACATGCATGCGTACCTGAGAGCACGTACATGCCCCCCTCATTGACTCAGTCAGGTGCTGGGATACTTCAGAGAACGTGCCAAGCCCAGCCCTGCCCTCATGGAGGACGTCACCGGGTGACAGTCCTGAGGCAGAGCTCAGGTCCCCAGACCCTGCCCTTGTCCCCTTGAGGTTACAGCAGTTCTACTCTCCCCATAAGGCCTGGACAGTAGACTCCCTCAGTAGCCACAAAGTCACTGCCCAGGGCCCCCAGCAGGGACTGGGAGCTCAGACCTTCCCTTGGCCTCCTGCGACAACATCCCCTTCCCCCTGCAGAAAGGCGGCCCCCAGTACCAGCTGCTGACAGTGCCTGAGCACTCGCCACGCGGCACCCTCGTGGGCAACGTGACGGGCGCCGTGGACGCAGATGAGGGCCCCAATGCTATCGTGTACTACTTCATCGCAGGTGGGGCCTGACGGAGCCAGTGCCCTACCCACCCTGGGGCTGGAGATGACCCAAATATGCCGCGCCCCCAGCCCTGCCCCCTCACCCTGTGCCATGGTCCCACCCTCAGCTGGCAACGAAGAGAAGAACTTCCATCTGCAGCCCGACGGGCGCCTGCTGGTGCTGCGGGACCTGGACCGGGAGCGAGAAGCTGTTTTCTCCTTCATCGTCAAGGCCTCCAGCAACCGCAGCTGGACGCCTCCCCGTGGACCCTCCCCAGCCCTCGACCTGGTCGCTGACCTCACCCTGCAGGAGGTGCGCGTCGTGCTAGAGGACATCAACGACCAGCCGCCACGCTTCACCAGGGCTGAGTACACTGCAGGTGCAGGGACTGGGGTCTGGGCATGGGGTGTGAGGTGGCCCCTGCCCTGCCACTTACACCACCTGCCCGTTCCTGCAGGGGTGGCCACTGATGCCAAAGTGGGCTCGGAGTTGATCCAGGTGCTGGCCCTGGATGCAGACATTGGCAACAACAGCCTCGTCTTCTACAGCATTCTGGCCATCCACTACTTCCGGGCCCTTGCCAACGACTCTGAAGATGTGGGCCAGGTCTTCACCATGGGTAGGAGCCTGGCAGCACACGGGTGGCCTCCAGCCCAAGACCTCTCAGTCACTGTGGGGAATGTAATCTGGAGGAGATGGGGGGCTGGGTGAGCACCACAGGATATGGGTGGCCCTCTAGCCAGTCATGTCACCCTTCTATTCATCCGCCATCCATCGAGCTGTTCTAGTTTGTTCCATCTCTACATCTACCCACCTGCTCTTCCTTTCTTTATTCTTGTCTCCTCATCCATCCATTATTTATCCATCTATCTGTCCATCCATCCATCTGTCCATCCATCCATTCATTCTTCTAGCCTTCCATCCATCCATCCATTCATCTACCTTTCCATCCGTCTGTCTATCCATCTATTCATCTAGCCTTCCATCCATCCATCCATCCATTCATCTACCCTTCCATCTGTCCATCCATCCATCTACCCTTCTGTCCATCTGTCTATCCATTCATCTACCCTTCCATCTGTCCATCCATCCATCCAATCATCTCCCCTTCCATCCTTCTATCCATCCATCCATTCATTCTTCTAGCCTTCCATCCATCCATCCATTCATCTACTTTCCATCTGTCTATCCATCTATTCATCTATCCTTCCATCCATCCATCCATCCAATCATCTACCCTTCCATCTGTCCATCTATCCATCCATTCATTCATCTTTCCTTCTTTTCATCTGTCCATTTGTTCATCCTTCCTCCTTTCATCCTTCCATCCATCTGTCCATCTGTCCTTCTTCCATCCTACCTTCCTTCCATCTATCTATCCATCTGCCCCTCCATTTTCCTATCCATCTATCCACCCTTTCATCCATCTCTCCATCTGCTCTTCTCCTTTCATCTTCCTGTTTTTCCATTTGTGCACCTCACTCTCCTGTGTGTCAGGCATTGTGCTAGGCACTGCAAAGCCAGAACTCAAAGAGCACACTTATGTGAAATGCCTACAAATATGCAAGCTTGCTCATACATTTGCTATGTGGATGGCTGAGACTCTCTGGGTCAGGCTCTAGAAAGTGCCCTTCTGGGTGTCCCATTACCTTACTTCCAGCCCCAAGGCTTCTTCCCCTTCTACACATGTCTTATCTGTATGCCAGTCTTGAATGCCAGAAGGATTCCTTGGTCTGGCATTCAAGGCTCACTAGGTCTTCCTCCTGAAATCTCTTTCTGCTTGCTCCACCACCTACTGTCCTTAACCTAGCTGAACTGTTTACCATTCTCTCAGCCTGCTCTATTCCATCCTCTCCTGGCCTTTAACCCCTCTTCCTCCATTTCCTGGCATGCCATTTTGACTCCCATCTCTGCTTTCACATATACGTCCCCCATCCTATGAGGTCTAATTCAAGATGCCATCCCTTGAGTTCTCACTGCTCTTTTTTGTTTTTTTTGTTTTTGTTGTTTTTTTATAGACAGAGTCTCACTTTGTTGCCCAGGCTGGAGTGC
This sequence comes from Propithecus coquereli, assembly GCF_000956105.1. Classification (NCBI taxonomy): domain Eukaryota; kingdom Metazoa; phylum Chordata; class Mammalia; order Primates; family Indriidae; genus Propithecus; species Propithecus coquereli. The sequence goes on from NW_012154174.1 coordinate 254,777, forward strand.
AGTGGCATGATCATACTCACTGCAACCTTGAATTCCTGGGCTCAAGCAATCCCCCTGCCTCAGCCTCCTGAGTAGCTGGGATTGCAAGCATGAGCTACCATGCCTGGCTAATTTTTAAATTTTTTGTACAGACGGGGTCTTGCTATGTTGCCCGAGTTGGTCTTGAACTCTTAGCCTCGAGTGATCCTCCTGCCTCAGCCTCCTAAAGTGCTGAGATTACAGATGTGAGCCACCACGTCCAGCCTCACTGCTCTTATTTTAATAAACCAAAGCACGGAGAGGCTAAGTAGCTTGCTAGAGGTCACACAGCTAGAAAGTGGCAGATTTTGAAGCCAGGTCTGCTGTCTTTTAAGAGAAGGCTATGCTGTACCACCTCTGGTCATCTCTGTTCTATGTTTGTGGAATTCTGAAGTACACGTGATTGAAAGAGAGGGAGAGAGACAGATACTGAGAGAGCTCAGAAGTGGTCCGTGGCACCCCAGCATGGGACAATAGTCACAAACTTGTCATCCTTGGGCCCATGCAGCCCACAGTTGTGTTTTGTTTAATATGCAGAGTGTTTAAATAAAAACTTAGGCAATGGTTTAAAATGAGAAGATGTCACATGAGAATGGGAATGCTTGATTTCTCTAGGAAAGTGCAAGGTCTGGTGGCCCAGGCTGCACTCCTTCATGACAGTACCCAGCCGAGCTGAGGTCTGAGCCGCTGTCCCTTCAGATGGGCACCGTTCCCACTCATCTGTCATCTCGGCTCCCTGCTGCACCCTGTGGGCATTTGCACTTTGTCCCCTAGGTGTGCCTGCCTACCCCAGGGCCCTTGCCCCGTCCCGGGGGATTCAGGGCCACTGGGTAACCCCTGAGCTCTGCCCCACGCTCGGGCTCTTCCCGCAGGGAGTGTGGACGGCATCCTGCGCACCTTCGACCTCTTTATGGCCTACAGCCCTGGCTACTTCGTGGTGGACATTGTGGCCCGAGACCTGGCAGGCCACAACGACACAGCCATCATTGGCATCTACATCCTGAGGGACGACCAGCGCGTCAAGATCGTCATTAATGAGATCCCGGACCGCGTGCGTGGCTTCGAGGAAGAGTTCATCCACCTGCTCTCCAACATCACTGGTGCCATTGTCAACACTGACGACGTGCAGGTGCCCCACGAGACCCACCCTGGCAGTGGAGGGAGAAGAGGGGGGCCAGGCCACAAGGAAGGACAGGGCTTTATGGAAAGTTCAAGGGCATGAAAGGGGGTATATACCTCCCTTGGTCATCTCCTGTAAGTGCGGCTTTGAGACGGTTCTCCCAGGTCTCTAAACCTCAGTTTCCTCATCTGTAAAATGGGGCTAATACATAATACCCGGCCCAGTGTGGGTGAAGTGATGAGCACTGTGCTTGGTCCTCAGCGAGCATTCAGTAGTGACGTGTCTATTATAGCAGGGTAGGGCAGGAGGGCCTCCCGGAAGAGGCCTGCCCATCCCCCCTTGCCCTTGCCCATGCTTTGGTGGCCACACCCCACAATGCCCCTTCCCGCCTAGTTCCACGTGGACAAGAAGGGGCGGGTGAACTTCGCGCAGACGGAACTGCTCATCCACGTGGTGAACCGTGATACCAACCGCATCCTGGATGTGGACCGGTGAGTGGAGACCTTTTCTTGGACCGTGGGACTGTCTATCTGCCTCCTTGCCCTGGAGTTGGGGAGGGTCCCACCAAAGGAGGCACAGACAGCAGCATCCAGCCCGCTGTGCGGGGCTCTCTCCCAGGGCTAGTGGGGAGAGCAGAGTTTGGGGGTGTGAGCAGAGCTCTGTCCCTCTGAGCCTTACTCTCCCCACCCGTAAACGGGAGTATCCCCCAGGATCCTGTATGGAGGTACGAGCCCTCTAAGACACACGGCGGTCCTAGGCCGGTGGGCTTTCATCTTGCGCAGCCTGGGGTGGTGAACTTTGGGCTGGAGGTAGGAGCAGAGCAGACTGTCCCGGGAGCGGCTCCTGGGGGATGGCGGAGGATGGGAGCTGAGGCCTCTGCCCCTCGCCCAGGGTGATCCAGATGATTGACGAGAACAAGGAACAGCTGCGGAATCTTTTCCGGAACTACAATGTGCTGGACGTGCAGCCCGCTATCTCTGTCCGGCTGCCCGATGACATGTCCGCCCTGCAGGTACTGTGGAGCCCCGCCTCACGGCCCTCCCTACCCTCCAGCCGCCCCCGTCTCCCCAGGGTCATGCCTGGCCCTGCTCTCCCGCAGATGGCGATCATTGTCCTGGCCATCCTCCTCTTCCTGGCCGCCATGCTCTTTGTCCTCATGAACTGGTACTACAGGACCGTGTGAGTGTCCCCCTGAGCCCCGCCCCCAGCTGGAGGCTGATCGCCTGCTCCCAGACAGCCAAGAGGCAGGCAGGGCCACCAGCCCTGAGATGCAGGCTCAGCCATCTCCCTCACCAGCGCCTCTCTCTGCTTCTCTCCAGACACAAGAGGAAGCTCAAAGCCATCGTGGCTGGCTCAGCAGGTGAATGAGGGCCTTGGGGAGAGGGGAGGGGAGACCTGAGGCCCTCATAAGGCTGCCTGAGCCCCTTCCCTCCACACTGTGACCTTTCTCCCTGCAGGGAACCGTGGCTTCATTGACATCATGGACATGCCTAACACCAACAAGTACTCCTTTGATGGGTAAGTGGGGTCCTCAAGCCCTGTCCAGTTCCCTCTGTGGGTAGGCCTGCCAGGACCCAGAGTGGGAGGAAGATGCCCTCAGCCTCCCAAGTGCTGAGGGAGCACAGACTGGCTGACACCTGAGGTGTGGGCGCCCCCTGGTGGGCTGATCGCCCCTCTCTCCCTCTCTCCACCCTCCAAAACCCCCACCCCAGACCAGCCCCAAGCTCCAGGGGGTGTACATAGACTTTGGGCACCCGGTACAGGATGAGGCCTCTGCACCAAAGGTAGTCCTGGCTGACATGTCGCCCTGGTTCTAGGAGGACTGGGATCCTGGGATGGGGGCACGCACCCACCGGTGCCATGGCCAAGGGGCCTGCTTCCCACGGCCCCAAACCTCCAGTTCTGCTACAGAACTAGAAGGCACTACAGGAGGCCAGGGAAACGGACAGGGGTGAGGGCTGAGGCTGGGAGGACATCCGCTACTCGAGCCTCCCTCCTTGCCCCACCCCATTCCGCTCCCCAATGGCAGAGCCAACCCTGTGTGGCTGGATCCCTTCTGTCGCAACCTGGAGCTGGCCGCCCAGGCCGAGCACGAGGACGACCTGCCAGAGAACCTGAGCGAGATCGCCGACCTGTGGAACAGCCCCACCCGCACCCACGTGAGCTCAGGCCAGAGCGGGGGCAGGGGCGGCGTGTACAGGCGATGGTGAGGGATCGGGGTGGAGGGGATGGGTCTCTGCTGCCTCTGGCCAAGGAGCCGGGCTCTTCGGGGGCAGGGTCCCCTAACCTGTCTGTGTGTGGTGTATACCTCTGCTCCAGCTAACGTTCCCTCTCCCCAGGGAACTTTTGGCCGTGAACCAGCAGCGGTGAAGCCTGAGGATGACCGATACCTGCGGGCAGCCATCCAGGAGTATGACAACATCGCCAAGCTGGGCCAGATCATTCGGGAGGGGCCCATCAAGGTGAGCCCTCCCCACAGGCTCCTCACCCAGACCCCTGGCTGAACCTGGACCCCACTCTGGAGGATACAGGGAGGTAGACACCCTCAGGCTCAACTAGACCTACCCTCCCCTGGGGTGAGAACACCACAGCCAAAGAGAGGCCTGGGCGCGGGGGCTGCTAGGGAGCTGCTCAGCCTGCGGTGGCCTCAAGGCCCGGCCTCAAGAGTGAGCCCACGTGGGTTCTGGCTGGCCACTGTCACCAGGCTCTGCTTCCCATCCTCTGCCCTAGGATCAGAAGCCTGTTCACCCTTGACTCCCAGAAGGAGTGGGCGAGGGGTCGGGCAGGTAGGGGAGGGCCTCGGTGGGGGGTTAACCCTCTCCCTCCCCCAGGGCTCGCTGCTGAAGGTGGTCCTGGAGGATTACCTGCGGCTCAAAAAGCTCTTTGCACAGCGGATGGTGCAAAAAGCCTCCTCCTGCCACTCCTCCATCTCCGAGGTAGCCGGCCGGCCGAGTGGCCGGGCGCTGTGTGCCGTGCCCCAGCCCTGGGGGTGTGCCTCTCTCTCTCTCTCTGCCCCCCACCCTCCTCCCGCCACCATATGCCTGCCTGTAACGATTATGTCAACACTTTCAAAGGCCAGACTTTATCTAAAAACTGACTCCTAGCTAGGCCCAAATTCCCAACAGGAATAGAATAACGTGGAGTAGCCCCACACAGGACCAAAGTGCCATTTGCGTGTCTCTACCACACCCTGTGTATCCCCTCCAACTTGTCCTGTGGACACTTTCTACCTGGACACAATTCGAGTTGACTGTGCTTGAGGCCAACTGGGAAACAAACCCCGATGCCACGACTGCATCACAGGATTTTTATAGAGCATCAACGTGGATATAGAAACTTAAAGATTCCACAGGAAGCCCATGCTCCTGAGACCACATCCATGGTTCCCCTTTGCACGCAGTTTGAGAAACCCTGACACAGGCTGACAGGCCTGCTGTGGCAGGAGCCCAGGGGTCCCTGCGGGAGGTAGGGAGGAAACAGGCACGTAGCGGGTGGCACTCTGGGGCCATCCACCTGCTCGCTCCTTGGGGCACGGCCCTGAGCATGTGGGGTCCCGGCCTCTTGCAGCTGATCCAGACTGAGCTGGACGAGGAGCCGGGAGACCGCAGCCCGGGCCAGGGCAGCCTACGCTTCTGCCACCAGCCGCCTGTGGAGCTCAAGGGGCCCGACGGGATCCACGTGGTGCATGGCAGCACAGGCACGCTGCTGGCCACCGACCTCAACAGCCTGCCTGAGGATGACCAGAAGGGCCTGGGCCGCTCGCTGGAGACACTCACTGCCGCGGAGGCCACTGCCTTCGAGCGCAATGCCCGCACGGAGTCCGCCAAATCCACGCCCCTGCACAAGCTTCGAGATGTGATCATGGAGAGCCCCCTGGAGATCACGGAGCTGTGACTAGACAGGGAAGCCTCCCTGGTGTGAGCAGTGCCCGTCCCACCACCCCTTCCCAGGGCAAGCGCAGGGGCAGTACTCCCCAGGCCAGTACTGTGGGGACAAACTTGGATTGGCCCTGGCAGCCCACGAGCTGCTTGGACAGATTCCACTTTTGCCAGACACTCATTCAGCACCTGATCTCTACCTTCATAAAATCTGTTATTTTTTTAAGAAAACCAAACAAAAATGCTAGGCGTCTAAGGACAAGGTAAGGAGGGTCACTGGGGGCCCAGGGGTCTGGGAACCACCTCGGCTCAGGCTGAGCTGGAAGGGGCTGAGCAGGCCCTCTTCCCCTCCCCTCTCCACCCCAGCAAGTACCACCCCCCACCCAGCTCCTACGCCCCCCCAGAGCAGGAGACAGGCACCCAGGAGAGGGAGGGCAGGAGCTGGCGTCCCCTGCTGGCCCAACACGTTAACTTCAGTTCAAGTCCCACTGCATTTCTGCCCCATCCCCGTTGGACATCCAGGTGGAGCAGTGAGTGATCCTTGCCCCCCACCCCCACCCCGCCACAGACAAGAAGGTCAATGTCAATGAACAAGCATTCTCTCCATTTCACTGGCTTCCCAAATGTGCCCAGCTTATAAAGAGAAATGACTGCTGCTCCGTTGGGTTTTGAATGCAGTGTTTGTGTGTACTCCTTTTTAAAATTATTCCCTCAATATTTTCCCCTTGGATTTGTTTAACTGGTACTCACTGGAAGTTTCTGGAACGGTCTGTTTCAAAAGAGAAGCAACTCACAAGGAACCGGCAATACACTCTGGCTCTGGTAAACTACCTGCGTGGCTGGCCTGTGGGGATGATGGGCAGGGTTTGGAGGGGGTGACGGGGCCTGACCTTCAGGTGCCCCACTGCTGGCCTGGTCTCTTGGGGGCCCAGGCAGGATTTTTTCTTTACCTACTTTGCTTTCTTTCTCTGGCCAAGAGGAGTCATAGGGCTGCTAAGGACTGAAGGGGCTGTGGGCTCAGAGCCCAAACTCTCCTGGCTGAGTGTCACAGAAACTCAGGCCCAGATCTGGTTAACAGAACTTTATTGTTAAATCAGAGAAACTTCAGTGCAAAACAAACAAAAATCAAGTCCATTTAATAGCAACTGCATGTCTTGCTGGCTTTGCTGGTCTCTCGGCAACCAGAAGTGGAAAAGAAGCTTCGGAAGCGAAAAGTATAGCAGCCAAGACCCCAGACAGTATCCACCCCCACACCTGCAGACCCCTCAGCCTGTTGCCCTCTACCAGGAAGCCAGAGGCTTAGGAGCTTGTCATCTACATTTATTTGAAATGAAAGGTCCAAAGAGCATCTATAAGATGGGGGAGGGGTACAGAGCTGAAGCAGGGCCTCAGCAGCCAGGTGGACACGAGCGGGCACAAGGCAGCCACCACTGCTTACACGTTCACACACACGAGCCAGGCCCACGGGACTCCCTGGAAAGCTAGCAGGTTACATTCAGGCAGATGTCCCCCTTCCCACCCAAACCCACAGAACCAAGACAAGGCATCACCAGGAAAGACACTGGAAAGCTGAATCAAGGGTTGACCCAGGGACAGCAAACCCTCTGTCCCACCAATGTCCCCTGAGCCACCAGCAGCTGCTTCCAAAATCTGTGCTATTACAGTGGGAATTATATTATTTAAAAAGCCTGATTCTGAGCATCTAGTCTTTCCTATGAAACTGCCTTTGTTTTGCTGCTTTGTACAGCAGCCGACAGGCACAGGAAGGGGAGAGGGTCCTTCCTTAGGGTAGGAGGCAGCCTCAGAACAAGACTCCAGCCGAGAGGATGACGGCCTCCTGCCAAGAAACTCACGCCAGCATCAAGAGCCCCTTCTCCTCCTCCAGGAGGTGCCATGCAAGACCTCCAGTGCACATCAGGTCGTCATCCGCCGAGCAAAGAGAAAAGGGACACTGAAGCAGCTATGTCAGCAGGGGCTGCCTCCCACACGGACAGCAATGCTACAATGAGGGGGTAGAGATGGGGAGGCGGGGCGGGGGGGGTCCTATTTTCATAACAAAGTCAAGTAGATCTGTGCATTCACTCCCCCAGACACACAAGTAGGAAAAGATGCAGTTTCTGCAAGATGCAATGTTCCTTCTAGTTCCATACGTGACGTTTGCAATGTTCAACAGCCTGGCAGGAGAGAAGAAACTGGGTTTAGTCTTCAGATGACAAACTCCACTCCTGGTCCATCAGTGTTTCAGACATCACCCAAAAACAGAAC
>NW_012154174.1:262552-265777 GCF_000956105.1 Propithecus coquereli
ATGCAAAGGCCTTTAGTGTCTCGCAGATGAGCACCCATGCAGGCCAGCTCCAGGCCCCTCACCTACTCACACCTGGCGTGCGGCATCCTGCTGGTAGGCTACAGAGATCCCAAGGTGGAACCTCCTCGCCAACAGCTCAGGCCTTGAGAAGTGGACCCACAGACACATTTACCCAAGACAGTGGCAAAACCAGTTCTACCACTACCGGGTGGGGGTGATGGTGCAGATGGGCTGCAGCCTGGGCTTGAGGAAGGAGCTGGACATGGCCAGGGTGTGGGCCCCTCTGCCCTTCCCTACAGTGGCCTGTGATGACACAATATCCCCTGACATGGTCACACAAGAAACCCCAGTGAGGAAGAAAAAGTTGCTCAAAGAAACATGAAGTAACGGGCCGGACCAAATATCCCTGCCCAGGAAAGCAGCACCGTCACCCAACTGGTGACTACCCAGCCACGGCGGTGCCACGGCACCCTGGGGCTGCTGGGCAGGGGCCACCTCTCAGGGCTGTTCAAGAAGAGCTCGCCTTGGCCTTGAATGAAGACGCAGCCCAGGCTGCAGCCAGGGCAAACATGCCCCAGGACCAGAGGACTTGGGCAAGGGTCCGGGCAGTGAGTCCCACAGGCCTTGTGCAATCCCTGGAGTGACCTTGTGCAAATCTGACGTGGTCACAAGCGAACTGAAGACAGAAGCAAGAAAACAGAAGCAAAAAAATACTAAAGAATATCAGCGCGCACGTTCCACTCCCTAAACACAATCGTGTAGTCAGCCCGGCCTGGGCTGGGCAGCCGTGAGGAAGCCTAACTGCCATTCGGGGCCTCAGTTTTCACTGCATAGAAACAGGGTAGAGAGCTGATGGCTGAGGTTCCTGTTACAGCAGGATTCTCAGAGCTGCCTGCTGGCCAGGCTCATGGAGCCACCCACTGAGCTACTCACGTTGCACTGGGCTGCTGTCTCTGCGTTCTGGCACCAGTAGCCTGGGCCCCAGACACACTTTTCAGTTCCCAAAAGGGGCTTACGGGCTGAGGGGCAGGCTCCAATTTTCTATATGGTGAGAAAAGGACAAAAGAAAGGGGAGAATTAGAGCTGCCCAACGGATCTCTTTCAACACTAAGACAACAGCTTCCAGAAGCAGCTAGACTCCGAGATCTTTCAGAAGAACACTGGGATTGCTGAGTACAGCAGTGGGGCTTCCAAGCCTGACTCCTGCCTCAGCCCTCCACTCTCCACCCCCAGAAACCCTGGCGGAGGCCGACAGTCTCAGAGGAAACCTTCCAGGTCTATGCAGCGCCTCCCAGGTTACAGCTGCCCGAGAGGACCCACGCGCCAGGCGACGCTTACCAAGCACACGAAGGAAGGCTCCATCACCTCCACCAGGACCTCTAGCAGCACAGGCTCATACTCAGTCACAAACTGATCACACTGCAAAGTAAAGCAGGGACAGGTCCAGGTCTGGGTACATCCAAGCAGGGTGGGAGCACAAAACGCTGGGACAGGCACAAGACACACTCTTCTCCCAGAGTCCCTGACATTCCCAGGCCACTGGGCCCTGGGCCCTCCCTTCCCAGACACCCACCCACACTTGGCCAGAGCTCAGGTTATTTCCCCCCAGTGGCTCCACCTGACCCAACAAATCATGTCTAACTAAAACGTCACTGGACTCCACGCTCGTGAGGCAAAAATAGCTAGTTTCCCTCCCTCAAAACTTTAATCAGAGGTACAACCAGTGAGCTACCCCAGCCTCTGCACACCCCCAGGAGGTTCTGACGCTCTGGCCTAAAGCAGCCCAGGATGTACCTGCTTCTCATAAGGGTCAGGCAGGAAGCTGCAGCCTTTCTCGAGAGCATCCAGGATCTCTTGCTTGGTGCTGTTTTTCTCCAGATTGTGATCCAAATAGCTAACCAGTTTCTTGCACACCTCACAGAAGCCACCGTCATTCACTGGAATCACTTGTACTACAAAGGAGGGCACAGGGCTCAACGCTGGCAGGACCCTCCCAAACCCAAGAGGGCCGCCGTCCTCCCCACCACCGCCGCGCCCTGGGCTCACCAGTCAGTGCGGGCCGCTCTGTGCGGGAGCAGAGGTGGAGCAAGCTGCACACCAGCTCAGGGCTGGCCTCATGCAAGATGTTCAGGATGGAGCTGCCGTATGAGTCCACCACCTCCTGGCACTCCTGCGACCAGGACCTGGGCAACTTCAAGCATACCTTATCCAAAGCTTCGAGTATTTCTTCCTGAAACACAAGGAGAGGACCATGTGAGAAGATGGGAGGCTGGGCAAGGGTGGGAGACATTCTGAAAATACTAACAAGACCAGGGAATGAGTCAACAGTGGGGTGCTGTTTCCTCCCTCAAAAGACAACCAAGCTACAAAGACCAGAGCCGCAAAGCAGGGCTATGGTGGACTCCCCACCCCCAGCCTGGAGGAACTGCCTTCTAAAGGACGGGGATGTGGCTGTACATGTTCCCAGGCTGGTGTAACACAATAGCAAGGGCCAAGTCCCCTCTTCCACTGGACTCTCCCAGTGGGACATTCTGGCTCAGTGGGCCAGGAGAGAGCCTCCCTCTACAAGGACAGCATACCTCAGTCTTGTTGTTGTCGATCAGCTTGACCACCTCCTTCACCACGAACTCACACACCTCACAGTATACGTCAGCCTTCATCTGGACCAGGTCTTTCTGTTGAAAGAGTAGAAGGGGCACTTTAATGCTGGGGCTTGCGCTCCTTGGTCTTGCTCCCCTAAAGGAGAGGGGACGCAGAGACCAGGGTGGGCTAGCATCACCCAAGGGGCCACTGCCTACTCAAAATGATGTGTGGCTTCCTCCCAATATCCAAGTTCAAGTCCTTGTTTTTTATACAACGGGGGCCCATCCGTTTCCCCAATCCTCCACCACCTTCCCCTAACTCATACTCAAAAAAAAAGAATAAAAAAAAAAAAACAATCACTCAGAGAAATATGGGACTATGTGAAATGAGCCAGTACATGAATTATAGGTATCCCTAAGGGAGTTGCTGTGAGCTAGGCTGACGCCACGGCACTCACTCTAGCCCGGGCAACAGAGTGAGAGTGTGAAAAAAAAGAATAAAAAAAAAAAAAAAACACCCAGGAATTCATACTTCAGGAGAGAGGTATCTATATAATGTTTCAGTTACAATCATTTCATCACTCTGTCACTCTGTGTTCAGAGTGGGGAGCAAGAACAGAGTGAGAGATTCACTGTATGTCCA
>NW_012154174.1:266477-270790 GCF_000956105.1 Propithecus coquereli
AGTTTTAAATACATTTCGAGTCTGCTCTTGAGTTTCCCAAGTCTCATTAGCACCTGAGACTGCTTTCCTAGAACCTACTTAATACAGCAATACTGTTTTGAGTCTACTTGCTCAAGGCTTCTTGGGTGTGGCTCCGGGTCAAAAAAAAAGAGAAAATATAGCAATACTGTTAAAGAGAACCTTCTGTGACAATGGAAACATTCTTTATGTCTGCTGTCCAATACAGCGGACACTGCCTACATGTGTCTACTAAGTACATGATATGCAGCTGGTGTTACCTAGGAACTGAATTTTTAACACACTGACTGACATACCAGAAAATAAACATTTTTCCTTGGGACCATGGTGTTTTTGAAAGCAATCCTTTCTAATTTAATGAAAAACTTGTTAAATTGTTTTCTGTGCATGAGTTACATGCAACCTGAAAACCAGTTCACACATCTCCCAAGGTGAAGAGACATGTGAGTTACATATGCTTCGTGAGGCCCAGGCCCAAAACTATTGCAAGTTAAATACAACTCACACGGCAGTTAATGTGTTAACTTTGCTTCACTTTAAGTAGCCACATATGGTTAGAGTGCAAGCTGTAATTCTTCATTTTCTCTGGACATTCTTTGGCTGGGAGGGTGGGCTGGGGCCTAGGAGCACCTTGTGGGAAGAGAGGCAGGAAGCAGTGCCTCCTGGACTCCACCTGGAGCTTCAGCCCTCCCTGCGGGCCACAAACTCTGCACATGCAGACAGAGGTAACAGAGGGAGACAAGACAGCTGGCAGCCAAATGTCATGGGTTGTTCAGGAACAAGAAGCATATGCATGTGCCATGTGTTAAGGTATCATGTGGCCTGGGCCCTGAAGAGCTAGAATGCAAGTCCATGGGCACAAGGACATCATTTGCTGATCACAGTCCCTAACGCAATGCCTGACCCACAGTAAGTACTGCATACAAATCTATCACGGAATGAAGTAGTAGGATCTTTGTGAAGCGTTCTGGGGAAACAAAATACACACATACAGGCAGCAGGCGCAGTGAGGCTTCCACATGAAGTCTGGAGGGGCATTCTGGGAATATCAAGTTTGTACTATGGCCAAAGTATGGAAAGGACCCAGAAAGTACATGTGAGAAGGTCAGACTGGAGCCAGGCACTGAAAAATCATCTCAAATGGCATGTTGAAAAAAATGTAGGCTTGATCCCATGAACACTAGGGTTTATAAACAAGGGAATAAAATGTTTCTGAAAGAACTGGGGGTGGGGGAATGGCTACATTAGTATAGGGAATACCATAAAATAATGGTCAAACTCAAATAACCTTCAGGAGCCTGGGAGGAAACCAAAAAAAAAAGAGTGTGACTTGCAGGATGTGACACAACAGGGAATGGTGTCACACTGCACACACAGCCTAGCTGGTACAAAAGGACACCAGGTACCTTAACGGGCTCCACCAGTTCCAGGGCAGGGATGATGTTCTCGGCGGCCACTTTGGCAGGGATCAGAGTCTGCATGGGCATTTCCTTCACCTCGTCACAGAACCCAACCAGCCCACAAATCTCCTTGGGTTGCTGAAGAGAGCAGAAAAGAAGCAGTCAGATGCAAGCTTGCGCCCACCACCCTCCGCCCTCCGTCCCACTCTCTATACACAAAGGATGGGGTGCTGGGGAGCACCCTGGTCCCAGTGTCAAGGCTGACTCCCCCCAAGATGGACAGATTCCAGATTCAGTTTGACAGGGCTTGTGTCCAAAAGCAGAGCACACGTGCCAGTTACATCTGGGGAGGAGGTCATGCAAAGCTCTGAAGGGACATTAGGCAGAGCCACTTCCTCTGCTGCTCCACCAGGGCCCCGTGAGGAACGGAGACTCCCAGCACCTTCGGCATCTCCAAGGACAGCTGGTCTGCTCTAGAACGTTCTTCTCAGCTCACTCTCAGTAGGAAGTAAGCTATATGCTCTTTCTAGAGAAGGAACTACCAGCCCATGAACTAACAGAAAATCAAATGTGTTAGAAATAAAGCCAAACTGGATCTTTCAGTGGCAGGACCATTTAAAATGATACATTAAGGGGAAATGCTGGCTTTTTTTAAAACCACATTCTATGTTCACAACTGTACACTGTATGTGTGAAAACCCAACCCCCCAATTTGATGAATCTTGAATTCAAGTCCCAAGATTGATCCCTTTCACCATTTAGACACCAAATCCCTCCAGACTGATCCCTTTCACCATTTGGACACCAAACCACAGAGAACCAGTTAGTGTGGACACCTTGACTATTACACAGTGAGCAAGACAAGTATACAAACTCTATATACTGTGTCAATCAAATGTAACCAGCAACCAACTCTGGCCTGATGGCATTTGCCTCCTACCACCAAACCCAAAAGCAGCGGCAAGAGGAGTGCTAAAGACGACACCTGTTTAGGGAAGAGCGCTAGATCATGATTATGTTTTAGTATCAAGAAGGCTCTCGAATTAAATAAGGTTGGAAGAGTCTGAAAAGTATATCCCTAATACCCTGTCTTTGGTACATGTTAAGAATGGGGGGAAAATCAGAATGAGGCTGAAGATACAGCAAGATTTTTGGGAAAAGGTGTGAAGATTCAGGAGGTGTATGGCTGCTTTTGTCTCAGGATCAGCTTAGTTCTAACTTTTTGAGGAGGTTGAGGGGAAAATTCAGGCATTTCAACCAAAGTCCTCTCCCATTAGACTTCAAAATACCTTTAAAAAAATCTATAACTCTAATCCTAGAGACAGATGCCAATGCTCAGAAGGGGTCAGTGCTCAGCATGGCCCTAAGAGGGCACTAGTTCAGAGCAAGTATAGACCGGGAGCTCAGTTCCTGCTGTGTGCCATCTGATGTGGTTCCAGATCCCAAAGCACCCTGTCACCCAGGGGGGCAGAAGCCACAATTAAGGAATTGTTTCCAACTCTCTGGATCCAACAGCCAGGGAACAGTCTGCTAACTGTTTGCAAAGGATTTGCTCATGCAGCAGAAGCACTTCTGGGGTTATGAAGAAGAGCACTAAAGACATGCAACCCCCACTCGCGTAGTGACAGACACAAGGTGTCCTACGGGAAATCAGGCCTACATTGGCCTGCCTGATTGGCTTACACTGAAAGAAGCTGAGACACCTCTGGGACCACCCACGGTCTCCCATCGTGACAACGGTGGCCTGCACATATGTATGCTTTGTGTTGATTTGACCAGAGCACAAGGCTCCGTTGGCTTTGTTTTCTGGCCCCGTGAAGGGGAGATGTGCCGTTTTACAGGAGAGAGATGCAGAAGCTCTCCCCACCCTATTAACAGAGAGTGACCCTGCCTTTTGCAACCATTCCTTGTATCTGTCAGAGCTAATCACGCCATACCAAAAAAAAAAAAACCAGCAAAGTTAACTAAGAGAAGCAGCAGACCACTACTACAAGCAAATCCCCCAACACATACCTGATCCTGCTGTTGAACAAAAAAACAGGAAATCGGAGATGAAAATAAGGGAAAGGAAAGGACACAACAGTTAAGAAAAATTAAAATAACAATCAAGCAGTTAACCAGGTATAAGGATGTCACAGGAAGTTTAGGGAAAACACTCTTGCAGTCAGGTATTAGCAACCTACCTTGTTCTTGCTCTCATGGAGGAGGGGGACCTGAAAGCTGCTCTGGCCCTCCTTAGGCAATAGACCACTTGAGGGCCATCCAGCTAGTGCGTGCCCCGTCCCCATGTCCAATACACTCACAACAATGTGCAGTAAGGTCCCCAGAAAATGCTCCTTTATGGTTTCCATCCTCAGGGGCCTAATCCCACCAGGCCTGCAAGGCCTTCCCCCCAGGTTAGCTATAATCAGCTCACCAGACATGGGGCTGCCCAAATAAGGGGTGTGTGTTATAAAACACACTCTGAGGGGTCCAGAATCCTGATCTTGACTCTCAACCACCCAGGTCTCACAGCAATCCAGCCCAGGTGGCCAAATGCCACCCTAGAAGGCCAATTTGACAATTTATCAAAAGGCCTGCGCTTTGACTGAGCAATCCCAGCTTTAGTTATCTACACTAAGGAGAAAGACAGGGATGGGGCTAGATATATATATTTGCCTATAAGGACAGTCATCATCCCAAAAGCAAACCTCAAAACAACAGCCAGCCAGCCACAGGGATTGGTTACATAAATTATGTTCTATGCACACACCTGATTACGCAACTACTTAAAAATCATTTGTACAAGAATATTTAATGAGCAATATATTTTCAGGCAAAAAATGCGAACTACAAAGTAGTATATAAAATATGACCCCGTTTTTTTTTTTTTTTTTTGAGACAGAGTCTCGCTCT
>NW_012154174.1:271579-302409 GCF_000956105.1 Propithecus coquereli
AATAAATAAATAAATAAGTAAAGTCAGGCTATAAGGAAGCACTTCCCTAGATAAAGTCACATCAAAGGCTTATTTTACCTACTGCAGGTGTGTATATCTTTGTAAGCTGCCTTTGTAAGTTGTTTTTAGAACAAGGTAGGGTGTGAGTAATAATCCCAAATAAATTACAGTGCCTGGACAGCTTACTTGAGTGGTTAGAGCAGGGTCAGAGAGTAAATATTTTAGGCTTTTCGGGCCCTAAGGTCCCAGCTGCCAAGTAGTCAACTAACTGTGCTGCTGTAGCACAAAACAGCATCACTGTGTCTAAAATAAAACTTTACTTACACAACAGGTGGCAGGCCATAGTTTACTGACCCCTGGATTGGAGAACAATCTCAAAGACTGCACATCAATCTCAAGGTAGTCAGAAACTCAGAATGACAGAGAGGGAAAGGTACAACCCATCCCTCTCAGCCCTGCCAGTTAGATCTAAGGAGGCCTGTGCCTGCTCCCAATGTAAGGGTGGCTTCTGGCCACCCTGCTCTGTACAGCAGTTGTGTGCATGGAGCTAGCCAGCTCATTTGCCATGAGGGATGTTCCCTCCCTCTAATGAAGGAACTCTCCCTGGATGTATCAAAAGCCAGTGCAGGAGTTAGGGGCTTAAGCAGCAGCTACAGCTGACACTGCTGCAGTGCAAAGGACCAACTCTAGGAGGCAGTATTCCTCCACTGAGGCTGCAACACAGTAATGTCACATAGGCCTGGCTTACTTACAGAGCACACGATTTCTACAGATCCCATGGTTAAAGCCAGAACTAGAAATCTGACATGCCCGCATTTGCAAAGACAAATCACCAGGAAGCCACCAGGGCAGTCCTGGGAACCAACATGCTTCAGCCTTTCCCCCTGGTAAGGAGGAGGTACTGAGATTACAAGTGGAGAGTCTGCTACCCAGAGGGTTCACTTTGGCCCACTTTAAGTTAAAAAAGGGAAACTAAACCATACAGTTTTCAAAAAAAGAAAAATGCTAACAAGGGGCTTCCTCTGCCACCTACCATGTGCATCATCATTTGGACAGCAATTTCAGAATACTGGTTGATATAGCTCTTGCACTGTGGAGAGAGAAACAGATTGTTAGTTAAACTAATTACTGCAACAGTGCACCAGGAAAAAAAAAAAAACAGCATTTCCAGCAGTGTCAACTAGTGACTATCAAGCAAGTTTCCAGAGTAGAATTGTGTAAATGTCTGCTCTGGGTAATAAGATAAAAATGGCAACTTGTTTAATTCTATAATTTACAAGAAATGCACGCAAAAGATATTTTGAAAATGTTTACCAAGGGGCCTTAGAGAGAGTCCATGCTCCTATTTCCTTTATTTTGTGGCCCAAACTTGCCCCGAGGTCACAGAGCAATTACTCAGTGGCAATTTAGAGAGAATGCAGCTAAATGATATAGTGCTTAGGAATTGGAGATTACTTTTCAAATTCATTTACACATTCTCAGGATTATAAAGTTTAAATCCAGTTGAGTCGGTCAGCGCGGTGGGTCACGCCTGTAATCCTAGCACTCTGGGAGGCCGAGGCGGGCGGATTGTTTGAGCTCAGGAGTTCGAGACCAGCCTGAGCAAGAGTGAGACCCCCGTCTCTACTAAAAAAAAATAGAAAGAAATTATCTGGATAACTAAAAATATATAGAAAAAATTAGCCGGGCATGGTGGCTCATGCCTGTAGTCCCAGCTACTCGGGAGGCTGAGGCAGGAGGATCGCTTGAGTCCAGGAGTTTGAGGTTGCTGTGAGCTAGGCTAATGCCACGGCACTCACTCTAGCCAGGGCAACAGAGTGAGACTCTGTCTCAAAAAATAAATAAATAAATAAATCCAGTAGAGTCAAGTTGCAATGATTTTCAACTGCGTATTTTCACACAAATCTAGACATTTCCAGTATACCCTCATAGAACAGTTGGTCACAATTGGTATGCCATCACCATATTACCAAGAGTAATGTGACAGCCCTCTGGGAGGGCTTAACTGAGAAACCAATTAAAATAGCAATATGCAAAGATATTAAAAATGACATTACAAGATTCCCAGGCTTTCAAGATAAATGAATGTGAACCCAATTACCATTCTGAAAGAGACTAAGTTATCGGGAAGAAACCCTCCCCTCCCAGAGCCAGCTGTTTCCACCCAGAAAGGCCGCTCTGTATCCCTGAGCACGGAGTTACTACAACTGGCCTCCCCAAATGCCAGCTAGCAGGTTTTTTTCAGTTGTCAGGTACCAAAACCAGCATTTTTGTTTTACACATCCACCTCATGAGTGTGGCTAATAAATGTTGGAAGAGGGCCCAAGAAATGAAACCACCCAAGGGGCCAACAAAATGAGTTTCTGAGCCCACAGGACTAAGGGAGGCTTCCAGGTGAATAGCCTGCAAGCCAGCGTGCATGGCTTCCACGGCCGACCCCATCTGCCGTGCAAACACACTTAGAATTATGAGCCTCACATACAAACAACAGCCATGCTTTCAAAAACAGGGTTATGAGGCTAATACATATAGTGACTGGGAGAGGAAAAAAAAAAATTCACAAAAGTGGTCTCCTTCCACTCGTTTGTCCCTGGAGTTTTGTTACATATCCAGATTCAATTAACCAAAGTATATTTAAGTCCCCACTACCTATTCCAGTTACTTTCTGGGGAAAAAGAAGAGTGTTAGTTGAACAACCTCTTCCTCACAGCCATTAGCTTGGAACTTAAAATGGTACCACAGGAAATAACACGTTACATTTTCTTGGTTCCCTCACTCCGTCTCTGTAGCCTAGCTCCCTGCCTCAGACCGTCCTCTGATACGCCAGGAGACTGGGCTCACCATGTCGGCTATGCCAGGCCCCAGGCGGTCACACTGCTCCTTGGCGTGCTCCACCAAGGCCTCAACGAAGGTGGAGTTGGTCCTTACAGCATTCTGGATGTCGGTCACCATCTGAATGCAGTCCTGGCAAACATCCCCATCAGCCTACAGAGAAAGGGCAGTTAGGCTGGCCACACTGCAACCAAGAGGATTCAGATTCCTAGAAAAAGGCGGCTCCCACTCACAGCCACAGCACCGGGAGACTCGCTGCAGTTCCTAACGTGCTTTACAGGCTCCAACGTTATTGACAGGCTTAACATCAACTGGGTGTTATCACAGTAATAGTACAATATAAAAGGGGGGAAATCTTTGCATATTTTAAATATTGTATTCTTTAGAAACTCTGTGGTACAACCATTTGAAGGCCAGCTCGTGCCACTGCAAAGTCAAACGAAGGGACAGCCCCTCATTTAAGAACCATGCGCACACACACCACCCCTTTCCTATCTCACTTCCAATGCAACCAAAAATTGGGTGCTCAGTGGCGGGGCCCGCTGCTTTACCTTTGGCTGGGGCTTGCTGCGGGGGCCATCCTGAGGGTACAGGAGGAGAGGGATGTTGGCCATGAAGGGAGCCACCACCTCAGTCACGTCCAGTTCCGGGATCTTATTGGACTCGAGCTGCTTCTGGTGATTCAGCTCTGCCAAGTGCTTCTGGAGAGACTCGCAGAGGTTGAGAGCGGAGCACACCTCCCCAGGACGGCTCTGGCAGGAAAGAAGCCTGGCTGAAAATCCTCTCCCAGAGGAGAACAAAACAGGCCACCTGGTGCCTCTGAATTAGTCCCTCTCCTTAAATCCCTTAAAAAGAAACAAACATAAAACTGGCCAGGCACAGTGGCGCATGCCTGTAATCCTGGCACTTTGGGAAGCTGAGGAGGGAGGATCGCTTGAGCCCAAGAGTTTGAAACCAGCTGGGACAACATATTGAGACCTCGTCTCTACTAAAAATTTTTAAAAATTAGCTGGCGTGGTGGTGCACACCTGTAGTATCAGCTACTCAGGAGGCTAAGATAGGAGGATCGCTTGAGCCCAGGAGTTCAAGGCTGCAGTGAGCTGTGACTAAGCCACTGCACTCCAGCCTGGGCAACAGAGCAAGACCCTGTAAAGAAAGGAAGAAAAAAAAGAAAGAAGAAAGAAAAGAAAGAAAAAGGAAGGAAAGCAGGAAGGAAGGGAGGGAGGAAGAAGCAAGGAAGGAAAAGAAAGAAAGAGAGAAAGGAAAGGAAGAAAGACCAGAAAAGACAGAAACATAAAACTTGGTTGTTCATGGTCAAACTGCTCAATATACCTGAGAATATCAAAATTATAATTCAAGTGCCCAACCACACACCAGCCTCTGAGCTTCCCAAATTGTCCTGTTAAGCTTCCTAAATGCTCTCTCTGCTATCAGCTCTTCTTTAAAGGAGTATGAGCTTTTGGCTGGAGGGAGAGGGGCAGCAATTCAGAGCCACTTCCCCCAAACGAGCTAACACAATCTACTAGTTATGAATACCTTCCATATATGCTGGCAGCTCCCAAGTTTTTACCCCTTATCTTGACTCGCACACACATGCCTACCTCACAGACATCTCAAACTGACCCGATTCTACCCCACCCCACCTGCTCCTCCTCCATCTCCATTTTAGCAGATAACTCCACCACCATCTTCCCAGAAGCCTGGAAGGCATTCCTAACTCTTCCCTCTCCTGTACATCTCCAGCACAAGCAAGTCCAGTCCATTTATCCTCCAAAACAGAATGTGAATGTGCCACCTCCTCCATCCCTAACACATCTCACTCACAGGCAATGACCTCCTGAGGGGCCCGCCAGCTTCTGCTCTTGCAGCTCCTCCCCATCAATGGGACCTGGACCAAACCCTTAGAAAAATGTGCCTATGGCCATGACACTCCTCTCCTTGAAAAGCTCCAAGGGCTTCCTGCTGCACTTGCAATCCTTAACCATGGCCTGGAGTGCCTTGCATGACGGAGACCCCTGCCTTCCTCACTAAAACCTCCCGCCTGCCCCCTGGCCCTTTTCAGCTTCTCAAACACCTCTCCTTTTTCAAGGCCATTCTAGATTCCACAAAGCTACCTCTTTATTTGTTGCTGAAAACCCAGTCTCTGGCCCATGGTTTGTGCAAAATTTATACTTGTTGAATAAAAGATGAGCATCCTTGTAGCTGAGCCCCCAAGGACATTCCCTGAATTACCCTTAACTATAAATTCGTGGAAACTGATTCAGAAAAGTGCAATTATCTGCTTGTTCAAAGGGTAATTTATAAAGATCTGACATGAGCTATCCAACTGGCGTCTATAAATGTTATGGTGGTTTACATTCCTTCCGCAACCCTCCCAGTCCCCATGTGCCACATCCCCACCAACCCCAACAAGTTAGAAGTAGAGTGACCTCTGTACCAAAGCTACTTTGGATGTCAAAACTGTAGTGAAGCACCGCTGAGGAATCCCAAGCTATGAACCGACTTTCCATTTTAATCACTCTACTCTGGCTGGTACCCCTCCCGGGCCCCAGAAGCAGCTTGAAGGAAGAGCCCATTCTCCATCACTTACCATCTCTCCTTTAATCATGTCCAGGATGACAGGGAGGTAGGAGTCGACTATCTCCTTGCACAAGGCAGTCGCGTTCTGGCTGGGAAGCCAGTCACAGGTCTTCTCCAAGTACACGAGGATCTCCTCCTACGAGAGGACACGAGGCAAGGGTCAGAATCGGGACGGCCTTCCTCCCTGCAAACAGGCTGAAGGCAGAGGCCCTCTATGACTCCAGAAAGGGCAAGTCTAGAAACAGCCAGCCTTCAGGGAAAAGGACAAGTCTAGAAACAGCCAGCCTTCAGGGAAAAGGACCCAGTAAAGGGCCAGTGGTTGTCCATGGCTCCATCGGATCAATCAGGCAAAAGCAGATAAGAAAGTTCAAAACGAAGATCCTTTGACCTGCAGTCCCACAGGCACAGGAGATTCTGAAAAGAGACAGCCAAACTGGACCCAGACATTAGTGGCATGCAATACAAAATCCCAGTTAACTTTGGGCATTTCATATTAAGTCCAGGGGTCAGCAACGCAGGCAGGCCCTTCAGCCTATTTTTGTACAGCCCAGAGCTAAGAATGGTTTTTACATTTTCAACACATTTTTTAAAAAGAGACTATGTGACAGAGACAGTATGTGGCCTGTAAGGCCTAAAATATTTTCTCCTTGGCCCTTTACAGAAGACATTTGTCACCCCCAGGCCTAGACCATTCCCCTCTTTAGAGCCCCAGAGCCCCAGCCCTCCTAAGGAACTGGTGCCCATGCCAATAGCTCACACACCGTGCCCACTCGCAGCCGCTCACCTCGGTGGCATTGTCCTTCAGCATGTCGCCAGCTGCGGTGATAACATCTTTGCATATATCGCATGGAAGGGATTTCTAAGAAGAAAGAACATGAGAGGAGAGAGATCTGTATTTGTAGGACACAATTCACATCCCGCACAGCTGAAAACCCCTGTGGCCTTTATCCTGTTCTGTCTAACCACGGATACAACCGAGACCACGTCCTGGCTCCCCACCCTACATGAGAAGCACTGGGACACCACAGGGAAGGAAGAAGTGTGATTTATTAGAACACTATGCCTTACTCGATACAAAACCTTGTCATGTACCCGCTTCCCCTTAGCACCCTACTCAATGTACATGGCACAGACCGATTCCATATGAATGCTTGCAACAACTCTGAGGAAACCGAGGCTCAGGTGAAATCAGAGTCAGCAATACCACAGTGTAAGAGGTGGGTGGGGCAGGGAAACACATTCTGCACATTCCCGCTGGAACTGGCTTTACCTGTGCTTTCTCTGCCTTCTACCTCCCAAGCAAGTTAAGAACTTCCGCCAATCTTCTGGTAAGCCTAGGCCTCGGTGCCCCACCTAGCCCAGAGGCCATGGAAGTTCTAGTGGAAGAATGCACGAACCCCACCTTGGTGTCAACGGACTTTCAACCCTTTCAACCCGTGGCGAAAGAACTACCATATGTGGATAAGAATAAGGACACCTGTACACTTAGGTGCATTTAGAGAAACTAATTGGAATCTTCAGACCTAGTCAGGCTAATGCAGTTGTACTTTGGTATCTGAGAGGGATACCACTTCCTGGAGCTCACCCACCCCCGTCCCAGGGCATACCAAAATCCCAGGATGCTCAAGTCCCCTGATAAGCCCTCGCATCCGTGGATGCAGAGGGCCGACTGCACTATGCATGGGGCCATACCAACAGAGAGCCAGGCCATCAGACCATCCAATCAAGAAAGGTTTAAAGTTCTTACTTAACACACATTAATTAAACTCGGAAAAAGGAAGCAGTATTAAAAACAAGATTGAAGATGAAGACAAATTAGTAACCAATTCTGAAAGCAGTTTTGGCCAAAGAAGGCAGTTCCAATGAATAACTCAGAAACTATTTTGAAAAGAGCAGTGTTTTTTATTAATAAGTAAGCTTTCTTCTCTAACTGAAGGAGCACTACTGGGCACTGACAAGCTTTAGAACTCAGACTCCACTCAGTCACACACGGCCTGTACCATGGGATGGCCTGCACACCCCAGAGTGAGCCAGGAGCAACACCTTCTGCATTCTGCTGGCGTAGTCAGCAAAGTGTGGTCTCCTGACAGGGTTCAGGACTCGTGAGAAATGCACACGAGGCTTGTCATCTTAGACCATGCCCCACACTGATGTGCTATATTTAACGTCATTTAGATGAACGATCAGCGGTACCTTTCCCAGTGTGGTTACAGCTAGAAATAAAATTTTAAATAGCTACTAAGCTCCAGCATCTCTATCAGTGGTTTGCCGAGTGGGGTGAGGAGAGAACAAAATATCGAATGGAGAAAGTGGCATGCACCTTTTGACTGAGTGACCAGGAATGGAGCCACAGCTGTGTGCCCAGTGCTGGGAATGGGCATTGCAAACCTGCTGGCCCCTAATCTGGGGTGGGACGTGGGGTCTGCACAGAGGCCCGGAAGGCTGTGTGCAGCACAGGGTAGCAGGCATGTTAGACCTTGTCCTATCTGCCACCAAGAGACAGGGCAGCCTCAGGGAAATTAAACCCAATGGCTCTGAGCCTCCATTTCCTCTGTGGTAAAACAGGTACACCCATCAGCAGGTCCTGCCTCCCACACAGGTCACGATGATGAACACACACAAAACCAGGCAAGAGACAGTGCTCTGTCAATTCAGCAGTGAGTTACAGACGCTAAAGGGGACCTTGAGAAGTGCCGGGCTAGGACTAGAGGACGGGCAGGCACTCACCACCGTCGGCTTGCTCCAGACCGTCTGCAGGCAGTGCCTCACCGCCCCACAGTCGGCTGCCGTCTTCACGTTCTGGCACCACACTGCCGAGCCTCTGGTGCATTCTTTCAGGCCAAGGACGGGGCCCGCTAGAGCTGAAAAGAAAACCAACATGAAGAGGTGGCCTGTTTACCAGCAAACCAGGTCCACCTCACTTATTTCCCCAAGGCCAAGAGCTAGCCCTGGCCTGTGAGGTGGACGCCCTCGCTTGGCCCCTCACCAGCCACATGAAACCCCAATCACAAAGCCACACTGCTGTGCTGATCCAGAGCTGGGTTGTCACAGTCACAGAACTGGAAAGGACTCATTTATCTGGTTCATTTTTATCCTCTCCAACTACCTTTGTTTTTTTTTTTATTTGTTTGTTTGTTTGAGACAGGGTTTCACTCTGTCACTCAGGCTGGAGTGCAGTGGTGTGATCATAGCTCACTGCAGCCTCGAACTCCTGACCTCAAGTGATCCTCCTGCCTCAGCCTCCCAAAGTGCTGGGACTACAAGTGTGAGCCATCGCACCTGGCTGTAACTATTTTTAAACAGTATTAGTGAGTGTCTGGCCTTAAATCTTTATAACCTTAAAAAGTTTCCATAAATAATGAAAGAAATCACAGGAGAAAAGACTAATAGATTTAAATAAAGGGAAAATTTTAACTTCTGTAGGATGAAGGTTTTTTAAGAACCTATAACAAAAACACCAAGATTCATATCCTTATTATATAAAACTGTGATACTTAAAAGTTGTACAAGTAGATCACTTTTATAAATCTAACTCTACTGTGTGAGTTTGCATATAAACAAGTTTCTAGTAGAAAATAAGTCCGCATAAGCCACTTTGATGCCACAAAGTGAACGTGTCCACTCAAAACCAGGTGCAGGTGTTTCATCTACCATGGTAATCAGGAAATGACTTTGGGAGAGCCCCATTCACAAATAGGATCAGGAAAAAACACACAAAAGGTTCAACATCATCTGAGACCAAAGAAATGCCAGGTTAAAGCAAGGTGCCATATTTTGAAAGTTAAACTATCCATGGAGGAGAGCCAGGTGTGGCATCACCATGTGCCTGTGGTCCCAGCCACTCGGGAGGCTGAGGCAGGAGGATTGGTTGAGCCCAGGAGTCTGAGGTTGCAGTGAGCTATGATGATGCCATTGTACTGTACCCAGGGTAACAGAGGGAGACTGTCTCAAAAAAAAAAAAAAAAAAAACTAGTCTGGGCAACATAACGAGACCCCCATCTCTATTTTTAAAAAAATTAGCTAAGGGAGGAAAAAGAAACTTGAAACTTGTCATGGAATAGTGACAAGTTTGCAATAAGAGATTCATTCATTCGTCTAGGGCTGATAACAGTGTGTTGACAATTACTTCTCAAATTAATGTATTTCAAGGGCTGAAAAAAAATTCCTCCTCAAAAAGCAAATCCACATCTAGAAAAACATTAAGGAAGCACAGCAATTTAACAGGTAAAATACGATATGTATAAATACATTTATTGAATGTAATTTACAATACTAAAAACACGTAGGTATGACCTGAATGGCCAAAAATAGAAAAAAACTAATATTTTACTAAAATATTATGTACTGTATACTTATAAAGATGTATAGGAAACAGAAAAAAAATTCAAGGATATGAAATTATGCAGGAGTTGTATAAAGATCAGAAAAGAACAAAGCAGGATGGTTGGCTGAATTATTATTTTTTAAATTCCTAATAATATGTTGTGTGTGTAGAATTTTTAAAAAATATTTTATAAACTGCCTTGAGAGTACCTATGTTTCTTAAAACAGGTCTACAGTATTCTTGGTTTTAGAACCAAAAAATGGAGAAAAAGCCCTCAGATTCACATCTCACCTGTAACCCCACTATTCAGCTAGGAAACAACCTATTACATTGGACTATACATAGAGGATGAGAGCACGGGGTCAAACTCCAGCAGGTATCACAGGAGAGGTGAACCAACTTCCGTCGTAAACAGGAGGCGTGTGGCCCAAGTCTGAGGAGAAAACCCGAGAGCCACCTGAGAAATACGTTTTCAGGAGTCATGTTGTATGCTGGTTCTCCTTGTAAGCCAAATGAGAGGGCACAGGAATTCTATACAAGTGTAACACGCACATAGTAAACACACATGTAGATAGCTAGGTGTTCTTCCTCCAGGAAAGGGAAAGGAATGAAATGTGTCATTCCTACTTTCACAAGCTATTCACGCAAAGACTGAGTCCCCCCAAAGCTCAAGCGAGATCACCCTTTAGATACCAACGAATGAATCATGGGCATCGGCAGACAAGAGCCAAGACAGAGGGTTCACCAAGCAGGGGCAAGTGACCTCAATTCTCCATTCTTA
Source organism: Propithecus coquereli (assembly GCF_000956105.1). Classification (NCBI taxonomy): domain Eukaryota; kingdom Metazoa; phylum Chordata; class Mammalia; order Primates; family Indriidae; genus Propithecus; species Propithecus coquereli. The sequence continues at coordinate 282,097 of NW_012154174.1, forward strand.
CAAATCCTCAGTCAAGTATAACTTCGATACAGCTACTTTCTCCAACTTTCTCAGCCAGGAACTAGCTACAGTTGACCAAAACCTATCAGGTTTCTGGGAACACAACTCAGTACCACAGGCCCATAAAGGAGAATACTTCGTAGGTTGTTTACTCCTTCGTAGGATCTTGAAATAGTCACCGTCTTCAATAATGACTTTATGTTTTGGCTTTTGGCTATCCTGGGCTGAAAATAATCTTAGGCAGTCCCCAGTATCTGAGACCGGTCTAGCTAATACAAAACTAATGTCACCTCCTAATCAATCCCAAAGGTTACTGTTACTCAATGACCTACTGAACGGTAGGCAAGCCTCTCCCGCAGAACTAGAGGTAAAAATGTATGCACAGTGGAGAATCTGTTACACTTATAAAGTCATTGGTCTCTGTTTCGGATCTTGAAGAAAATGTTTTAAAAAGTCATTGGTCCCTGGTTGTCTAGTGGTTAGGGGAAAAAAAAGAAAAAGGTCATCAGGTTCTAGCCTAAAACAGACTCTATGGACACTGAGAAATAAAACTTAAGTTCCAACTCCTAGATATTCAGTTCTCAGCAAAATATCTCCTTCTACCTCCAACCTAAAGCCAAACTTATAAAAGTACATGTTATAAAAATCGTCTGTGGCAGAAAACCGATTTGATTTCCTAGGATGAGCTGACATATGTCAACAGAGAAGCAACTGTGTGTCCTCAGGATCAGTAATGCAAGCCGAAACCCAAGTCTCAGGTGACACTAGTGAGTTACATGCTGCTGAGGCAGAGGTGCTTATTCGGAGAGCTGATTTCCCGAGAGCCAGCCAAAACTTTTGGGATATGGATCACTTTTCCAGAAAACGTATTCACACACAAAATTCTCACACCATTTCAGGAGGTTCTCAGGGACCTCAGCTGTGCATTTAATCACAAAGCTCCAGAGACAAGGCATGGTTGTCAAGGAAGGCATGGTTATCAAATTCCATGACTGGGCCAAGGCTGGTGTGTCAGGTGGGACACCTGAGTGAATAGTCCCTGTCCTTCTTTGACCCCAAGAGTAAGTAATGGTGATGTGATACAATGTGGCGGTGGAAATGGGGAACAAAGCTGGGGTAAAGGGAACAGCTGACGAAGCCTTCAAAACAAAATGGGAACCTGAACCTGTAAGATGGCGAGACACTGGCTAAGTGCAAAGGGGATAGGGGAATTCCAGAACATATCAAAGGAGAAAAATTGTCCTTTGTCTTCTCAGGGATGGAGCAAAGGGAAGTGGCAGGAGCCAAGATGCAAAGGCAGAGAGATCTCAGGTGCACTGGGAAGGGCCTTACCTGCCCCACACATCCCGACGGTTCACCTGCGGCAATATTACAGGAGCCTCTAGGGACTTCTGAGAAGTGACAGGACAAGCAAGCTCATGCTTGTGTCTCAACTCCCCAGGCAGGGGGTGGCAGAGGAACGAACAGGAGGTGCGAGATAGAAATGACAGGACACCTAAATGGAAGGCTAATTCGAAAAAGGCCAAACAAGAAGCAACAGAAGCAAGAGCTGAGAGAGAGGCTAACAGAGGCCAAAAGAAGACAGGAAAATGAAACTAACTGGCTTCAACAGGAAGTCCGTCAGGCCAAAGGGAAAACAAAACAAGAAAGCAAGGGCCAACAGCACAAGGATGGAGGTGGTAGTCAGAAGCCAGCACGAGTGGATGGCAGAGCACAGGGCCAGGGCAGGAACACTTGTGAGCGCAGTGAGCAGCTCAGCGAAGGGCAGGAAAGGGAGGGCATGTGACACCATTCCAGAGAGCTCCCCAGAGGACTGGGAGAAAGAATCTTTCAGAGATAAGCATGGTCATCTTCAAATAGGTGAAGGACACCTTCTACCTTTCATGTGGGAACAGAGCCATTCTGGGTGGTTCCAGACCACAGACCTCAGAACAACGGGTAGAGGTTAAGGGAAGCAGACCACAGCTCAAAGTAAGGAACAGACTTAACACCCACAGTGTGGGTGGCTTCATAAGTGATGAACTCTCCAACAGTGGAAGCAACCAAGCAGAAACAAAACGCTCAACCTATGAGCAATTCTGTGTGAGAGGGATCCTCTGAGTGGTGAGCTGGACTAGAAAGACCTCCAAGGGGCTACAAGTCTTCTCCTTTCAATAATGAAGCAGATGACATTTTCAGTATTTACAAATAACCAATATATGAAAACTACCCAAAACCATTTTCTGGTGAGTTATTTCTCAAAACGTGTTGCCAGCAAAGATTTAATTTCTATTCTCATCCTCCTACGTCCTGTCCCCAAATACCAACTTCCTTCTCTGGGGCAGCATGTTGAACTCTAAGAAAGTTCTTAGAATGTTTTGCCTGAGCCCCTGGAGACTTCTGATTACCTGTGTCATTAAAGACATGAACACCACTCAGAGAAAAATCAAGCACTACACTTCTTAGTTCCAGGCATGAGAACCAGGAAAGACACACTTTTTTTTTTCTTTTTTTCTTTTGAGACTAAGGTTTTGCTACGCTGCCCAGGCTGGCCTCAAATTTCCAGGCTCAAGGATCCTCCCGGCCTCAGCCTCCCAAGTAGCTGGGACTACAGGCACAAGTCACTGCCTCTTGTAGGCCTTTTTTTAAAGACACGGATTTCAATGGTATTTCCTTCGGAAAGAGGTAGGTGCTCTGTTGCCTTTTTATTCTCCAGGCCTAGAAATAAGCTGCTATTATTCTGTCTCTTGTCGTCTGCAATCAAGCCTAAGCCCAACTAATATACGCACTTAATCAACTACCTCATTCGCAAGAATAGCCTCCAAATGACAAGCCTTTTCTAAGGCTTACCTCCAGTGAGGACACTGAAAAGCCCAAAGATTTTCAAGAACAACCTCAGAATGACAGGGACAACCTTTCCTAGAATGTGTTAAAACAATCAGCCTCGTTATATTAGCCATACAACATATGCTTTTCCATTTAAATATTTTAGTAACGTATGTTAAATACTGTTTGAGTCTAGCTACAAAAATGAAAACAGGTAACAGAAAATGTTTGCAGCCTCCCAGTGCAGACAATCAGAGCATACATTCCACAGGGTGGCAGATCTGCTGCCTGGGTAATCCATCACCATGGCAACAGGCAGGCTGCTAGGAAACCAAGAGAGGATAACCCCAGGAGGGGCAGCTTCTACCTCAGGTCCCTGCATTCAGGCATTTCTCAGAGGAATTCATGCACTTCGATCCCCCTAAGAGCAGGAGTTAACACAATGCCCTCAACACTAACTACTCCAACAGCTAGTGTCACAAACACCTTCCATGGCAAAGAGCACTTCTCTCTTCTTTACAGAAACCCACTTTTGGAAAACATTCTGGATAGCAGAATAAAAACAATGCCCACTAAATCATTCAGAATAGCATATATTCAGAGGCAACCTGCTTTGATTTGGAGGAAATAAGGTCCAAATATTCCTGTTATCACGTAGAAATCAGTGGCAATAAAGCTCTTAAGCTTACTAGGCTGACATTCCATCACCTCTGGCCCAATAACTGCAATTTAAGACAAAGGTTCTTTCTTCCCTGCTTCTCCTCTCCTGCTACTGCCTCACTTTTTTTTTTCATTTCTTTTTAATTTTTTTTTTTAATTTCAGCATATTATGAGGGTACAGATGTTTAGGTTGCCTATGTTGCCCTTAACCCCCCACCCACCACCTCACTTTTTAATTTTCTTCACAAGCCAGATCATTCCGGGGCAAGACATCTATCTACAGAGAGAAGGTAACAGAGTCCTCAGGTAAACTGTCTTGTGCAATGAAGACTGGCACACTGGGGACAAGAATGCAATCTTCTTAGCTCATACAAGAATGATGTGATGGAAGCCTAATTAATTTTGGTAAGAGAAATTCCTAATTAGTTCATTCAAGAACATGCTAGTCCAATAAAAACTCCTGCTAACAAAGCTCTTCTTCCAAAGTGTCAACACATCAGGTGATGATCAGAGATGAAGTTAAATCACCTTAGATAAGACTATGCTGCAACTCCTGAAGGTCAGGTAAGCAGGTGCAGGCAGGGGCCAGAGGCAGCATCTGTACGGTTCTAGATACTTGAGGGAGCCGGTCCACGGCAGTGCTCCTCTGCAGATCCATGGAAGCCGACTCAGTTGGCCACCCAAACTGGCACTAGCTCTGTGCACTGATCCCTGCTAACCGGCTGTGCGGTCTATGAACATTTGCAGAATATGCTAGGAGAGATTTCATGCATGCCCCACTAATGAGGAAATTCAGTATTCCGAACTTGTCTCATGATTCTTTACTAACTAAAAAGTTTCAGAACAGCACTCTAGCCCGGGCAACACAGTGAGACTCTGTCTCAAAAAAAAAAAAAAAAAGTTTCAGATACTTGTGTGTCTACTATCAATGTCACTTGTGGCTCACTTTAGTTAATACATAATAGACTAGAAACACTGCCTTCATCTGAAATACTGAAATCGAAAATTTTCAGACCACAGCACGGGTTAGGGCAGGATATTAGAATGCTCCCAGCATTCTGATTTAGTCACTCTCACCTCAGAGGGTTGTTGTGAGGTGTAAATCAATTAATGTTAAGTAAAAACCGGAACATCTCAGTAAGGGTTAGCTGTTATGATACCTCAGCTCCTGCAAATCAGCTAAACCAGTGGTTCTCAAAATGTGGTGCAGAGAACCTGAAAGTCCCGGCAACTCTTTCAGAAGATCTGAGAGGTCAAAATCTTCGTAATATTAAGAGGTAGGTTGTCTTCTCACCCATTCACTCACAAACGTACAACAGAGTTTTTGTGGAGGCATATGAACGTGACATTGCAACAGACTGAGGGCAGCAGCAGATGAGAATCCAGCCAGGTGTTAGAGAGAGCACCTTTCTGCTAGCCAGTCTTCTCACTAAATACGTTTGTGTTTAGGAAAATAGTTTTTTCTTTAAAAATATAATACATGAACATGTAATGGTTTATCAGTATTTCAAAATGATGAATTTTTAAACTTTGTCAGTTTAATTCATAAGATGGTAAATATCAATAGTTACGACCCACATAAACAAAAGCTCTTTGGGGTCTTCAATAGCTTATGAGTGAATGAATAGAGACCCTGAGACCAAAAAGTTTGAGAACTTCCAGGCTAAACATTTATAGAACAACCAACTTCTGGAACCAAAAGTAGGGGAAAATAACTTCCTCAAATTATAGCTGGTTCCCTTTCAGATTTACCTCAAGTCAGAGCCACCTGAAACATCTAAGTTATGTGAGGCTCCCATGCCCCACTACCTACATAAAATCCTCTCCAACAGGATGGGGGAGAGGGGTCTATCCTGGACACAAACTATTATAAAGGTCAACATTTCACTTGAGCCCAAAGTCACTGTTGATATGTCAACTTCTAAAAACAATTTCTTAAAATTTCATAAAAATAAAAGAAAATGCTTTATTTAAACATCATGAAGACTTGGCACTATTAATAATTTTCACACACACCCACCTACCAACACTTACTGAGTTCAAGTCTACTTGGCTATAGTTCACACCACCGTGCATCAATGCTGAGAACCTATTATCCGCCAACCACTCTTCCACATGCTGCACATACAATGAATATATCATAATGCCAGGTTGTAGTGAGTGCGATGAAGAAAAATAAATCAACAACGAGCAAGATTAGGGCTGGGTGGGTGGCTATTTTAGACAGATCAGCAAGGGATTCTGGTAAAGCAACGTCTGAGCAGAGACTTGAATGAGAGGGAGCAAAGCCCAAGGATTATCCAAGGAGAAGATATTCTAGGGAGGAGGAATTCAAAATGCAAAGGTTCTGACCACACACAAGGGGCCAGGAGGCTGGACAGTAGCCCAGACAGGAGAGAGGGAGAGGAGCTGAGAGGTAGCCAAGCACCAGATGACATGTGACCCTAATGGACACACTGAGTTTTATTCCTAGCGCTACAGGAAGCCACGTGACCATCTGGCATCAAAGCCTAGGGAACAGACTACACAGAACAGTGTCCCGTCAGTTACTAGACAATTTTTATTGTAATAAGTAACATCGCTAATACTGGCCAAAAGAACTTTCTATGTATCTCCTTCAATCTTATTCATGGTGTTTCCTCTCATATAAATAATTTCTTTTCAAAAGCAGTATCTACCCAAATGTGGCTAGAATTTCCAATTTCAAAATTGAGAAGTGTCATTAGAATTCATCTCACGTTTTCCTAAATACAGAGGTCCATCAAGAGGTTAACCAAATTGACACATCCATACAATGAAATACCCAGCTGGGCGGTGGGTAGAGATTAAGGAGACTTGACAGCTAAGTGCAATGTGGTATACCAGATGAATCCAGGAACAGAAAAATAAGATTAGTGGAAAAACAGGTAAAAATCTGAATAAAGTTTACAGTCTAATGGCATTGTCCAATATTAATTTCTTGCTTTTGACAAATGTACCATGGTTATATATGCCAACGGAAAAACCCAAACTCTAAAATAATTTTGAAGAGGTTTATTCTGAGCCGAATGTGTATGACCACAGCCCAGGGGACAAGTTCTCAGTACTGTGGGAATAGCAAGTGCCAAAATCATTTTGCAGAGAAATTTGGCAATTTCCACTTAAGGTAAAAATATGTATACTTCACAACTCAGCAATTCTACTCCTAGTTATATCCCCTAGAGAAATGTTTGTCCATGGGCACATGGAGACACATACAAGGATTTTTATAGAAGTAGTTTGTAACAGAAAAGCAAAACTAGGAAACAAAATGTCTTATCAATAAACAAGAGGAATGATACAAATGGAATACTGTACTGTGGTAAAAATGAATGAAATAGAGCTACACATTACCAACATGGATAAACTTCTTTAGCAAAACAAAAAAATAACCCAAGGATATACAATAGTTCCCTATTAGGTTTCAGTTACCTGTGGTCAAATTCAGTCTGAAAATATTAAGATATTTGGAGAGAGAGACCACATTCACATAATTTTCATTACAGTATGTTGCTGTAATTGTTCTATTTTATTATTGTTATTAATCCTTTACTGCACCTAAGTTATAAACTATACTTGATCACAAGTATGTATGTATAGGAAAAAGCAGGATGGGGAACCTGAGGCCTTGGGCCCCATGTGGCCTTCTGGATCCTTGAGTGTAGCCTTTTGACTAAATCCAAATTTTACAGAACAAATCCTTCTAACAAAGGGATTTGTTCTGTGAAGTCTGGATTCACTTGAGGGGCTATATGTGGCCTTGAGGGCACAGGTTCCCAGGGTTTGGTACTATCCAGTTTCAGGCATCCCCTGGAGATCTTGGAACACATCCCAGGGGTTAGAGACAATAGGTCTAAATCCAAGTATTCGGGTTACCAGCAACCAGCTCTGATTTGCGGGGCTGCTCTGATATCAAGACTTACCTTGTGGCTAAACCTAGTTTGACTACTGGAGTATGAACTCCCAGCTCCCTCCTGCTGTCTGCCTGTCCTGGCTTGTTCTTCTGACTCACTAATTATGCCCAACATACACATTTTTAATAAGTCAATTTAATTTTTTTATTAAACTGACCACATCCTTTGAAATGAAAGACGCTGAGGGAAATCACAAAATCAAGGGCAGAGGAAGGTGGGTGTGCTGGTGGGACAAGGATGTTGACAACAAGTTTTTATTAGTGGTACAGCAACACACACAGTACTTTACTAAGTCCTTTTCTATATTAACATAACTTATTAAAGCTGCACAGCAATCCACTGAAATAGGAAATGATTAATGCCATTTTACTAATGAGGAAACACAGTTTAAGTACCTTGCCCAAGGTCATACAGCTCGTGTCAGCGATGTGCTGTGATAATGCTGTGGAATTTGTAATTCCGTGTGTTGTGGAACTTCATGGAATAAAAAATAAAGCAATCAGAACTCTTGCAACAGCCAAATTCTTCATCCCAATCATTATATATATCATCAGGGTTTTAAAATGATTTTTTTTTTAAAGGAACCCAGGGCTATGTAACTAGCATGCCCTTCTATTGATTTAATGAATATCCAGAACCTACTTCCTGGTGGCGGAACCGAAAAGCCAGAAAGCAAGGCTTAGAGCCTGGTAGCCAGGAATCTAGAATCCCATGCCAAAAGACTGCCTCAGAAAGCTGCCGTGCACACTTGCCCATATGGTTTAGTCTTGGTCTTGAGAGCTTCCTAAGCGTGCCGCACTAAGTGCTGTCCTAGCCAGCAACACCCTGCCCCCAACCTTCCCCGTAAGCTGCCTGGTCGTTCCAGTTTCACACACCAAGAAAATGGAGGACACCGAGCTCTCCTTCCCCTGACCTAGAAAACTGCACACCACTCAATCCAATACACTACTGGCAGGCACACTGGCTCACGCCTGTAACCCCAGCACTCTGGGAGCCTGAGGTGGGAGGATCGCTTGAGCTCAGTTCAAGTCCAATATATTTTGCCTCTCGTAACACATATTCAAAACAACTTGTCAAATGCACTTCAAGGTCTTGTCAAACCGCGGGTTAAAACAAATTAACCCTTCAGAAATTATACTAATATTTACCCAAAATAAAACTGACTACTGACAAACGAGATTTATCCCAAATTCCTGGTAGGTGAGGCCTGGAGTTCTTGTTGATAGTCAACAGGCCAGGGTATAAATTCATGTCTTGCATCACAAAAAATTAAAAAGCAGCTACCAAAAGAAGCAAACATTATGTTCTAGCATCTCTAGAAAATACACATGCCTCAGTGGGGCAAACACCATTCAGCTGGCTAACAACTGCACAAGTGACAGTAGTCAGGGCAGCTAAGCTTCAGGGAACACCTGCCAAATCCCAGGCACCATACTACATGCTTTGCACTTACCTCTTAACACCGGCCTTTTTCCACTAAAGGAATCACCCAACAGCATACCCTTATACTATGATTCCATTTGCAAAAGTTCAAAAATAGCAGTTTTTACATCTATGGCATTAAAAAGTTAACAAATCTGGCCGGGAGCGGTGGCTCACGCCTGTAATCCTAGCTCTCTGGGAGGCCAAGGCGGGCGGATCGCTCAAGCTCAGGAGGTAAAAACCAGCCTGAGCAAGAGAGAGACCCCGTCTCTACTAAAATTAGAAAGAAATTATCTGGACAACTAAAAATATATAGAAAAAATTAGCTGGGCATGGTGGCGCATGCCTATAGTCCCAGCTACTCAGGAGGCTGAGGCAGGAGGATTGCCTGAGCCCAGGAGTTTGAGGTTGCAGTGAGCTATGATGACACAACTGCACTCTACCTGGGGCAACAGAGTAAGACTCTTTTTCTTTTTTTTGAGACAAAGAGGTCCTTCATGTTGATGGAGGGATGTGGAAAGAGCAAGCATTGTGTGGAGTCCTGGGTTCTGGTCCTGGCATCCCAAGTAAATGGCCTATAATTTGGGACAGTCACCTCTGTGTCTTCATTCCTTACAAAGAGGTTAGATTAGGTGCTCTCCAATTCTCCCACCATGCTATCACTTCACTTTCTTCTTCAAGTGGGAAAAAAGAAGGGACAACTAGATGAGTAGGAAAGGAACTCAATGGCCAGGTGCGGTGACTCATGCCTGTAATCCTAAGCACTCTGGGAGGCCGAGGCAGGATTATCACTTGAGGTCAAGAGTTCGAGACAAGCCTGAGGAAGAGCGAGACCCCCATCTTCACAAAAAATAGAAAAATTTGTCGGGAGAGATGGCATAAGCCTGTAGTCCCAGCTACTCGGGAGGCTGAGGCAGGAGGATCGCTTGAGCCCAGGAGTGTTATGTTGCAGTGAGCTACGATGATGTCACTGCATTCTATCCCAGGCAACAAAGCAAGACCCTGTCTCCAAAAAATAAATAAATAAAGTGTCTCTACCACCAGGACATCATTAAAACACACACATAAAGCCTCTGCAGATCCAGGATGGCACTCTGTACTACAGTAGTTCCACGATTAAAGTTCTAAGTGCCTCCCAGGGAGCAGTCATCATGCACTTTTACTAACAAACTCCATATTGACGGTTTTTTAGAAATTTTAGCAATAACATTTCCAAAAAGCCACAATGGCACCAGAGCTGTGCCATTCAAACATTCAACACTGTTGAATGTTCAAGCATTCAACTGTTCAAGCATTCAAACACTGTTACCAGCATGACCTTGGTATAATCCTAAAGGCAGGGCAGCAAAGCTATACCAGGGCCATTATGACACCTTCCAGTTAGTCAAGTGTTCAGAGAAGAGGGTCCCTTGGTTAACTAAATATTGTGGTTAACCATACTCCCATATATACTGGAGATGGATTTTACATTTCCAAAGAAACAATTAAGTCCCTGTTGGGTGATGTGAGTGAATCAGAACTCTTAAGGGTCTTGTGAGTAATGACTCAATGTCAAGAAGAACAATTGTTTGATACTGCAAAAATAAAAGAGAAAAAGGGAAAAGATTGCTCTGAATCAGTATAGAAAACTTAGAGACTAGCATTAGTTTATTATACAGACCATGGAATAACTGTAACACAAATTTGATTTACGAAACAAAAATCTTTCTTTATAAGCAGATCACTTTTCATAGTGCACAAGTAAAACAGCTTGTCCTAAGGTTACTTCTTTAGCTTTCCATCAACTGTTATCTGCTTTGTTACTATTTATTAAAATCTGAATGGCTGCATGGTAATTAGAATGGAAGCTAGCCCCTAAATCACACACATTTACTAAAAAACAGAAATTGAGGCCAGGGAAGCTAAAGATCAGGTTTATTAACCTTCAGTGGACCATTATCTGATAACACTCGGACTTGGGATCCTCACTGTACAGAAATTAAAATCCGGCTCCACGACTATGAAACTATAAAATTTCGATAATTATTCAACCTCACTTCTTTCCTTTTACCAGGATGATTTAAACTAGGTTAAGATGTGAAATCAAGAGTCAGGGAATAAAGAAGGGTCGTGGTGACACGGGGAGGGCAGGAGGGCCCCTTCTAATTCCAGAAGGCGGTGCAGCTGGTTCCTGAGCGTTGCCTTCAGAACCTGCAGTGATTACAACCATCAGGATTATTTCAGGTCAACAAATAGGAATGAGACTCTTTATGTACAACTTTCACCTACTTACATTTTCCCTAAAGGCCACTGCTAAAACCGGTCAATAGCTGTGCAAGACATTTTAAAGCAAGTGAAATGAGGTGTACATGGCAAAATAACTGGGACCACAAAACCCCATAACACGTGCAATACCTAAGATCCAGAGTAAATATATATGCAAACATAAACATCAACATAGATGACAGACTTATGTGCTTCCTGCAGCTTCAATACCCTTACAAACTGGAGCAACCGAGGCCAAGGGCCAGTGTCCTCTCCGGAGGGATGGGGCTGCAGTCCATCTGTATCACGCGCGCCAGGCAGAAGCGTAACACAGCTGCGCGAAGGGTCAGCCTACAAGACCCACCCCCACACTTGAAGGGCAGCCTGAAGGAAGGCTCCGGGCGGCCCCAGCTGTGAAGATACCCGCTCGGCCCCAAGAGAAAGGCCACCTACCCAGCCACAGCTCCTCGCCCACTCGCCCCCACCCAGGCCCTGGGCAACTCGTCCCGGGGCCGTGAAAACACCCGTCTCCCAGCCGCCTCCCGCAGCTCCCGGCCGCCCCAACAGGTACAGGCCCTGCGCGTCCGCGCCTGCGCAGTGTGCGCCCCTCGCCAACCCGGGCAGGGGAGCGGAGGGGCAAGGCCCGGTAGAGCCCGGTCAGGAGCCAGTGAACGCTGACGGTGGGCCTTTCCTCAGGTAGGAGGTCGCAGAGCTTACCAGCGCCCAGCAGGCTGGACAGGATGAAGAGAGCGTACATGGCGCCGCCTGACTCCGCAGTCTGCAATGCAGACCGTCAGCTGACGCCCCGCTGATATAAACCTGCCCCGCCCCAACGCCCTCCACTGCGCAGGCGCAAACCCCGCCCCCGGCTGGGGCTGCAGCCTGACTCAGCGCCCGCTCAGGGCGCCTGCGCGAAGGGGAGGCATGCTGGGGAGGGGAGGGGCAAAAAAGGGAAAGGGGAGGAGAGATGGAGGGGGGAGGATCTTGCGGAGAAAGGAAAGGTGAAGGTCCCAAAAGGAAAACCCTGCTAATGGAATTAGGCGGTGCTAGGAATTGTGTATGTAAAATACCTTTCCAGCCTCATATTTTCTTCTACGCCATACCATTTGCTATTACTGATACCAATTTGCAGATGAGAATTAGTACTCTGTACGGGTGTTAACGAACCCACTGTTGCTAATTACTGAGGACAATTGCCAAAGAAGAAAGGACTTACTGTAGGAGATGGGAGGTATGCACTGCCTCAAATCCGCCTCCCCAACCAACAGGGTGTGGGGTTTTTCTGGAGGTGACATGAATAATGCATGAGGGGAGTGAGCACGTCTGGGGCAGAGTGCAGGGCACGCGAGTGCTATGAGAAATCATGCTAGTACATACATGCCATGATCAAAGAATGGTGGATACGTCTCTCTCCGTGGGGATTTTAGTAGTATAATGAGTTAGGGGTTAATATAAGTCATTCTTTCAGCCTTATGTGCAAGTGGGATGCAGGGAGTAGGCTGCTCAGGGGGTCCTTGGGCACGATCTGTAGTGGGGTGTCACTTGTCTTCTCTGGACAAACAGCTGGTGTAAGCCTTTGTAGTTATCTCGTGGCTGCAAGGAGGTTCCGCCATTTCTGGCAAAAAAAAAAAAAAAACTCAAAAGGGAATACATTAGTGCAACAGAAAGTTACAAAGTTCTGGTCAGCAACTCTTACTGGCGTGGGAACTTGAAACACAAGAGAATTACAAAGAAAACTATAAAAATGTTTTCTTGTTTATGGAGCTGGTTACAGGGGCAAAAAGGTATGATACTGTCAACGGAAAAAAAGACCAAACTCTGTAAAATAATTTTAAAGAGATTTACTCTGAGCCAAATTTGAGGACCATGACCCGGAGCCATGCCCAAGAGGTCTTGAGCAGTGGACTCGAAGAGGTTGGGTTACTGTTTGGTTTTATACATTTCAGGCCGACAGGGGTTACAGGTAAAGTCATAAATCCATACATTGGTTTTGCCCAAGAAGGTGGGCCATCTCAAAGCGGGGGGCTTACAGGTTATAGGTGGGTTTAAAGATTCTTTGGCCTGTAATTGGTTAAAGACATGAAGCTTTGTCTAAAGGCTTGGAATGTTTCAACATAAGGAGCTCTTTATCAGAGATAAGCCACTGGACATAGATTTGTTGTGTAAATTGAGGACCTGCAGGTTTGTCTTGCATACCCTTAGGCCTGTTAATGGGTTACAAAGGATGTCCCCAAGAAGGGAGGGGGGGCATGATAAGGCATGTCTGACCTCCTTCCTCCTGGCAGGCAATTTAGTTTTAGGATATTCCTTTGGCCATGAGGGGGTCCATTTAGTCAGCCGGTGGGGGGGTGAGCCTTAAAATTTTATTTTAGTTCACAATACCTTTCCTCACCCATCATAAGGGTCACAGCCCACACTCTTATAACAAAAGACAGGTTAACAAGAGAAAAGCATAACACATTAGTTTAATCCAAGTTTTACATGACATGGGAGCCCTCAGAAATGAAGATCCAGAGACCTGGGGAAAACTACTTTTACGCTTAGGTTTGATGAACGGGTGTTTAGAAATGTGATTAGACAAACAGTATGAGCTAATGGTAATAGACTGAGGGGCGAGTCCAGCAAGGCCTATCTGTTCAGATTCTTCTTTGTCTCTCTGTGTAGGATTCCTTCCTCCCTGGTATGGGGCAGGGTCCCTCTGGAATGACGTTCTTCAAGGGCGAAGGGAGGGAGTGACCTTTCTAGGATTTATGGCTTGGGGGAAGAGAATTCTAGTTTCTATGACTCGCTTTGGGGAAGAAAGAGGGGCGAGAGACAGAGGGGCAGGAGAAGGTCAGAGAGACTCTGCTTCTAGGCTCTTCTGAGGCCTTCCAGTCTCCTTTAGTTCAAAGTACTAAGCATTTGCCAGGTGATGTGCTTAGAATAAAAATAAAAACAAAAGTACTGGGCCGGGCATGGTAGCTCATGCCTGTAATCCTAGCACTCTGGGAGGCCAAGGCACAAGGATTGCTTGAAGTCAGGAGTTTGAGACCAGCTTCAGCAAGAGCGAGACCCTGTCTCCACTAAAAATAGAAAGAAATTAGCCAGCCACCTGAAAATAGAAAAAGTTAGCCAGGAGTGGTGGCTCTGGCCTATAGTCCCAGCTACTCAGGAGGCCGAGGCAGAATGATTGCTTGAGCCCAGGAGGTTGAGGCTGCAGTGAGCTAGTTTGACGCCATGGCATTCTAACCCAGGCAACAGAGTAAGACTCTGTGTCAAAAAAAAAAAAAAATACCAAAGTACTGAGCATGCCACAGCACCGTACTTTGGAGTATTGTTTTCTGAGCCTCAACAACTCAAAAAGGTTAATGACTTATCCAAGTTCTCATAATTAGGATTCACACTTCCCACTGGACCCACACTGTCTCCTAAATTGTGTTGGTAGTACTTACCTGGTCTGGTCAGTGTGTAGCTTTATTCTGTGCCCTGCGTTTCCCTCTTAGCATTTCATACAGACGATCACTTTGACCATACTGTGGGTCTCCCCATGACCCACAGCATTAGATACCATCCCTCCCAAGGTCCTACCACGGTTTGTCCCTGGAGTTGGAGGGAGTCAAGGAGACGGACTGAGGAGTAAGATGAGGGAGAATGGGAAGTGCCATAGCCCCTGGTGAAAGGACCAAGAAGCGAAGCCAGAATTTGAGAACCTAGCTAAAAATCAGCCTCAATGGAGAAGGAAGCAGCCCCACCCTGTCTAGCCCTCAATCCTTACCTTATTCCACAATAAGAAAGGGAGGCCTGGGTGGCCCACACAAAACCAGCCACTGTCTACCTGTGGCTGACCTTGCCAGGTTCTGAGCAGAGGAATGACCCCCTCCCAAGGGACAGGTACCTGTCAACCCCTAAGGAAGGAAAGGAGGGGAATTTCAGCCCATTGGAGCAGGCCCTAAGAGGGCATTTAGTCCCATTCCATCATTGTACCTGTGGGGAAACTGAGGCCTGGAGAGGGAAAGAAAGACATTTATCCAAGGTCACAAAACATGTAGGAACAGAACCTGGCCTGAAACCAGGTCTCCTGACCAGGGAGGGGTAAACCCACAGCTCCTCCCACCTCCTACAATCTGGAGTCCCCTCTGGAAAACTGCCACAGACAAAGGTCTCAGACCCTTCGCTTCTCCTCCCTGCCACTATGCCCACACTGCGGCTCTGACTTCCCACTAGGGAGCCAGATGGGGAAGCATGCACCACGGTGGGCCACGTGAAGCCACTGAGTGAGTTGGGACAAGATGTCTAAACCGGATGCCTCACAGGTCGGCCTCAGTGGCCAGATGGAGACTTCATGGCGGCCCCATCTTTGGGCTTCCCAAGTCCCGGCACAAATGTGAAGCAAACCACTCCAAAAGCTGGTTAAGTGCAAGGGTGCTGGGGCTCCAGGGCAAGCCCCTCTCCCTCAGTTCTGTGCGAATGGAGGAGCGAAGCACCTTCATGTTCCATGCACAGGTCACAAGACTCCAAGCCAAAAGGAAGCTTGGAGACCTCAGGTCACACCCTTTCACTTTGGTGGAGTTACCGAGACCTCAGGGCTGGTTAACAACAGAACCTGTGTAATGGCTCCATAAGCAAGAAAACTTTTTTTTACAGGTTTTTTTTTTTTTGTAGTTCTCTTATGTTTCAAGTTCCCAGGCCAGTAAGATTTGCTGACCACAACTTTGTAACTTTCTGTTGCATTGATGCATTCCCTTTTGTGTTTCTTTCCCAGAAACAGTGGAACCTCCTTGCAGCCACGAGATAACTACAAAGCCTCACACCACCTATTTGTCCAAAGGAGACAAGATAAGCGACACCCCACCACAGACTGTACCCAAGGACCCCCCCCTGAGCAGCCCACCTGCCCACAAGCCTGAAAGAATGACCAATATTAACCCCTAGCTCATAATACTACTAAAATCCCCACCGTGAGAGGGACGCATCCGCCATTCTTTGATCATGGCATGTATGCACTAGCATGATTTCTCACTGCGCTTGCGTGCCCTGCACTCCACCCCAAACATGTAATGATGCTCACTCCCCTCATGTATTATTCATGTCACCTCCAGAAAAACCCCTGACCCTGTTGGTAGGGGAGGCGGATTTGAAGCAGTCCATGCCTCCCACCTCCCAGATGACGGGTCTCCTGCAATAAGTCCTTTCTTCTTTGACAATCCTCCTTGTCTCAGTAGTTGGTTTTCTGTCCAGGCAGCAACAGTGAACCCCCCTCGCCGGTTCATTAACGCCTGAACCAAGAGACTCTTTTTTAACACTCCTCCTACTTACCTAGAGGAACATGTCAGTGTTTTTGAGATGAACTTTTGCTGCCTTTCATTTCCACACCTGTAACTCAAGAGCAATATGCTACTTCATCTGGCTCCTTCTGAACCCTGTGAGGACAGAATTTTAATAAAGAATACAAAAACAATAAGTGGATTATTACAATTTTTTTACCAAGTTGGTAGATGCTTAAATCCTCTTAAAAACCCTTCTTAACTGTGCATAGGCAACGAGACCCTTTGGCCCTATTCTACCATTCCCTAGCTATGTACCCCCAGGGAGATAATCCGGGAGCCAAGGACAATGTTATTCAAAGTGTTCAGTTGGTCCGAGTGCAGTGGTGTTTACAACTAACTGATCACAACCAGTTACAGATTCCTTTGTTCCTTCTCCACTCCCACTGCTCCACTTGACCAGCCTTAAAAAACAAAAAAAAAACCAAAGTGATGACTAAGGAAACCAGCCGAACAAAACAATGGTACTGAAGCAAAGGAATGGCACCCCCTCCCAAGGGACAGGTACCTGTCAAGCCCAACCTTGGAGCCTGAGGCGGAAGCAGCGAGGACTGGTCCCTGACAAGCCCATCAGGGAAGTGGGTTCTGGGAAATATGGGCAGAGCAAGGGCCCAAAGCCCCATCTTCTAGTCAAGCCCCACCACTGACTTCCCAGAGGGGACAGCAGAGCTGGTGCAGGAGCTTCAAGACCCTGCATCCCACAGCGCCACGAAGAGGGGGTCTACCACGGTGCAGCCACAGCCCTCCTACTCCGCCCCACTGAGAAGTGACTGGATTGTGGTGGGAAGAGAGACCATTGACTTTGTTTTTTATTTTTATTTTCTTTTAGAAACAAGGTCTCAGTCTGTCACTCAGGCTGGAGTGCAGGGGCATGGTCTTAGCGCACTAGAACCTCAAACTCCTGAACTGAAGCTATCCTCCTGTCTCCCAGCCTCCAAGTAGCTGGGACTACAAGTACAGGCCACCACACATGACTAAATTTTTTATTTTTCACAGTGATGGGGTCTTGCTATATTGCCCAGGCTGGTCTCAAACTCCTGGCCTCAAGCAATCCTCAGGCCTTAGGCTCCCAAAGTCCTGGGATTACAGGTGTGAGCCACCACGCCCTAATATGGAAAAATTTTAAAGAGAAAAGAAAATCCCTTCCACCTCCACCTTCTGGTAGCTCGAGTCTTCAGGGAACTGAAAAGATATTTTTCCTCAGAAATGTGAGCCACGCTTATGGCGTTCCTGATGGCTTTCTAGTTCTGGATCTCAGTTCTGCATAAGGCCCCAATTTTAATGCCTGGGATTTCCTTGGACCCCTCCCCCCACAACCTGCCAGACCTTTCTAATAATTTCCCTTCTGGCCCCAAAGGGCTTTCATCTCCTACTGTTTCTACAGCCGAACGAGTTCTTGGCCAGGACAGCCAAGGGGACAGTGGCGTCCACCGTGAAGGTCCAGCCCACCTGCGTGCCTCCAAAGCTCCACTCTGGCTCCCCAAACAGCCACCGTGGAGTAGCCTCTTGCCCTGGAAGTCCCCTCCCCGCTGTGCCTCAAACAGTGACAGGCTCTCTCTCGCCAGCATCCTCCTACTCGAGACCTCGGGCCTTCAGTCCCCCGGCCTGCCTTGCCCTTTCACCGAGTCTGGGGACCTGAGGCATCACTCAAGGCAGGCTTGTCCCCTCCTGAAGTGGAAAATTGGAAAATTCCAGTAGAGTGGAATTCTTAGGAAATTCCACTACCGGGTTTTTCTCCCTTGCGATCCTTCCCTGGGGCCTCCTCCTCCTCCCCTGCGACCTTTCCCCCTCCCCGGGCAGCTGCCACCCTCATAAATCACCTGTAGCAATTAGTGTACCAGGCTGTAAAGTAGCTTAGAACTCTGCCTCACTAAAGTTAACTCTGTTGTAACCGTGTCCCTCCCCCTTAAGCACAGTATATAAAAGACTGCAATGCTCTTTGTCTGGTGCTCAGAATTTGAAGAGAAAAATCCCCATCTCAGCCTGCTGGCGTATAAACCTGTTTTTGCCAATATTTCTGTGTGCGTGTCCGTCTATTCCTGGTCATCTCTGCCGTAACACTCCCACGGATACCTGTCCCTATTACCCACCAATCCCCAGCCTCTGACTTCTCCTCTACCCCCACCTTCTCTGGGCTGCTGAAGGAATCAACAGTCCAGCCAGGCTTGCAAAGCCCTCTGTGCTCCCCAGCACCTATTGCGCCCTCCCTTGTGGTGGGATCTGCTACTCTCTCCACTATCCTTCACCCCTTTCTCCTTGACTTCGGCGTTTAGTAATCAAAACCCTATGTCTAGCTGGATACCTGGCCACCTAGAATAAAGAGCACATTTCCCAACCTCCCTTGCAGCCACAGGACTTCATTCTGGCCAGTGAGATAAAAGAACTGGTGCCCCTTAAGTGACTTCTAGGTATTGTTCTTAAAAAGAAGGACTATGTCTGGTGCAAATATTCAAATGTTTTACAAACAGTACTACCAGGACACCAGCCATAGCTCCTGGAAGGCCCCAACCGAGCCAGGTTACTGTCTTGGAGGGGTGGATGGTTCCTGGGGATAAGCCAGCAAGAGGGTAGGCAGCAGGGGGCCAGCAGCTGTCTGCCAACTGGTACAGAAGTATTTCATAATTTAATTACTGGCACAGCTCTGCTGATGTGTACCAGCTAAATATCAGTCCTGGCAATAGCCTCACTTCTTCTTCCTGCTACCTGGAATGCAGATATAATAGTAGGAGCTCAAGCATCCATTCTGGACTATGAGGTAGAAGCCTTGTTACGATGACAAAACAACAAGATGAAGCCTGTGTCCCTAATGATTATACTCACTCTAGAGTGTAGGCCTGCAGACTTTATTTATTTAAACAAACACAGATCTTGATTAAGTTTTCATTGTCTTGAGTTCTCTGTTACATTCCAGATCTTTTCAATAATGCTCAAGCCCCTACCTAATCTTTATTTACTTCATGCTCAATTCCTACTTTGCCCCTTCCCTTGTGTCTCTGAGGAAGAAATGTCCTTCCTCCTCTTTGCGAGGCATTGTGTGCTCTTCTCCTCTTTGTGAGTTTAGCCACTAAACCCACCTTTGCTTTTGCTGATTAGCTCCTGTGACCTCAGGACAGGACTGATATTGTGTCCATTTAGGTTGTTTGATGCCCATGTCCTGCTCATGGTAGAATATTTTTAACATCACCCTCCAGTACTTTGCTCTGTCAATTGTCCTCACTGGCTTTTCCCTCTCAGACTATAAATATGCCCAAGGCTCTCTCATCCTAAAAGAAATCTTTCCTCACCCCAACCCTCACTTATGCCACTGTCTGTTTTCTTCCCTTCCCTTCACTGCCTTACTCCTTGAAGCAGACATCTACACTCGCCACATCTACTGCTCCCCTTCCCAACTAACTCTAACCCAGCCCACCGCTCCACCAAATGACTTTTTAAAAGTAGACAGTCAGTTTCCACTTGGAAGTCCACCAGCACCTCCTGGCACCATTGGTTTGCTCCTCCTCCTCCTTCCTTGCTAACTCCCCCTGGCATCACGGCCCACTTCCTCACCCATGACACACGCCACCAATAGACCTTGACTCCTGAAGCCTTCTCAGCTCAGTGCTCTCGCTGCTTTTACCAACTGATCCGGGTTGGCTCTTGGATTGATACGTACTTGCCATGTGTCTTAGGTGAGGTTGCCTGGGAAGCACCCTGTGAGGCTGAGACGCCTGGGCAGGAGTTTATTGGGGCATGCTCTCGGGACCACACCTGTGAGGCAGTGAAGGTAGCAAGGCAGAGCAGAGGGGGAAATTGAACTGCAGGGCAGTTGCAGCAGATGCCTCAGCCCATACCGTAAGAGTGGAAACTCACTAGGTGCTCACGGTGGTGGGGAGAAAGATTTCTCATACACAGATTAGGACATGTAAAAGTAAAAAAGTTTATTTGACTTTCTTAGAAGGAGATTGAGA
>NW_012154174.1:305409-306491 GCF_000956105.1 Propithecus coquereli
AAAAAAAAAAAAAAAAATTCTCCCATTCAACCACTAATTTCCCTAATGGGTATT
Source organism: Propithecus coquereli (assembly GCF_000956105.1). NCBI lineage: Eukaryota > Metazoa > Chordata > Mammalia > Primates > Indriidae > Propithecus > Propithecus coquereli. The sequence continues at coordinate 305,464 of NW_012154174.1, forward strand.
CATGGCCAGCCCCTGCCATGCACTGGGTATATGACGGCACAGGTGTTCCTGTCCTCAGGTCCTGGTGGGGATTCAGATGTGTGAACACTGCCTTTCTGAGAGGACACAATGGCTGAAGATTTCTAAGCAATTTCTTCCCTCTGCACAGAGGATCACCAAAGTAAGCTCCTCCTGGCACTTTAAAATTTGAGACCCAAATCTTTCACCAAAGACACCCATGTAACTCCTGACTCTAGCCGTTCTCCAAGGGCACAGTAAAGTGGGTTCTCATCAGAGCCCCACTCCTCACCTGGAGTTGGCTCTAGCCCCACCCTGGGGCCAGGAGGGTATCTGAACTGAGCAGGCTTCCCCTTCAAAGCCCTGCCTCACGAACCTGGAGAAACAGCACAGAAATCAGTGGTGGCCAGGCGGTGGGAGAGGCGGGAGGAGGGATGAAAGGGGGAGCACAGGGGGTATTCAGCTGTTCTGTGTGACATCGGAGCGGTGGGTACGGACATTAAACATTTATCCCAAGCCATAGAAAGCACAAGACAAAGCAGGAACTCTAATAGTAATGTATCAACGCTAACTCACCAATTGTAACAAATACGGTGATAGGACGGCCTTGCTAATAAACTATCTAACGGAGAAAAATAACCTATCTAACAGAAAGGAAAAGGAATAAACTCACAGCACATAATTGCCCCATTAAAGAGAAAAATTACAGGGTACAACTTTCCCTTTGTTTCATGAACCACCAGATTAACCAACTGTTGTTTTATTTGCTAGTTTGTTTTAACAGCCTTTAACAGCCTGGATCTGTGATAGCCAGGGTGTGAGCTCCCAGTTCCTGCCAGACCACATTCCAAGGACCTTGATCAGCCAGTCTCACAGAGAACAGAAAAAGAAAAACAGACACAGCCTCTTCACAGCCCTCTTGCTATCAGCTGGCAACAATAACTATTCTCTTTTTTCTTCTCCTTTTACCCTCAATAAAAACCGGAACCACTTGTCCTCTAGGCTGGCACTTCTCCTTTCTTTCTCTTGTG
>NW_012154174.1:306541-308816 GCF_000956105.1 Propithecus coquereli
GGACAAAGAGAAAGAAAAGAATACCGATTGTTGTCAGTTGATAACGGAAGTGGCCGTGGAGTAATTAGCAGGAGGCAGCTGCAAGATATCAGGTCGTCCGTCTCTCCCAGTTTTCTGTTCCCGGAGACGTGGTTAAATCTGGAATGTGGTCAAATTGGTCTAGTGGGGCAGGCTTATCGCTGGGGTGTGATCCTGTGGCAATTTCATCCTCGAGATATGGTTTTGGCAGGAACCGAGGCCTGAAGCTTGAGCACGCGCGCGCACACACACACACACACACCCTGCTGTCCACTCAGGAACCCTTCAAGGCTGTGAAAAGCAAATTCTAAAAGCAATTTTTAGTCTATAGGTCTAGCAAATGCAAAGGAGAAAAATGTTTATTTTCTCTCTGTCTGCTCGGCTCTTTTCAGATGTGAAAACAGAGCCACGCTAGGGTGCCAGTTAGCGAGGAAGAGAGAGAGAAAGCTCATGTGATTGATCTCAGCCCTTACTGAGAAACTATGAGTTAGATAACTTTTCTGCTATTGATATTTTTTAGTTATTTCGCTAGCTAGACTGTCCTTTCACATACCTTGTTTTAGGGATAGCTCTGTAGACTCGTTCTCAACTGGGGCACAGGGTATGGGTCTTTTTTTTTCTAAATTAGAGATAGGGTCTTGCTCTGCTGCCCTAGCCTGAGTGCAGTGGCCCAATCGTAGCTCGCTGAAGCCCTGAGCCCAGGCAATCTTCCTGCCTCAGCCTCCGGAATAGCTAGGACTATAGACCTGTGCCACTATACCTGGCTAATTTTTTATTTCTTTGTAGAGACAGGATCTTGCTGTGTTGCCCAGGCTGCTCCTGGCCTCAAGCAATCCTCCCACCTCAGCCTCCCAAAGTGCTAAGCCACCACACCTGGCTTATGGGTCTTTATACTCCAAGATAATACTGCCCCAGGGGAGGTGGCATAAGCTTTGGTGAGGGTCTCCCTTGGCCGAGAGAAATTCCTAGAGAGGGGCACAATTGTGAGCCCCCAGCAGGCAATCCTATGGTGGAGGAGCAACGAGTGGCTTCGTCCCGCAAGGGGAATCTGGGTAGTACACCACACCACTCACTATACGTACGTGCTCTCTCGGTCGGCCTCCTGCTTCTCTGACCATTTCTTTTCAAAATACAAGGCCTTGGCCCTAACCCAACTTTGCAATCTCTGTTCCCTCAAACCCCCAACCTTGCCCTCCATCCCATGGTTCCAGCCCCTCTTCCTACATTCTCTATGTGTGCCCAAATGAGCTATGTACCCATTTATACACCCCTCCCCTACTCAAGCTCCCTTTCCTACCTCTTTCCCTGGTGAACCTTAGTCAACCCTCCAAGCCCAGTTAAAATGATAGTATCAGAGGGAAGCCTCTTCCATGTTTTAGGAAATGGTAGAAACTTCTTCCTCACTGTCGCCACTGGGCTTTGTTCGCTTTTCAAGTAGCATTTCTCCTTTTGTCTCGTTATTGTCTTACCAATACATTTACTGAGCACATGATATATACCCCTCATTGTACCAGGGGCTGAGGACACGGAAGAGAAACCCACAGGCTGAGTGGAAAGGCCACACAAGGGCTTGCTGTCATCTTGGCCCCTACGGGGAAGCCACACTATTGACCAGGCCCGCAGCTCCATCAGGGTTCCTTGTATATGGGTCCCATTTGGCACCTTGGGGCTCTGTCACCTTCTGGGCTGGGGGTGAGCACACTTCCACACAGCCAATCTGTTTTGGAGGCCAGACAGTGCCCAGGATGTGGCCTGGCCCTGCAGCTCTGCCCACAGATGTACTCATCCTGGACTGCTGAGCCAATGGGCTGCTCTCTTGGGGAATTGAGCAGGAGCTGCTGGGAGAGGCCGTGCACATGCTGGTGAGTCAGTGGCAGCAGCAGGACGTCAGAGCAGGCAGGGAGCTGCTGAGTCACTGCAGCGAACTCTGCAAGTTGCTGAGGTCAGAGCCCACTTCGGAATCTGATGAAAGCTGAGAACACTCTGCCAGAAAAATGCTCAGACACAACATTTTGCACTGATTTCAGGAGGTTCTCCAGGCTTGGCTGTCCATCTGCAGATGTCAGAATGAGAACCTCAGCAAACCCAAAGAGGGGAAGTGACTTAACTGCTAACACCCCCAGTAAATAACAGAACTGAGACCAGAGCCCCCCCTCCAGAATTCTAGTGCTACTTTTCAGCTTAACACCTCTGTCCCTAGCATCTATCAAAGCCTCCCTTTATTTCAAGGTGGCTGCATTTCACCTGCTGGGAAGCC
>NW_012154174.1:312766-319571 GCF_000956105.1 Propithecus coquereli
ATAAACTTGAATGGCTAATAAGCACATGAAAGGAGACTCAACATTAGTCATCAGAGAAATGCAAAGCAAAACCACAATGAGCTACTACTCCACACACACTAGGGTGGCCAGGATCAAAAAGATGATAATAACAGTGTCGGCGGGGCTGTGGGGCAATTGGGACCCTCTTATGTTGCTGGTGGGAATATTAAATGGTGCAGCTACTGTGGAAAAGTTTGGCAGTTTCTCAAAAGGTTAAACATAGAGTTACTACACGATCCTATGTGTATACCCTTGTGAATTGATAACGTAAGTTCACACGAAAACATGTATTAATACATGCATGTTTATAGCAGCATTATTCATAGTAGCCCAAAAGTCCATAAACTGATGCGGGGATAAACAAAATGTGAGGTATCCTTGGCTGGGCCTGGTGGCTCACGCCTATAATCCTAGCACTCTGGGAGGCCCAGGTGGGAGGATCGCTTGAACTCAGGAGTTCAAGACCAGCCTCAGCAAGAACGAGACCCCATCTCTACTAAAAATAGAAAAAATCAGATGGGCGTGGTGGCGCGTGTCTGTAGTCCCAGCTATTTGGGAGGCTGAGGCAGGAAGATCGCTTGAGCCCAGGAGTTTGAGGTTGCAGTGAGCTATAATGATGCCACTGCACTCTAGCCCAGGCAACAGAGTGAGACACTGTTTCAAAAAATTAAAAAATTAAAAAATTAGAATTAAAATTAAAAAGTGTGATGTATCCATCAATGCAATAGTATTCAGCAATGAAAAGGAATGAAGTAGTGACACATGGTACAAAACGAATAAACCTTGAAAACATTATGCTAGATGAAAGAGGCCAGGCACAAAAGGCCATGTATTGTGTGGTTCCATGGATAGGAAATGTCCAGAATAGTCAAATCCACAGAGATAGGAAGTAGACTAGTGGTAGTGAGGGGCTGGTGGGGGCAGGGTTGGGGACATTGGGGTGGCCAGCTAAGGGGTGCAAGGTTTCTTTGGGAGGTAATGATCTAAAATTGTTCTAAAATCAATTGTGGTGATAGTTGCACAATTCTGTGAATATGCTAAAAGTCAATGAATTATACAAATAGTAACTTTATTCATCTCTCTCTCTTTTTTTGTTTTTTGGAGAAAGAATTCCACTCTGTCACCCTAGGCTGGAGTACAGTGGACTCATCATAGCTCACTGCAGCTTTGAACTGCTGGGCTCAAGTGATCCTCCCTCAGCCTCCTGAGTAGCTGGGACTACTGGCGTGCACCACCATGCCTAGCTAATCTTTAAATGTTTTTGTGGAGATAGAGTTTCGTTGTGCTGCCCAGGCTGGTCTCCAACTCCTGACCTCAAGTGATCCTCCCACCTTGGCCTCCAAAAGTGCTGGGATTATAGGTGGTGAGCCACCATGACTGGCCTGTATGTATGTATTCATTTATTTTTAGAGAGGGGGGTCTCACTATGTTGCCCAGACTGGAGTGCAATGGCTATTCATAGGTGAGATCATTGCACATTACAGTCTTGAACCCCTGGGCTCCAGCAATCCTCCCACCTCAGCCTCCCGAGTAACTGGAACTACAAGCACACATCCCTGTGCTGAGCTGGATTGTACACTTGGTGTGAATTGTATGGTATGTGACTTATATCTTAATAAAGTTGTTTTTTGGAGGAAAAAACCAGCAAGAAAATATTTTCCTTAAACAATCTAGATCTTAACATTTCCAGAGGAAGAGACACTAGGATCCGAATCCCAGACCTGTGGTTTGCTGTACCAGCTGTAGGATCCCGGGCATGTGACCAAGTCTCAGTGTCCTCACCCAGAAAATAGGAGAATTATCGCACCTTCGTCATAGACTGTTGTGAAAACGAGGCGAGAGCGGGTAGGAGACATGCCACGCAGCACACCAGAGACGGGAACCACAGGGAGGAGGAGGTTCTAGGTGAATGATCAGGACAGGGGCAGGGAGAGTTGTTTTCCTTTTATTTATTAAGAAGGGGAGGAAGAGATTCCTCAAGTGGAGAAAGAAAGTGGGGGAAACTGTCCTAGAGCCAGGGGACAGTTGTTCTCCCACCCCCTCCTTGTCCCCGAGACGGTCCCATATTTGCTCCACAACCTAGAGCCACAACTCTCTGCAGGTCCCTCCCCCTCAAGTGCAACCACCTTACAGCCCCATGGCCACGGTCACCCCACCCCTGTGGTGGTAGCAGGGTGAGGGGCCTGCAGTGGCTGTTGTGGCAGTGACATCAACATCGCAGAGGGAAAGAGAACCCCAGTCCATGGCCACCAACCCTCCCAACACCAGCTGCTGAGGAGTGTGGTGTGCTGGCTGTGGGCTGGGGCTCCCCCTGGTCTGCCCACAACGAGCAGGTGCTCCCGGCAGCCCACGGCCCCTCCCCCAGCTGCCCAGCAGCTGCTAAGGGAATGCCTGACAACATCCAGACTCAAGATGGCAGGGCCTGTCCCCGCAGCGCAGCAGGTCCTTACCCTGGTCTAGGAGGCCGTGGTCCACAGAAAAGGCCCTGGCAGGAGTGAGACCTTGTTCCTGGCTCCCACTCACCACAGCTGAGCTGCGGGACTTTGGGCAAGACACCGCCCCTCTCAGGTTGTGCTGTCCTCATCACCAATGTGACCATGAGAGACCCGGCTGTGGCTGTGGGTCGTCCAGTCCCCACCCAGCTCCGGGTCCCCAAGGTGACATGGTGGCTCTGGAGTCCAGTGCTCCCACGTGGCAGATGTCCCCAGGATTGCTAGGCATTTTACGTGGGCTCTCTCTAACCCTGGAGGGAGTGAGGGGAAGGGCTGTGCCCCCACTAAGTGCTGAGCTCAGCACCCTCTGTACCCTCTATCTCATTTAAACTTCACCAAGCCCACAAGCCAAGTGTGAATGAGGGGCAGATGCTTCTAGGCCTGAGGTCAGACAGCCTGGCTCAGCCCAGCTCCACCATGGACTGAATGACCTGGGCAAAATAGTTAACCTCTCTGTGCCTCAATTTCCTCCTCTGTAAAATGAGGCCAATAATAGTAGCTTCCTTCTATTGTGAGAAACTGAGTTAATACATGCAAAGTGACTAGGACAGCGCACAATAAGATTGACTATTACATTATTCGTCCCATTTTGTAAGGAGCCTGGGGCTCAGAAAAGCTAGGTGACTTGCCCAGGGACACGCAGCTAGAAAATGGTGGGGTCAGGCTTTCAGCCCAGATCTGCCTACTCTGCAGTTGATGTTCCTTCTACCACCCAGGACTGGGCTTTTTATAAAAAAAAATCCTGAGATGAGGTCAGGTGCAGTGGCTCACACCTGTAATCTGTAATCCCAGCACTCTGGGAGGCCGAGGCAGGAGGATCACTTGAGGCCAGGAGTTTGAGACCAGTCTGGGCAACATAGCAAGATCAATCTCTATAAAAAATTAAAAAATTAGCCAGGTATAGTGGCGCATGCCTGTGGTCCCAGCTACTCGGGAGGCTGAGGCAGGAGGATCGCTTCAGCGCAGGAGTTTGAGGTTGCTGTGAGCTGTGATGACACCACTGTGCTCTAGCCCTGGGCAACACAGTGAGACCCTAACTCTAAAAAAAAAAATCCTGAGATGAACAGAGTTGTGAATGCTGATGGTCTCAGGAATGTCATTAAAAAATAATAACAATAGGGTTTGTTTGTTTGTTTTCTGATTACCAAGACAGTACAGTAGTCTCCTCTTATCTGAAATTTTGCTTTCCATGGTTTCAGTTACTTGTGGTCAACTGTGGGCTGAAAATATTAAGATATTTTGAGAGAGAGAGATTACATTCACATAATTTTTGTTACAGTACATTGTCATAATTGTTCTGTTTACTTATCGGTTGTTCTGTTATTTCCTTACTGTGACGAATTTATAAGTTAAACTTTCACATAGTTTTGTTTGTCTAGGGAAAAATGTATTACCTACAGGGCTTGGTACTATGCTTTTAGGCCTCCACTGGGGCTGCTGGAATGTGTCCCCCGAGGATAAGGCGGGACTACTCTCTGTGTTCACTGTCAACAGTTGAGAACTCGTGAGAAAGCAGAAAGAGAAGGATACACCCTTTTCCCTTCAGGGCTTTACAAAAGCCTAAAGCCCTCGGGGTTGTGAGAACTGTCCAAGCAAGGCTTTACTTCCAAGGGCCCAGGAGGAGAGGAGAGCATGCCAGGGTGCTCGCCCGGCAGACACGCCGCTCCCCACCCAGGCCTTGGAGCCCTCACCTGGGGTCACTGCCTTGAGGAAAGTCACCGCAAGCCACCACAACAGCCGCCTGGGTCACATGCTCCTGCGGATGCTAAGCCACAGGGCTCGGAACCAGCAGGGTGGCTGAGGGGCCCTGTGCGAGCCGTAAGAGTCAGCAGGTCACGTGGTGAGCCACAGATGTCAGTGTCTTCAGGCCAAATGTCACCACTTTCAGAAAATGAGCAAAGGACTCCTCGGGCCCTGGTGCCGGGGCCGTGGAGACCCTGGTCCTGAGACACCAACACCTGTTAAAATAGAACAATGCACAGCCGCTCAGAAAGCCCTTTGCCCAAAGGCCTTCTTTCACAGAAAGGGAAACTGAGGTCCAGAGGCGGCAAGGGACTTCTCCAAGTTCACCCAGCAACTGTGAACTTGGAGCTCAGACAGAACCTAATTTTCCCCGACTCCCTGAGCAAGTCTTTTCCCACTGTTTTGGCCTTTTGCCCTAGAGGTAATGGTTAGGTAACAATAATCTGTTTAAAAAATTAATTTGAGATTTCATTTAATCTCTGAGGCTTTCCCAAGGAAAGAGGAAGAGTGACTGTCACGCTTTGTTCTGGGAGTTACAGGGACAAGGCTACATAGCGGGGCTAGAAACCGATGTGTGCCACCCTCCCCCTCGGCAAGAAGCAGCTTGTATTTCTGCAAAAGGCTTAATTTTTGAGGGCAGGTCAAGGCCAGCAGATGCCTTCCTTCTGGGGGGCGGGGCTGGGGGCCCCATGACTCAGTGGATTCCACATTGCTCTCAGCTTCCCTCCCCATGCAGGGTGACTGCCAGACTCTGGCCTGCCGTGGGCTTCAGAGATGGAAGTGCGGGTGGGTCCTACTGAGCGTCGCAATAGGTTAGAGGGTCAGTGATCATGGGGGTGAGGACCCACTCACTGTACTTGGGGTCCCGTGCCTGATGAGAAAGCAGGCCCAAGTTCCAGTCCTGCGAAATCACAGCCCTAGCAGGAGTGAGAGAACAGAGCCAACGTGACCTCAGAAAGAAGAACTGAAACCAGCAAAGCTGGAAGGTCTAGATTATTGTCCCAATTGTACCAACGGCAAACGGGCAGCTCTGAGAGTCCGGGGCCTTGCGCAAGGTCACCCCCAGAAGATCAGAGTCAAACCCAGATTCCCAGCTCTCCGCCCAGTGTGCACTGTGCCACCACGTCCCTTTCACTTGCAAATCCCCCCACCGATCTGAAAGTTGTGCACGCAGCCTGGAAGCTTGTTTGCATTGGGTTTTGAAACCTGTTTCTTACCCTGGACAGGTGTGTGGCTTTTCTTGCGTGTGTGGCTTCCCAGCCCTGCAGCCCCTGTGGGCAGGGAGGCCCTGACCTAGCAGGGCACTAAGCATCCAGTGGGTCTACACCTCTTCCATTAGACCGTCAGCGCCACGCCTTCAGAGGTCAGCCTCTGAACACAAGACCTCAAAAGAGAAACTGAGGCCAGAGGTGCCACTGCGAGGGAGAATTAGGGTGAGTGGGGCCTGTTAGCAGCTCCTTCCTTCCTGCCTCCTGCTCTCCTGTGAACTGGGCCAGTGAGACCGTGATCAAGCATTATCACTGATTCAGGAAATGCTCTTGGAGAGGTAAGCTTGGGCCGTGGGTAGCCAGGAACAGCAGCCAAGCTGGCCTGCTGACCACTCGGTTCCCAAGTCCCTAATCCTGGGCACCCTGAGCCTCTGGGACCCTGAGCCCTGGAACCACAAAGCAAGGTGAGTCCAAAGTAAGGCTGTGGCTGGATGTGGAGGCTGCTGGGAGCCCAGCATGATGACCCTCCCAAAGCCAGTCCCCTCCCGGCTCCATCTTTCCAACTCCCTGAGAGTTAGGCAGGGCTGGGCTGACTTCTCCTACCTGACAAATAAGCCCCACAGAGGTTAGGTGAATTGTCAAGGTCACACAGATGCTTTCTGGTAGGGTTGGGCCTTCAGTTCCTAGACCTTGGGGTCAGTCACCTGTCCAGAGAAGCGTGCCAAGCTCCAGAACACAGGGAGAAGGCAGATAGTTCCTGAATTAAACCACCCCGGCCCGGGCTCCTGGTGGTCCCCTGGCTTCCTCCCTTGTCCCCTGCTCTGCATAGGCCATGCCAGAACAGGGTGCCCGGGTGCAGATCTCACCCAAAGCTGTCCTTGCCCAAGTCCTGCATGCACAGCCAAGTGCCCATGGCTGAGGTCCGGCTTTCTTGCTTCCCCAAGTCCTCTTTCCTGGTGTCCTCCCACCTCCCACAGAGAAGGCACAAATCCCATCCAACCACAAAACCCCGCCCCCAACGAGGGGCAGTTAGAGAAGGGACAGGGAGGCAGAGCTGGCTCCCAGCACATCAGTGAGGGCAGGAACGAGGCCAGCGCTCATTTGGCCCAGACGAGGCTCAGAAGCAAAAAGGTTGTCATGGGGACACAGGCTTATTTGAATTTGGAAAATGAAGGTAGCCATCTTGTGACAGAAAGCAAGTCTCGTCTTGGCTGACTGTGTTGACAGGGCGTGATGCAGCAGGCATTCTTCTTAAATCGAAGGAACTACATCTGCAGCCCCAAGTTTGGGTGGAAAAAAAATTTAAAGAACATGTACAATAGACGACAAGTCACAAAATGC
>NW_012154174.1:321401-322015 GCF_000956105.1 Propithecus coquereli
GACTCTGTAGCCTGTGGGCCAAGCCTAGCGGCACAGGTATAAATACAATAGCGTCTGAAAGGTGACTTAAGACAACCTAAGGCTAATTATCATGTACATTAGCTTAAATCTACCTTGCGGTTCACCCCGCCAAATGGGCTTTCAGAGAGGCTCGTGGGATCCACACGTGCAGTAAGACTCAGGTCATATAACTCCCAACTGTCCATCAAAGTGGTTCCATGGTGACATCTGAACCATGGGGAGGTCCCTATCCGGACACTATAAAACAAGACCTAGATCACAACCAAGGTCTCTTTCGCTACGACAAGGGGTCCAGTTGTCATCTATGGCATATGTATCTTGCTCTTGCTCTATAATCCTGTCTTGCTCCCCCTCGAGAAATTTCACCTCGTGCTTGTCTTACTTTGGTGTGTCCGGTCATTCTTTGGCCAAGAGCACACCAAGAACTGAGAACACAGAACGAGCTTGCCAAACCGGACACGACCAGCACTGATCTCCAAATCCCATGTTCTGGGAGGTGAAAGCAACCCTTACCTTTTATATTTTAGTTTTAAAAAATTTTTTTGTACCACTTTTTTTTTTTTTTTTTTTATTTAGTTTTAAAAAATTTTTTT
>NW_012154174.1:324107-325725 GCF_000956105.1 Propithecus coquereli
TACAGGTGTGCGGCCATTCCATGGTACTGGGGAGACAAGGGTACTCTCCTTGCAAAGCAAGGGAGCATTTCTAGCCAGAAATCTCTGGAGGAAAACTTGGAGGGAAGGTTTTGGTGCTGACCTGGAGAAGAAAGAGAACAATAATATCCAACCCCATCTGACCTTTGGAAAGCAAGGTCAGATACATTATCTTTCAAGTCACCTGGGAAGGAAGTCAAGAGCTAGAGGAAGAAAATGGAGGCCCAGGGAGGTCAAGTGATTTTCCTAAAGCCACACAGACTGTCATGTGCTCAGCCATGATGTGAACCCACAGAACCCTGCTTTGTGCACTAAACCACGGGGGAGGAGGACAAAAGTGGGAAAAACTGAGTCTGTCCGCAGGAAGGCAATTCAGAAAACCAACTGGCCTTACTAGAGAGTGAAATGGAAAATTCTGTCTCGAGAGGCGGGCTCATGCACAGCTGCAGTGGTGGGGACAGGCTCCACCCTCACAGAGAGGAGTTTGGCAATGAGTACCTGGGAACTTAAATGTGATCCTTCTCTTTTACGCAGTAATTTAACTGCCGGGAGTGGATCCTGAGGCCTGCGGCCAGGAAAGCATCCATACAAAGATGCTTATCGGGGCATTAGTCGGAACAGCAAAAGATTGGAGGTGCTCCAATGTCTGACAATAATAAAGTTATTAAGAAAATCGATCCAATCAGATCATGCACACTAAGAAAAAAAAAGAAAATCAAGACACTCGTAACATATTATACAACCAATCACAGTGACATTTGTGGGGGCTTTTTCATGATGGAGGCAAATGCTTACATTACAATATCAGGTGGAGAGAAACAGGATGTGAAATTATTTATGTCAATTGACAACTGCCGTCTAAAAAGGGCTTAGGAGAAGGATCGGAGCCGAAATAGCACTGCAGTGGCTTTTGTGGGTCAGAACCAGGGAGAACTTACTCTGCTTCTCTGCATTTTCTTTAATAACTATGTATTACTTGTGCCTTTTTCTTGATTTTGTTACGTAAAAGAGTATTTTAATTCTTATCTTTAGAAATTACAAAGACTATGCATGATTTGGAATCGAGACTGTACCAATGGCCAAAGAAGAATGGTCCATTCTACGCCTTCTCTTTTGCCTGGTCACTCAGAAATATAATGTTATCAGTTATGACCATTGTCGCGTGTCGCCCATGTTACTTTTATCCGTGTACTCGCCATAGTCTACTTTTCCTCGCACAGAAATTCAAGACCCCCTTTCCCCATACTGACCTGCCCCATGTCTGAGGCCCGGCCGGATACTGACATTCTGCGCCACGTCGTCCTTTGACTGGCAGCACCCATGCGGTGTACCTCACTGCCCCCGATCGCCCCCTTTGCTGCTGGAGAAAATATTGACTGGATTTTCTCCTTCCATCTGTCTCGTGACAGGGTCCTGACCCACTTGCTCAAGTTACTAACTGCACATGATTCAGGCTCTTTCAAGAACCAAACTGCTAGCTATTTCGGACTCGTGTCTTACAAACTTGTAATACAGGTCTTTGAAATATGGCTTCTATTTTCTTTTCTTACAATCCAATCTTTAGACTTCCTGTTGCTGCAAAAATTACTGCCTCCATCCC
>NW_012154174.1:326740-328103 GCF_000956105.1 Propithecus coquereli
ATAAACATTTATACACATATACACACCTATATGTACGCATACATGCACACACATAACATGTACAAATACACACATGTATATGTGTATATATAAATATTTGGTTTTTTCAGGTACTATAATGTACCTGTTTCTCCATGTCAATTCACATAGATCAGTCTTATCCCTTTCGATGGCTGCTTAATGTTCCCCTGTGGGGCACAGAATGATTTATTTCTGGACATTTGTGTTATTTCCAATTACATATAATTCTGCAGGGAACATATGTCTTGGCACATGTGTTTTTCCTGGACGTGGACTTGCTCCGCAAACAGAACGCACGTTCAATGCTTTTGCTCTGTATCACCCGATTCCACGTAGAAGACTGTGCAGGTACCGATTGCCCCCGTGCCGCAGCACCAAGCATTTCATCTTTGCCAGTGGTGCAGGTGGGAAAACGTTTCATCGCTGGTTTAATTTGGGTCTCTCTAAATCCTAGTGAGACTCCTTTTCCATGGTTACAGGACGTTTGAATTTCTTCTTTTGTGAATTGTCTATTTACGTACATTTTTGGATCATTTATTTATTAGAGCTGCATTGCTTTAATAATTGGAACAGTAACATACATTTTTTAAAAAAATTTGTTAGGAAACAAGGTCTGCCCTTGGTGTTCTTGAAGCCTCTGCTCCCTCCCTCGGGTCCGTGGTTCATCGTGTGGGACTCCACGTGGCAGTGGTGTTTCTCAACCCAGCTCCCTTTACAGAAATTAGGGGAACTTCACAACACACGAATAAAAAACAGCCCAGGCAATTCTCAGGAGCAGCCGGGGCTGAGGGTCATGCGTTAAAACCGGGCTCCTGTGCCCAGAGCCAGGCAGAGCTGCAGACCCCACGGCCCCTCTGGCCACTCCCCAGGCTTCTCCTGGGACCACAGGTGCACCAGGAATCTGTAGAGTCGTTGATGCGGCAACCCCACGTCTGTAAATAGAACACAGTGCAGCTGTCAAAGGTAACGAGATAGACTGCATGTGCCAACTGGTAAAATTTCCCACAATACACTTTTCTTCTTCTTCTTCTTCTTTTTTTTTTTTCCCACAAACAAGGTCTTGATCTGTCCCCCAGGCTGGAGAGCAGTGGTGCATTCATTGCTCGCTGCAGCCTCAAGCTCCTGGTCCCAAGCGATCCTCCTGCCTCAGCCTTTGGAGTATCTGGGACTACAGGCCTGCGCCACCAACCCGGCTAATTTTTCTTTTGTTTTTTTAGAGATAGGGTCTCACTGTCTTGTCCAGGCTGCTCTGGGACTCCTGGGCTAAAGCGATCCTCCTGCCTCCCAAAGTGCTTGGATTACAGGTATGAGTCACCGTGCCCGGCCTGATTGACTATTTTAA
>NW_012154174.1:329579-333942 GCF_000956105.1 Propithecus coquereli
AAAAAAAAAAAAAACCAACAAAAAAAAGAGGATAAATAAACGGTGAAGAGGCTCAGGAATTCTATAGTAGTGGTATAAACACCAGATTAAAAGGAAGCAGGTTTGTTCCCATCCCCAACTTCCCCTCTGCCCTTACCCTGCCCCCTCCTGCCATCCTGTCCCCCAAAAGCCCCCCCATTGGAAAACGTCCCAACATCACCCCTCCGGGGATTTCCAAAACAATGAGGAAGTCGATCCTGAAACTGGACCTTCAGACGGGAGGCCACGGAGTCTGTCCCCTGAAGGATTCTTTGGACTTGAACAATCTTGAAGGCATCAGTGTCTGGTTTTTAGAAATAATTTCAGCTCATTGCCAACATTTCACATCAAGAGATCACGTCACGTTTGGGCGCTCTCCTGCAGGGCGAGGTTCACTCGCTGCGCTGTGGGGTGCGTCCACGCCAGCCCCCGGGAGCCCCTGTGGGATGCGAAATGGAGATGGTGCTGCAGGTGCCTCACGCTGGGGAAACGCACCGCAGCGGGGCTTGGAGCGTGGGGGAGCTCGGCAGGGAAGTATTTTGCCGTCAGGAACCTTGGCACTCTACAGACAAGAAATTCCACAGGGGCCAGGAAGCCAGAAATGTCACATTGGACTCTGGGCCTCGGTTTCCCTATCTGTGCAATGGCCGATCAGACTAGCTATCTTTAATGGGCCTGTGGATCCAGCACTTTAGACATTTTAGGACGTACAAGCTTCCCCAGTGATGGTTTCTTGTACCGCCCTCACTTGGAGGGTACATTCCTCAGGTTGGTGGTCTAGGCCATTGTCCTAGAGTCCTTGGGGCCCGGCCATTCCATGAATCCTGCCCCTCTCCCTTCGGCCTTCCTCCCTCCCTGCGTGCCGTGGCCTGACACCGCTCCTGTCCCTGCAGCCCATTCCTCCCTCCCCAGGCAGCTCCTCCTCCGCCCCAAACTCCCAGTGTCCCACCCCCAGGGACCTGCTTCCTTCGGGTGCTCAGGAATGGGGCACCTTCCCCACGTGGGGAGCTTTTCATGCTGTTCCTCTTTCTTCGCATTGGCCAGGAGCCAGGCGTGGGCACACTGGGCGCGGCCTTCCCTGGGAGAGGGGCCTGTGTCCCACCCTCAGAGCCTCCCGAGCACCCTCAACCCCATATGGCCTGTTCCCTGCTCCCCCCACCCTGCTTCCCACAGCTCGTCTGCCCCTGACCTCTCCCCCGGGGAAGCCTCCGTCTGGTCCCCCTGTGATCACCCACACCTTCCCACCTTCCACTCCATTCACTTGCTCACCCGCCAGTCCACCAATACTATCGCCACGGTCGCCAGCCCTGAGTTACACCTGGGGGTTCAAGAGAGAACTAGAGCCGTCCTGCCCTCTGTGCACTCACAGCTCTTCTCGGGAGAGAGACCAGGAAGGGGGTAGAGAGCGGCACATGCTCTGGTGGGTGAGGACAGGCCTGCAGGCCACTCGAGTCAGCCTTAGCAGGTCAGGGAGAGCTTCCTGGAGGAGGGGGTATCTAAGGTGAGAAGTAGAGGCGAGTTAGCCAGGCATGCACAGCAGGTAGGGGAGAATGTTCCGGGCTGAGGGAACAGCATGTGTACAGGCCCAGAGGAGAGAAGGAGCACGGTGCTCGTAGGGCCCTGGCGAGGTGTGGCTGGCCCCGGGGGAGAGCCAGTCCCCGAGGCGGGGGGCAGGTTTAGGAGTTTGGAAATGCTGCATCCTGTGCTGTCCCCCTGGCTGTCCAAGTCCTTCTAGGCCCTGACAGTCCACAGCTTCTCGAAGACAAGATGGCGCAGATACTGCTCAGCTCACATGTCTGGTGTCCCCAGCAAGTGCCCAGCTCGGGGCCAGTCCCTTCCAGCCCAGGGCTGTGGACACAGCTGGTGCCACCCCAGGTGTCTGGCTTGAGTCTCACAATCTGCTTTTGGGGGTCCCTCCCCTTCCTCAGCCCTGACTCAGTCGCCCACTAAGGGGTCCGCGGTGTGCAGAGGTCCTTGGCTCCAGAGGGGTCAGATCTGTGGGCCTCCAACAGGCAGAGGCGCCCCTTGTGGCCTTTTGGGTGCTCGTGGGGCCGTCTGGGTGCTGCTGCAACGTGGGAGGCACCGCGGCATTTGGGTCAGAGACCGGGAAGGCCGAACATCCCGCGATGCTCAGCGCTGCCCCCCAGGACAAAAAAGCTGTCCCAAGTGTCCTCTCCTGACTTTCGAACGTCCCTTCTGCAGGGTCCCCCAGTTTCCTCGCTTTCTTTCTGTGTCCTGACCGAAAATCACAGGGTACCTTAACCGCCCTGTGACCCAGCCAGCTGCAGGTTTCCCCAGCAGGCCTGGGCCCAAACCCGGCCTCGGACAGTGCTGGAGAACTGAGCAAGGTGTGCAGGCTGTTGCCTAAACACTGAAAGGACTGCCCCTGGCCCTGAGCCAAATTCCTTAAACCCCGCCCCTCGCCTCTGGCTGGGGACACGCACACCTGGGCAGGACGTGGGGACGGCTGTAGCACCCGCACCTTCTCCGCACACGCTCTGCGCTGCTCACCCGGCCTAGTGCTGCTTTCTTTGAAATCCCACCCAGCCCCATCTTGGGACAATCTGGGGCACTCCTTTGTGGGAATTCCCCTGTCGCCACTTTCCGGACAACTCCACTGCAGGCTTGGTGGGAGGAAACAGCTTCAGATATTCATGTCAGTGCAAAACCAAACTCCATTGCACTCTAAACACAGACATTTTTTTGCATATTTTAAAACATACCCTGAGAATGCAAATGAATGCAAAACTGCACTTTGTTTTGCAGGGAACTTTGCCAAGCGTTTAAACATTTCAGGAAATTATAGCGCTGGCAGCAGCTTCTCTCCTGGGATTCAAGTCCTCAACACAGTAGCCTTAAGGCATCTGTGACCTTTCACATGTGGTGTGAATGGCTGCCCACCTTATACCTGCTGGCGGGATTGTGCCGAGGTGCAATTTACCTATTGAGATGCACATAAACTTACTATAAATTACTTATGACTTTCTTTTTATTTTTCCATTATATATTAGTTGAGGCATTATATTGATGTTTTTGCAAATCGTGTGTGCTGTGGGTTTTATTATCTGTGTCGATGACTTCACAGTGAGGCCCACAGACTCCTGGAGTGCCTGAGACCCTTTCCTGACAGCACAAAGGCATTATTGCCTTTTCACTGTGATGACATTTGGTGGCTCAGAAGCCACTGTGGGTAAAACTGCTGGAACCTCAGCAGGAAGCGAGGCAGTGGCCCCAAACTGGGCTGGTCTCACTGCAGTGACAAAATATGCCAGTGTCATGTAAGGGTGTCATAGATGAAGCAGTAAAAATGATAAATTTTGTTGAATCTGAGCCCTCGAGTACACACCTTTTCGATATTCTGTGCGATGAAACAGGACACGCACACTGAAGTAAGGCGACTGTCTCGAGGAAAAGAGCTTGCTAGAGTTGGAGCTGAACCAGCTCTGGTCCAGGGAACACTATTTTTACTTGAAAGAGTAACCAATCGAAAAATGATAGGTATTCAGATTTGAGTATTTGGCAGACAGACTTTTTTTTTTTTTGAGACAGAGTCTCGCTCTGTTGCCCCAGCTGGAGTGCAGTGGTGTCATCATAGCTCACTGCAGCCTCGAACTCCTGGGCTCAAGCGATCTTCCTGCCTCAGCCTTCCCGGTAGCTAAGACAACAGGTATACACCACCATGGCCAGCTAATTTTTTCTATTTTTTTAGTAGAGATGGGGTCTCACTCTCTCTCAGTTGATCTCAAACTCCTGACCCCAAGCAACCGTCCCACCTTGGCCTCCCAGAGTGCTAGAGAGGTAGGATTACAGGGGTGAGCCACTGCACCTGGCCCGGACCTTTTTTTTTTTTGAGACAGAGTCTGTCTCCTAGGGGAGAGTACAGTGGCATTGTCATAAAGTTGAAGCTTTCAAGGGAAAACAGAATTTTAGAAAATTTGTATCCATTACTGCAAGCTTGAGAACTTACCAATATTTAAAGAGTTTTCTGATGATATGGATAGTGATGTTAACGAATGCTATTTTTTGACATTGTTTAGTGATGTATTATTTTTTGGGAAGATCTGCATGATTTAATGAACCCAAACTTTCCAAATGACCAATACATGATGCTGCAAAGTCATGTGTGGGTAAAAGATCCATTCAAAGTACAAGATAGACCCAAGGATTTTAATGTAAGAACATGAAATGTGCATTGACTTGGTTTCAGATTCCACATTGCAACTAACCTTTAAGAAACTACCACTTGTTGAGTTTGGGGGTGGTAGCATCAAAGGAGAACATACACAGTTATCTGAAAGGGCTACGAAAATACTCCTCTCTTTTCCAACTGCATGTTTGTGTGAGG
>NW_012154174.1:336687-339575 GCF_000956105.1 Propithecus coquereli
AAAAAAAAAAAAAAGAAAGAAAGAAGTGCAGGCCGGGCACCGTGGGTTAGAGCACAGTGACATCATCACAGCTCACTGCAACCTCCAACTCCTGGGCTCGAGCAATCCTCCTGCCTCAGCCTCCTGAGTAGCTGGGACTACAGGCCCACACCATGATGCCCGGCTAATTGTTCTATTTTTAGTAGAGACGGGGTCTTGCTGTTGATCAGGCTGGTCTCCAAATTTTGTGTGTGATTCAGCAAGACTCTGTCTCAAAAAAAAAAAAAGAAAAAAATAGACATTTTTAGGTCAGTATTTATAGATCTACTTTATCCTTTTTAAATGACTGCATAGAATTCCATTGCACGGATATAGCATGATTTGTTTACTCAGTGCTCTGTTGATATATAGCTACAGATACAGACATAGACATGGATATAATTTTCGGTTTTTCTGTGTTACAATATTACAATAAAGATTAACATCTGCGCCTGTGACTATGCGTTTGAATCAACATCTAACTGACATTGTCATGCTGTATTTCTACAGGGTCAGTTCCTGGAAGGGGGGTGGCTAATTCAGAGGGTTTATGGATGTAAAATTTTAGTACCTGCTGTCAAATTACTCCCCTAAAAGTGGACCAATCTATTCTTCCACGCATGAGGGTTGAGAGTGCCTGTTTCCCACGGGCTCCCCAGCCCTGGATTTGAAATTTTTTTTGTCTTTAAGATTTTTGCTTCCCCTCTTCCTTTGCAAAACCTAAGGCCGCCCTGGTAGAAAAGTTCAGCTGCTGGGGGCAGGTGTGCCTGATGAGTAACGCCCCCACCTTTGAGCCCCACTTCCTCCGCCCAGGGCCTGTGGCTACGTTTCTTTGTTACTTCATTACTTCGCAGGGCAAAGGGCTTTGCAGATGTGATTAAGGCTAGGGGCTTTGAGATGGGCAGATTATTCTGGATTATCCAGGCCGGCCCAAATTAATCATATGAATCCTTACAACCAGAGAGGCCTTCCTTGGCTATGGGCCAAGGAGTGTGAGCAGCCCCTAGAAGCCAGACAAGGCAAAGAAATGGCCTCTCCCCTAGACTTTTGGCTGACAGAACTGTAAAATCATTCATTTGTGTCGTTTTAAACCACGATGGTTGGGATTATTTGTTATGGCAGCAACGGACAATGAGTACATTGGGAGAGCACAGTACGGTCTGGGGGGGCCAGATTTCTCGGGCCTGCGAGGCTGGGCCGGCCTCCCTAGCTCCCACTCCTCCTTCTGGGAGGAAGCCTTCAGCCACGATGTTCTCCTCACCACACGCTTGCCTGTTCTGCATGGATCCTCCCCTGAGACGGCCCACTTCCTCCCCTTGAACTTGCCCTTGGGCTCCTTCCCAGCCCAGCCCCTGCACCCGCCCCCCTTCTGCAGCCAGGTCAAGCCTCAGGGAGCTCCTCTCATCTGGGCCCCCTTTTGTCAGGAGGGTGGAGGAGAGAAGGGGAATGTGTGACACCATCTCTCCTCTCCTGAGGCCCGAATCATCCGGGACGCACAGACCACAGAGGACAGGTGGTCCTGCGTGTGCCTGGGTGCGTCTCCAGGCCAGCTCTGGCCTTGAAGGGCAGGACAGGGCTGTTCCTCTGTGCCTTCGAGAGCTTTTACTTGGTTAGTGCAGGAAGGCACCCACACTACAGAGGGTGCTGTCCGTGGCCCTGCACTCCCTCTGACGACAGCCACAGCTGTGGCGGCCGCCCCTCGTGGATGCTGATGGCGGCTCGTCACTCGAGGCTTACTGTATGTGTGCAGCCCTCGGCTTTTCTGCCCCAAGACTCTCTCCAAAGCCACGGAAGCTTGCTGGGCCCCCAGGCAGGTGCAGCCTTCCGCCGAGAGATGGACCATTCCGTGATGCCTTCTATATGAGACAAGTGACCTCAATCATGTGCCTTTTATCAGCTTTTCCTCCTTCCCTGCCGCACCCCTCTCTTTTTCATCCCTAATTCCTGAGAGCGCCCCCAGTAAGCCCCAGCACCAAGTCTTCATCTGAGGCTCTGCTTCCAGGGGAACCCAAGCCAAGGCACCCAGAAATGGTCACAAGCAAAACCTGAGTATGGTAAGTACAGAGGAGCATAAATAAAGTGCTCTGAGAACCAACGAAGTCACTCGCACGACAGACAGGGTTGGGAGATGAAGATTTCAGTGTAGACAGACAAGAGAGATGCAACCAAATGCAGCTGTGAAACTTGGATCTTGGATCGGGGGAAAAAAGACACTTGGTGGAAAAATGTTTCAGAAGCTGGAATGCAATGCAGGCTGTGTGTTTGATGATATTATTTAATTAATGTTATTCTGGGGGGTCGTAACGATTCTACAATTCTGTGGGAGGATGTCTTTGATCTTAGAGGATGTACTCCTGTATGTTTATAGGTGAAGTGTCAAGATATTGGCAAGTTACTTTCAAATTATCAGGAGAGAGAGAGAAAGAGAGAGATTAGGAGGATAGGAGGGAGAGAGAAAATGAGCAAAAATGTTAAGAATTGGTGAATCTGGATGAGGGGTACACAGGTGTTTGTTCTGCCAGTCTTTCAACTTTTCTGAAATTTGAAAGTTTTTAAAATAATAAGAGGTGGGCAGAAATGGCTACAAGACTCCAGATAAAGAGAGCAGCCCTCCTTGGGAAGCCAGGGAGGCTTCAAGGAGGAGGTGCCATTTAGGATGGGCCCAGAGGCTGGATATGTTCATGGACAGACGGTGTAGACGGTGTAGACAGTGTGCATGTGTGTGTGCATGCGTGTACTCAGCACAAGGAACATGCACAACGGTGCGATGGTTAGCGTATGCGACTTCTGAGGGACTAACACAGTGTGGCAGGTATTATGGGTTGGCCCACTCAGCACACATTCAAGCTCCCCTTTCTTTTTTTTTTTTT
>NW_012154174.1:339625-340683 GCF_000956105.1 Propithecus coquereli
TTTTTTTAGTTGTCCAGATAATTTCTTTCTATTTTTTTAGTAGAGACGGGGTCTCGCTCTTGCTCAGGCTGATCTTGAACTCCTGACCTTGAGCGATCCGCCCGCCTCGGCCTCCCAGAGTGCTAGGATTACAGGCGTGAGCCACCACGCCCGGCCTTCCTTTCTTTTTTATACACCAACTCTGGGCAAGAAAAACAATAATCTACTTTTTTAAGAGCTGGGGTTATTTAATGGTAGGCTGTCATGGGAAAAAAAAAGCTGGGATTGAGAGCGTTGAGCACACTGCCCTCTGGTGGCCCCTTCCAACATAGCACCAGGGAGATGAGGAGGCCAGCCCTTGCTGTCCTAGAACTGACCACAAGAGGGCAGAAGAACACAACATTTACGGTGCTAACCTCGGGGCTGGGAAGGGCGCCGGGGGAGCCCCTGTCCCTAATCTCCATGGCGGTGCTCTGAAACCTCGCCGGCAGCCGGGCGCCTAGGAGCTGGGGCAGCGGGCCAGGAAGAGCCAGACTAGGGCAGGAGTGATTTCATAGAGCTGCCCACGGTAATGATGCCTGAAGTGCCCCATTAGCTGTCTAAGCGGTGTCTTCTCTGGCTTCCACGGGAACCTACAGCAGCCCTAGGGAGAGGCACAGCCCTGACCCCTAAACCCAGAGACTGAGAAGGACGCAGAATCCGGCAGCTCAAGCTCTTGGGCGCTAACTCTGGCCACCACTGTGCTTGGCTCTGGGAAAACTTGCCCTCTATATAAAACTTTTAGTCTTTAGTAGGTGCTTAATAAAGACTTTCACTCATTCATGGAATCAAAAAAAGATGTTTGGGCACCTACAAAGTGCCAGGTACTGTCTGGTCACTGAGGACGCAATGATGAGCAAGGGCGCCCAGGCCCTGCCCACATGGGACCTCTGATCTGTGGGAACAAAAACTACAAAAAGAGGCCGGGCGCGGTGGCTCACGCCTGTAATCCTAGCACTCTGGGAGGCAGAGGCGGGCGTGTTGTTTGAGCTCAGGAGTTCGAGACCAGCCTGAGCAAGAGCGAGACCGCCGTCTCTACT
>NW_012154174.1:353792-356490 GCF_000956105.1 Propithecus coquereli
GGCCCCAAAGATGGGAGAAAAGTGAAATAACTAGCATCGGATTTCATATCCTCTTCCTCATCTAGATCGTGTCTGGACAAATGGCTCTTGGTGGTGGAGACTCCGAGCCGAGGAAGCAGGTTTGTGGCAGCCTGCCTGGCTGCAGAGCTATGTGCAGAAGGGACCGTGACCCTTGGCCAGGGTTATTTTTATCCATCCCAATCACCAGTTAGCCTGGCAGCCCTGTAATTTGGGAGCCTGGCCACCCTGTGCTGTAATTCCCCAGCAGACACTCAGACCTCCGGATGGCCCCCTCGACTTGGACTTTGGTGATGCTCTGTGGCAAGAAGTCTCTTCTGCAAATTAGGGGTCTGGTCTTGGTAGAGTGGAGTCAAGACCAGGGGGTGGGAGGAGTCTGGGGCCTCTGGATTTTCTGCAGCAGCCTCATCTCCACCATCGAATTGCGCCTGGCCATCTTAGTATGGGTGTGCCACTGCTTCCCAAAGGAGCCGGGTTGCTGCTGAGTGTGGGCTTGCTGGAACCAGCGAGGCTGGGGCTGTGCAGCTCGGGAGGACCGGTCACCCAGGTGCCAGAGCAACCTTCGGTAGAGCACATCTCGATCTCCCGCTTCCTTGCGCATCGTCACTTAGGCAGACTGACATTCCTCTGCGGCCTGTCTTGGCGTCCATCCTGCGCTGGCTGCACACTGTCTGGCCTCAAGGAAGACACTAGGGGCCTTTTGTGCCCGTCAGGGTTATTTCACTGACATCCTGCTTCCATCCTGCCCCTTCTCCAGAATCCACAAAGTAAAGCCCCAACTCCTTAGAAGGAAGGGCATCTAACATGTGTTAAAGTAAACTAAAACAGAAACCAGGGCTGAGGAATCCCTGAGCAGATAAAGCCAATTTGGCATCATAAGTGACCTTTCTTGATTTGCAAACAGAAGTAAAACTTAACTTGAGCTATTGCTTTTCCTTTTCTATTTTTTTTTTTAATTTTTTTTCTATTTTTAGTAGAGATGGGGGTCTCACTCTTGCTCAGGCTGGTCTCGAACTCCTGAGCTCAAACAATCCTCCCGCCTCGGCCTCCCAGAGAGCTAGGATTACAGGCGTGAGCCACCGCGCCCGGCCACCTATATATATATTTTTAGTTGTCTAGATCATTTCTTTCTATTTTTTGGTAGAGACGGGGTCTTGCTCTTGCTCAGGCTGGTCTCGAACTCCTGACCTTGAGCTATCCACCCGCCTCGGCCTCCCAGAGTGCTAGGATTACAGGCGTGAGCCACCACGCCCGGCCTCAAGCTCCCCTTTCTTGAGTCTACTGTAGAATCATAGAAAACTACAAACTCAACTTCCCTCAACCCCTTGCGGCTAGCAGTGGCCACGTGACACACTTCTGACCAAGACGGCTACTGAGGAGTCCTGGGAAAGTCTTTGCTGTCCTGGTATGGTTGTCACCTCATCTTCCACATCCCTCCTCCAGGAACTCAGAGCTAACTGAAATTCATAGAACAGTATCCTCACGAATGCAGAAGACATATTCTTCCAGATGCCCGAGGAATGCTGACCAAGGTAAACCACACGTCAAGCCATAAAGCAAGTCTCAACGCACTGAAAAGGACTGAAACGACACGGAGTATGTTCTTTGATGTAATGGAATTAGACACATTCTATGAGAAGTCAAGCATAGTATGATATCCAGAAACTCTCCCAAATATTCTAAAATTAAGCAAGACTTCTAAATACATATTCCAGGGTCAAGGAAGAAACCACAAGGGTAATTAGAAAATATTTCTAAGTGAAAGATAATGAAAGCATAGCATATTAAAGTAGGTAGGGGTGCTATTAATCCTTCTTAGTAGATTTTAAAATTTCAGATATTATATTTGTCTGTTTGTAGGATTTCCATTGGCTCCTTATTTCCCCTGGCCTCCTCAGAGTCTGCCTGCCCCACATCTGTGCAGGGACTCTGGCCCCTCAAGCCAGTGCATGGTGGCTTTTATCCCCTGGGCACCAGGGCCTGGGCTGGAGAAACGCAGCTCTAGCCTGCGGCCCCTCCTTCTCCTTCTGCTCCGGGCAGCTCTCCAGTGCCTCCAAATAGTCGTTTTCTCATGTTTCTTCCAGAGCTGTAATTGTTATCGGCAGGTGTGTCAGTCTGATATAAGCGACTCTGCCACTCCTGGGAGACAAAAGTCACTCTTAACCTTTGCCCGATCATCTTCCCAGGTATCACCCACGTGGTGCACACGCATGGGTTCACATGACCAGGACCGTGCAGCTCATGCTGTTTTATAGCTGCCTTTTTCCCTCTGCAATGATGTGCCTGTCTTTCCAGGTCAAAGTTTCTAGATCTACGTTGTCCTTTTTGAAAGCTACACAGTTTTCCACACACACATATAATTTATTTTACTAGTCCTAGTTGGGTACACAAACAACACTGTGTGAAATCCTTTCGCAGACATCTTTGTGTACTTTACCAGTTATCTCTTGGATGAATTCCTAGAAATGGGATTGCTGGGTCCAAGGGATGCCTCTGTGACACCCACCCCCATTTTGGGGGTCTCTTGAGACCCTCTTTAGTAAGCAAAAGAAAAACATAAACATTTCAACTCACGTCTAGTCCCCGCCACCCAGTTCCCCTTCCTGGAAATAACTAATTTTGTTAGTTTCTAGGTAATTCTTCTGGGGATAATCTGCACTTCTGTATAAAAACATAGAGA
>NW_012154174.1:358305-400764 GCF_000956105.1 Propithecus coquereli
AAGTGAGGCTCGAGCCCAGAGCAGTCAGCTTTGCTCCCCGCTTCAGAATCCCAAAGCGGGGAGGATGCTCAGAGTCACTGTGCCCCTGCCCAGCAAAGGGGAAACTGAGGCCTTAAGAGTTAATGACCACCCAGGGCTACACCGATGAGTGAGAGGGTCGGAGCCTGGTTGGCGGAGTCCCATGCGGCCTCCCTCCCCTTTGGCCGAAGTGTTGGGCCCTCATTGGTTATTTCTCAAATTGGATAATGCCTGTGCCTGACTCTCCACCTGCCTGGCCCTGCCGAGGCTCGGGCCTTCTTTGTGTCTCTTCTAACCATCACAGAGCCCTGAGGGCCTTGGGGCCTCTAGTCCGCCCCTTCCAATCCAGCCCCTCACTATCCACAGGGTGCTGGTACTCCCCCCCACCACCCCATAAGTAACGTTAATTGGTTATATTTACTTAATATTTAATGTTAATATTAATGTTTACATAATAAGTATTAATGCATTAATATGCACAGACAAACCTTAACAAAAGAAAAAAAAGAAACCTGGTTCTGCATCCTATTTCTTCACAGCAGCAACCTCTACCTCCTGGCAGATCATCCACTTTCCAGCCTATTGTCTGATTGTTTATGGCCTTTTTCTCACTAGACAATCAGCCCCTGGAGAACAGGGACCTTGTCTGCTCTGATCACAGCTGAATCCCAGCACCTAGCACAGGGATGGCATGTTGAAGGCAAATCAGCAAGTTTTGTTGAATAAATTCAGGGGCAAAGTCTGGATTCAAAGCCAGGTCTGCCTGACTCCAAACTGTTGCTTCTTTTCATCACCACCCTGCTAAGCAGCTGAGGCATAGCAGGGTTATGCGGTAGCTGGAGGCTGCAGAGCCAGCTGAGCCGGGCTCAGGATTTGAACCCAGGTCCCCCCGTCCCAGGCTCTCCTGGAGTCCCCTAGTGGAAGAGGGTGGAAGAGTTTGCCACCACCCCCACTCCTTCCTCCCATCTCTTGAAGTTCAAGCAAAGAGATTTGAGGGGATGGGAGGTACCTGGGGTATTTCTGAGCACGGCAGCAAAACCTATCCAAAGTGCCCCAGAAGGGTAGGAGTCACTACATACAGATCGCCCTGTGTAAGAACCCCCTCCCCATCCAAGGAGGCAAACCCTTGACCAGCTTGGACCAACGCTGGTGTCCAGTTGCCAGACTTGGAATCACAGTCAGGTGGGTCTGTGCCTTCTTCACCAGCCCCGGGGGAGGGGGGTGGCATTCTGGTCGCCATGGAAAACTGGGCCCCTGGGCTTCCTTCTAATGACATCTCTAGACAGCATCCCACCAGGGCAGGAGCTCCTGCTGCCCAAGCTGGCCCTGGAGAGAGGCTCAGAATGGTCTGGAGTCTCCAGGGCTGTAGGGCTGAACTGTTGACCCGATTTCTTATCAGGATCCCGAGAAAGGAGAGAACGCCAGCATTGGCTCATTTGGCAGGGAGGTCTGGGGGCTGGACCCCTGTGCTCAAGGCTGGAAATGGAAGACTGCAGAGTTGCTGATCCAGAGCTACAAGGAACCTTGAGCATCAACCAGTCCAACGTCTTTATTGTCCAGATGGGAAGACTGAGGCCCAGAGAGGGCAAGTAATTTGCCCAAGGTGACACAGGGTGTGAGGGTCAGGCTGGGAAGGGTTTTAGGTTGGATTTTCTGAAGCATGTCTGGGAGTCATGTGACAGTGATTATTTGGGACTATTAAATGGGATCAGGAAGTGATGGAGGCCAAGCAAGAGGGCGATGTCATGCCAATAACCACAGGCGGTGCTGGGGACCCAGGTCTGCAGGGAGCTCAGCTCTGAAGGCAGCACGGGTCACACCTGTGAAAGTCATCAAAATCAAAATGGAATCACTAACATTAAAAAAAATAAACTCTGACAAATACAGCCAGAGCCAGGGAAGGCCAGGAAGAGAGAGGGTTCTCCCGCTCATACGTCTAATAACATAACTTTCACAAAAGACTGAAAAACCCACAACCTTGCTCAAAGGCCATAGCAACCTTGCACAAAAAATACTTCTGCAAGGACATCTGCCCAGCAACTGCCTGTCCAGCCTCGAACTGGCATCACCCTTGTTATTGATCGTTGTAGCCAAGGATAATTATTTCAAAACAAGTACTTAATCCTCCTCATTTTTTTCTCTAAAAACCTTTGTCTTCACTTATCTCCCTGAATATGACGTAGTTTACTCTGGCATGTGTATTCCCATTGCAATGCTCTATTCCCAAATTAATATCTTTTCTTTTAGAAAGCCTCTCTCTGGTCTACGGCCATACCACCCTGAACACGCCTGATCTCATCTGATCTCAGAAGCTAAGCAGGGTCGGGCTTGGTTAGCACTTGGATGGGAGAGATTCTCTCTCTGTTATTTAGGTTGACATGGCTTAGAGCTGTTCTGATCAGGGGGCTGTTGACAAAGAGCTGCCCCAGGAGGGTATTTCCCAGGCCCTTCCAGGGCTCCCTCGTGAGCATGAGCCAGGCAGGTCCCGGCAGTGCTGGGCAGGCCTCCACCAGAGACGCAGGCGCTGGCTGCTGGGAGCGAGTACGCCCAGAAGGATAAGGGGACAGGAGGTGGAATGGAAGGAAAGATCTCATCTGCCCCAGAGACCATCCGATCTCTTCTCCTCATGGTATGGCGGAGGAAGCTGATGCTCAGAGGAGGCAAGTGACTTGCTTAAGGTCACACACTAGTTAATGGCAGAGCCAGGCCTGGGACAACCTTCCCGGGCTTTAAGTTCAGTGAGTTTTCCATTTACTCGGATGTTTCTCATCCTGCTCCCACCCTGAGCTGCCGGAAACAAGGCATCCGAATTGGGGAGGTGGAAGAGGAGACAGTTCCGAAAGCCAAGAGGAGGGGCAATGCCTGGATGAGTCATCGGCAAGTCTGGCTCCAACTGATGGCCTGGCTTTGCGCACGGGGTGGGGGGGGGTTCCAGAAACGCTCAGAACTTGCTGGCAGACGTGGGCTTCCTCAAATGCCCCAGACCAGAGCGTGCAGAGAAGTCAGAGGGGCAGAAGTGAGGCTCGAGCCCAGAGCAGTCAGCTTTGCTCCCCGCTTCAGAATCCCAAAGCGGGGAGGATGCTCAGAGTCACTGTGCCCCTGCCCAGCAGAAGGGGAAACTGAGGCCTTAAGAGTTAATGACCACCCAAGGCTACACGGATGAGTGAGAGGGTCGGAGCCTGGTTGGCGGAGTCCCATGCGGCCTCCCTCCCCTTTGGCCGCAGTGCTGGGCCCTCATTGGTTATTTCTCAAATTGGATAATGCCTGTGCCTGACTCTCCACCTACCTGGCCCTGCCGAGGCTCGGGCCTTCTTTGTGTCTCTTTTAACCATCACAGAGCCTTGAGGGCCTCGGGGCCTCTAGTCCACCACCTCCAATCCAGCCCCTCACTGTCCACAGGGCGCTGGTACTCCCCACCCCCCACCCCCCCCCCCCGTTAACCCTTCACTGTCTCCTTTGGTGTGGACACCTCTCTCTGGGGCATGTGGAATTTCTGTCTCTTGGACAACCCCATCTCTCACTTTATATTTCAAACTCTTACAGCTCCCCTGGTGAGAACTGCTTTTATCACCCACTAGGCTGCCAGCTCCAAGGTCTCTGCTCTTGCGTGTCTTGTTCCCAATGTAGCCCCAGTGCCTGATCCAGGGCTTGGTATATAGGAGATATTCATCAAATATTTGATGAATGTAGGGCCAGCTTCATCAGTGTGCAACCTGTGCAACTGCGTAGGACCCTGCACTTAGAAGGGCCCTGAGCTTGGTTTAATGCTCTGCTGATGCTGTCTTGAAGTTCTTAATGATTTGTGAACAAGTGTACTGGCATTTTTATTTCTTACAGAGCCCCACAAATTATGTAGCTGGTCTTATGTAATGATGAATGAATGAATGAATGAATGAATGAATGCCTCTGTGTCTTTGCACATGCTGTTCCCTCTGCCCTAAAGGTCTTGTTCCCTCCTTCCTAGGGACGCCTACTCAAAGCTTCTTCAGTCAGTGTCCTGGCACACGTAGGAGGCTCTCGGGAAAGGACAGAGGACGGAGACATGGGCAAGATTAGGGGGACAGTGTGGAGTGGGAAGCAACTCAGGGACTATACCCATGGGAAGCTTAGAGGCCTCTGGGGCAAGAAGAGGAGGCAGGGCTGCTGCAGCCACTGAGAGCTGGATCCTGGGAGGGGTGAATATCCTGGCCTCTCTCTCCTCCCCCTTCCATCTCCTGCCAGTGCCTGCCGTAGGCTGAGCCCATCCAGAAGCCAGGGGGCAGGGGCCCAGGTGATGCAGTCTGTAGAGTCCACCCCCTGGGCACGCAGCAGGCTGAGAGGGACAGAGAATGGATGGGGTGTGAAGGTGGCAAATGGAATCACCGCAAAACCTATGTTAAGCATCTTTCCCCTGCAAAGCCTTTCATGGCATCCCTGAGGATAAGAGCGTGTTCCCTCCCCTGTATCTCTCCCACAACGGGGGTAGTTGTAAGCCTCTCACACTCTGCCAGGAGCTATGCTAAGTATCTATGCGGCAGAGACTGCTGTTGCTCCATTCTCCAGATGAGAAAACTGAGGCCCAGAAAGGTCATAGCCAGCAGGCGGCAGAACTGGCATGTGAGCACAGGGCTGCCTGATGCTGAAGCCCACGTTCTTAATCCCTGCACTGTCCTTCCTTTCGCCCTGTTGCCTTGCTCTGCCATACTTACTGTGTGTCTGTCTCTCTGCCAGTCTCTGTGCTCCCCAGCATGGGGACAGCGTAGCAGGTTGAGCTCTATCTCCCCAGCACCAGGCACAGGACTGGACATGGAATAGGTGTCTGGCAGGTATTCGTTGACTGAATGAATGGATGAGTATAAATTGCAAAGCTGTTGTCTAATATCCGATTATCATTTTTTCTCTTTTTTCCCACCCTTGACTACCCACCAATAGTCAGGCCTATCCTGATGGCTCTATTCCTCCACTCCCCAAAGGCTTTGAATCCTCAGTCCCACTAAGGGCGATGGTGCGGGGCCACTGCCGCCGAGCAGCAGCTCAGCATAATGGCTCAGAATGCAGTCCTGAGAGCCAGACCACTGGGTTTGAATCCTGTTCTGCAGCTGACTAGTTGGGTGGCCTCTGGGAGCATCAGTTTCCTCAGCTGTGAAGCAGGGATGGTGCTGGGGGTGGTGGTATTAACGATGACAGTGTATCATACATCTCTTAGGCCCCACTTCAAGGTGCACTCGGTCTCCCCTGGGACTCGTTCCAACCAGCTCTGCACGGACTGTGATCAGCTCCTCCAGGGTACAGCCTGCCGGCGCCTGGCCTCGCATCCCTGCTGCTTGCCTTTGGCCTCCTGTCCCTGGTCTGCTGTCCCGGAGTGCATTTCATAGGCATTCTTGAAGAATACCTCCGTGGAATAGAGCATTCATTCAAACATTCAAACGCAGAGGGCGGTGGCCAGCTGGGGACACCCCCCTGCATCGACTGCCTCCCACCGGCTTCACTCCGCTCTTCCCCCCTCCTCTTGCCCCCGGGATCAGCTTCCTAAGAGAGTGGGGGCCACAAGCCCTGCATCTCAGGCTTTGCTCTCTAGGAAGCCCAGGCCAAGACGATGCTGTCTTCCTCTAAGGGGCTGTGAGAAGTGGAGTGAGTGTGTGGCTGTAAAAGCCCAGGTCAGGCTTCTGTCCTCACCTCTGGGCTTCTCCCTCTCCCTCCTCCCCGCAGCCATCCAATCACGAGGCCCTGCTGATGCAGCTCCGAACCAGAAACAAACCGAGATCGGTCCACCTCGCTCCACCGCCACTGCCACCACCTTGCCCAGGCCACCTTGGCTGGACCCTGCCTGGCTCCTAACTCCAGCGACCTCACCAGCTGCAAGTGGCTCGCGCCCCTCCCCTGCTTCGCACTCCTCCACGTCTCCCACCGCTCTTTAAACGATGCTCAAAATCCTCGGCGTGGTGGCGAGACCTGAGTCTCCAGCTTCCTCCCTGACCTCACCCGACCTCCCCTGCTGTCCAGCGGCAGCCGTCCCCTCCCGTCACCCTGCGTTGTCTCCGCCTGCCCTGTTCCCTTCTTCACCTGGCTGGCACTGAGCACCAGCAGAAATAGGGAGTCTTTAACCTTTCATTAAAGAAATTTGTAAACACGTACAAAATAGAATGAATAGTATAATGAGCCCAATGTACCCATCAGGAGCTTCAACAATTATCACCACGTGGCCACATGTTCCGTTCACACCCCACCCACTCCCCGCTCCTCAGGTTATTTGAACAGAAATCCCACACATCACGCATGTCATTTCATCTAGATTTCCTTATGTAACTCTGCAAGGTAAGGACTCTTTTCCACAAAAACAGAATCACAATACCATTATATGTACCGTTACCATCTATCAATTTTAACAATAACTCCTTAGATCATCAAATATGCCATCAAAATTCACATTTCATCAAATTATTATTGCCATTTTCCTGAAGCAGGGTCTCACAATGCCACCCAGGCTGGAGAACAGTGGCGTCATCATAGCTCACTGCAACCTCCAACTCCTG
Organism: Propithecus coquereli; assembly: GCF_000956105.1. Lineage (NCBI taxonomy): Eukaryota > Metazoa > Chordata > Mammalia > Primates > Indriidae > Propithecus > Propithecus coquereli. Next base: position 364,836 of record NW_012154174.1, read on the forward strand.
GGCTCAAGTGATCCTCCTGCCTCAGCCTCCTGAGTAGCTGGGACTACAGGTCCGTGCCACCACATCTGGCTAATTTTTCTATTTTTTGTAGAGACAGGGTCTCGCTCTTGTTCAGGTCGGTCTTGAATTCCTGGCCTCAAGTGATCCTCCCGCCTTGGCCTCCCAGACTGCTAGGATTATGGACGTGAGCCACATCGCCTGGCCAAAATCTTCCTTTTCTAGCTGTTATATCTAGCATTTATTCTTGAATCCTTCTTATCTCTTTATTTTATTTTTACATTTTAAAATGCCTTCTTTTCTATCTTATTTTTTCTCCTAAGGTGTTATCTATTGTGATAATTCTCTCTTTCGTTCCTTCTGTTTTCATCTTCATTTCTTTTTTTTTTTTTTTGAGACAGAGTCTCACTCTTTTGCCCGGGCTAGAGTGAGTGCCGTGGCGTCAGCCTAGCTCACAGCAACCTCAAACTCCTGGGCTCAAGCGATCCTCCTGCCTCAGCCTCCCGAGTAGCTGGGACTACAGGCACGCGCCACCATGCCCGGCTAATTTTTTCTATATATTTTTAGTTGTCCAATTAATCTCTTTCTATTTTTAGTAGAGACGGGGTCTCGCTCTTGCTCAGGCTGGTTTCGAACTCCTGAGCTCAAGCAATCCTGCCTCGGCCTCCCAGGGAGCTAGGATTACAGGCATGAGCCACCGCGCCCGGCCTCATCTTCATTTCTGAAATGGTTCGTTGTTTTTTGTTTTTGAGACAGGGTCTTCCAATGTTGTTCAGGTTGGTCTTGAATTCTTGGGCTCAAGCAATCCTCCCACCTCAGCCTCCCGAGTAGCTGGGATTACAGGTGCATGCCACCATTCCCAGTCAACCTTGATCCTTTTCTGATGCTACTTTTTAAAGTAAAATCAATTTTCAGTTATTTTAGTAGGCATGGGGTGAGTAAGAATAATATTCTAACTTCCCAGATCTTGGGCTCCGAATTCTATTGAGTCCACAAGTGACTGTTCTAGTTATTATTGCTGCATAACAAACCACACCAAACTCAGGGCATAACTCAACAACCATCTGTAACATGTTCACAGAGTCCGTGGGTCTGGAATTCAGCAAGAGTACGGTAGGGATGGCATGTCTCTGTGACTCGGCTGGGAGACTGAGTGAGGTGACTTGGCAGCTAGAGCTGGGGACATCTGAAGCTCATTCCCTCACACGTCTGGCAGGCAGCGCTGCGATCTACTGGAACACCCACAGGTGATCTCCACATGTGGCTTGTTGAACTTCCTCACAGCATGGTGGCTGATTTCCAAGAGCAAAAACATTTTAAGAAAAAAATGTGGACACGTGTGGCATTTTCATGAACCAATCTTGGTAGTCGCATAGCCTCTGCTTCCACTGAACTCCTTTGGTCAAGCCAGTCATGAGGTCCCAGTCAGGGACACAGAGCCTACCATTTAAAGGGACAAGTGTCAAGGTCACACTGTAAGAAGAGCATGTGAAATGAAGAGACAGATTTGCAGCCATTTTTGGAAAGTTAAATCTGTCTCAATGAAAACGTGTGTGTGTGTGCATGTGTGTGTGTGTGTGTTTATACTTTCTGATCCTTCAAGCCCACTTTTATCGGGCACTTCTTTCTTTATCCCTAGCATGCCTGTCCTGGTCAGTTTGGAGTCTATTCTCAAAGTCCCAGTGTGGGAATCTGACATGAAAGAGAGCTCCAATCTATTAGTTTCGAGAATTTATGGGGGAACCAAAAAACAGTGTACAGGCATACCTTGGAAATATTGCAGGTTTGGTTCCAGACCACTGTGATACAGTGAGTATCACAAGAAAGCAGGTCACACAAAGTTTTTGGTCTCCTGGTGAGTGTAAAAGTTATGTTTACACTATACTGCAGTCTATTAAGCATGTGATAGCACTGTGTCTAAAAACTTATGTACATACCTTAATTGAAAAATACTTTATTGTTAAAAAATGACCATCCGAGCCTTCCCCAAGTATTAACAGTAATCTCTTCACTCGTGGAGGGTCTTGCCTCGAAGCCGATGGATGCTGACTGATCAGGATGGTAGGTACTAAAGGTTGGGGCGGCTGTGGCAATTTCTTACAAGACAACAATGAAGATTACCACATCGATTGACTCTTCCTTTCAGGAAAGATTTCTCTGTAGTGTGCGAACATTTTACCCACAATAGAATTTCTTTCAAAATTGGAGTCAATCCTCTCAAACCCTGCTGTTGCTTTATCGACTAAGCTTCTGGAATATTCTAAATCCTTTGCGGTCATTTCAACAATGTTCACAGTATCTTCACAAGAAGTAGATTTCGTCTCAACAAACCACTATCTTTGCTCATCCATAAGAAGCAGGTCCTCATGTGTTCAAGTTTCATCATGAGACTGTAGCAATTCAGTCATATCTTCAGTTATGATTTTAGATCTCTTGCTATTTCTACCACATCTGCAGTGACTTCCTCCCCAAAGTCAGCTATGAGGGTTGGAATCGACTTCTTCCAAATTTCTATTAATGCTGATATTTTGACCGCCTCCCATGAATCACAGATGTTTTTAATTGCATCTAGAATGGTGAATCCTTTCCAGAAGGTTTTCAATTTACTTTGCCCAGATCCAGTGCTAGGAATTACTATTGGTGGCAGCTATAGCCTTATGAAATGTATTTCTTAATAAGACTTGAAAGTCAAAACTACTCCTTGATCCATGGGCTGCAGAATGGAAGTTGTGTCAGCAGGCATGAAAACAACACTCATCTCCTCGTACATCTCCCTCAGATCTCTTGGGTGACCAGGTACATTGTCAATGAGCAATAATATTTTATTTTTTTACAATATCAAATTTACATAAGCAAAACAGCAATATTTTTAAAGGAATTTTTCTTTCTGAGCAGGTAGGTCTCAACGATGGGTTTAAAATATTCTGTATCACATGCTGTAAAACACGTGCTGTCATCCAGGGTTTGTTTTTCGATTTAGAGAGCACAAGCAGAGTAGATTTAACATTTTTTAATTTTTTTTGAGACAGGGTCTTTCTCTGTTGCATGGGCTAGAGTGCTGTGGCATCATCATAGCTCACCACAACCTTGACCTCTGGGGCACAAGTGATCCTCCTGTCTCAGCCTCCCAAGTAGCTGGGACTACAGGCACATGCCACCACAGCTGGCTCATTTTTTAAAAATTTTTTGTAGAGACAAGGTCTCACTATGTTGCTTAAGCTGATCTTGAACTCCTGGCCTCAAGGGATCCTCCTGCCTTGGCCTCCCAGAGTCTGGGATTACAGATGTGAGCCACCATGCCAGGCCAATCTTGCATAATTCTTAGAGCTTTAGGATTTTTGGAATGGTCAATGAGCATTGGCTTCAACTTAAAGTCACCAGCTGCATTAGCCCCTAACAAGAGAGTTAGCCTGTCCTTTGACGTTTTGAATCCAGACAATGACTTCTCCTTTCTAGCTATGAAAATCCTAGATGACATCTTCTTCCCATACATAAACCTGCTTTGTTTACATTGAAAATCTGTGTATTTTTGTTTGTTTTTTGAGAGAGGGTCTCGCTCTGTCACGCAGGCTAGAGTGCAGTGGCATGATCATAGCTCATTGCAACCTCAAATTCCTGGGCTCAAGCGATCCTCTTGCCTTAGCCTCCCAAATAGCTGGGACCACAGGTGTGTGCCACCACACCCGGCTAATTTTTTTTCCTTTTTTTTTTTTTTTTTTTTAGTAGAGATGGGGTCTCGCCCTTGTTCAGGCTCATTTCAAACTCCCGAATCCAAGCAATCCTCCCGCTTCAGCCTCCCAGAGTGCTAGGATTACAGGCATGAGCCACCACACCTGGCCTGGAAATGGCTTTTTAAACCTCATGAACTCAGCTCTGCTAGCTTCCAACTTTCCTTCTGCAGCTTCCTCACTTCTCTCAGCCTTCACAGAATTACACAAAGTTAGGGCTTTGCTCTGGATGAGGCTTTGGCTTAAGGGAATGCTGTGGCTGGTTTGATCTATCCAGACCGCTAAATTTTCCCCATATCTGCAATAGGGCTGTTTTACTCTCTCATCATGTGTATGTTCACTGGAGTAGGACTTTTCACTTTTTTCAAGAACTTTTCCTTTGCATTCACGACTTGGTTAACTGTTTGGTGCAAGACACCTAGCTGTTGGCCTGTCCTGGGTTGTGATGTGTCTTTCCCACCAAACTTGATCATTTTTAGTTTTTGATTTAAAGCGAGAGATGTGGGACTCCTCCTTTCACTTGAACACTTAGAGGACATTGTAGGGTGATTTTTTAAAATTCTATATGTATGGTAAAGCACATGTAAGGTTATTAATTCATCTTATTTCCATACTGTTGTGTCTCAGAGAATAGGGAGGCCCAGGGAGAGGGAGAGAGGGGGGATGGCTGGTTGCTGGAGCACTCGGAACACACGCATTCATCAATTAAGTTTGCAGCCTGCTATGGGTGCCATTCGTGGCACCCCAAAGCAATTACTACAGTAGCATCAAAGACAACTGATCACGGGTCACCATAATAACATAATAATAATGAAAAAGTTTGAAATATTGTGAGAATTATGAAAATATGACACAGAGACATGAAGTGAGCACATCGTGTTGGAAAAATTGCGCCAATAGATTTGCTCAACGCAGGGTTGCTGCAAACCTTCAATTTGTAAAAAAATGCAATATCCACAAAGTAGAATAAAGTGAAGCACAATAAAATGAAATGTCCCATACAAGGCCCAGATGGTCCCTGCACGATCAGAGCTGATCGCACAGTGGTCCCCTTGCACTCACATGCAAATTGGATTCTGCAGAATTATTTTCTGGTTTCACCTGCTGTTCCCACCTGCCACATTTGTGACTACTCATTGGTAATTTCTGGATTTACCTGTTCTTGGGACCATCAGAAGCCCCCAGATACTGACATCACATGAGTCTTGTAACTGCTATGATTGTCCCCACCCACATGTATTTTGAGCTTCTGGTTTTGACTTGTAACCTGGTTTTGTTGTAGATATTGTCTGTGGATCTTCTGGGTATTTTTAATCCTAGTTTTGTTTTTACTGGGGGTATGTTACTCTACTAGGCCTGCCATAACAAAATACTGTAGACTGGGTAGCTTAAAAAACAGAAACTTATTTTACCACATTTCTAGAGACTGGAAGTCCAAGATTAAGGCACCATTAGCTTGGTTTCTGGTGAAGCCTCTCTTCTAGGTTGCAGACAGCTACCTTCTTGCTGTGTCCTCATGTGGACTTTCCTCTGTGCACATGCATAGATAAAAAGATACACGGTGTATTTTCTTTTTATAATGATACTAGCCCTATTGGATTAGGACGCTGCCTAATTGTGTGTGTGGGGGGGGGCTCATTTAATTTTATGACCTCATTTAATTTTAATTAGCTCCTTTAGGGGCCTATCTCAGTCCATTTGTCTGCTATAACAAAAAGTACTGGAGACTGGGTAATTTATAAAGAACAGAAATTTATTTCTCACAGTTCTGGAGGCTTGGACAGGAAAGTCCAAGGTCAAGGTACCTGCAAATTCAGTGTCTGACAAAGGCCTGCTCGCTGCTTTCAAGTTGGCGTCTCTTGTGGTATCCTCACATGGTGGAAGGGATGGGAAGGCCGGGCAGCTTTCTGAAGCCTCTTTTATAAGGACATTAATTCCATTTATCAGAACAGAGCCCTCATGGCCTAATCATCCCCTCAAAGGCCCCACTTCTTAATATCTTCATTTTAGGGTTTAAGTCCCAACGCGAATTTTGGAGATATGAATACATTCAAACCATAGCATTAGGCCTTACCTCCAAATACAGTCACTTTGGGGCTTAGGCCTTCAACATATGAATGGGGTGGTGCACAGCTGAGTCCATAACGGGGGTGATTTGGAGAAAGGCAAAAACTATATTCTGCCATCTTCCTCTTCCCAAAATAGGAGAGCGTTTAGGCACAGCCCACACAGGTCAGCTACCCAGGACACGGAGCCAAATGGAGCAAGTGGGATGCTGTGGTTTGAATGTTTGCCCCTTCCAAAACTCATGTTGAAATTTAATCCCCAGTGTGGCATTACCGAGAGGTGGGGCCTCTTATGGCCTCTTAAGAGGTAATAGGCAGAGCCCTTATGAATGGGTTAGTTCATTCATGGATTCATGGATTAGTGGGTGTGGGTCTGGTGGATTTATAAGAAGAAGAAGAGAAACCTGAGCTAGCACACTTGGCCTCTTTGCCATGTGATGCTCTGCATCACCATGGGACTCTGCAGAGAGTCCCCACCAGCAAGGAGGCCCTCACCAGATGTGGTCCCTTAACCTTGGACTTTTCAGCCTCCATAACTGCAATAAATAAACTCCTTTTCTTTATAAATTACCCAGTTTCAGGTATTCTGTTATAAGCAATGGAAAATGGACTAAGACGTGGGAGAGACCTGGAGGAGTGAAGGAAGATGTCCAGAGCATCACAAAGCCCTCCATGGCTGGCTCCTGCCTACCTCTACCTTCCTTCCCCGCCTCACGCCCACTGCCTCTCCCTTTACGCTCCAGCCACAGCAAACTGCTCCTCACCTTCCCTGCACATGCCATCCTGTTCCTGGCCTCCTTTCCTTGGCTCATACAGTGTCGACTGCCCACAACGCCCTTCCTCACCTACTTCTCTCCATTTCAACGTGGAGCTCTTATTTTATCCTTTTGCACTTATACCTCAGGCATCTCCTTCTCTAGAAAGTCTTCCCAGGTGTCCAGCTGGCTGCAGGGACCCACCTGCATGCACACAGTACGTATCCCAGGGTAGCCACTGGTCCAAGTAGAATGTGGAGACACTGAGTTAGACCTGAACCCAACCCAAAGCCTGGTCCTTAGCCCAGCAACCTATGGCCTGAAACAGAATGCTGCTGACCCATTGACCTGTGAAGGAGGAAAATAAATATTTGGTGGTGTAAGCCACCAAGATCTGGAGGATGTTTGTTATGCAGCATTACTGCAGCAATAGCTAATTAAGACATCATTCGTCCTTGCGTTCCCAAGCACAGTCCTGAGCTAAAGATATTTGTTGAATAAAGAAGCAAATACATTCTTTGATCCAAAACATTTGCAGTATGAGTATGCTCAAGGCACTGTACCTCATAAGACCTCTGCTACCTCTTCTTTTCAAAGTGGATAATGATGGCTTCTTCGCAGGGTTGATGTGAGGATTAAATGAAATGGCATGGGTTAAGCTCCTGGCACGTTGTGCTAAAGAAGCGACATTTTTTCTTCCTCTCTCTTGACCCCTTGACATCTTTGTCAAGGGGGGCAGCAGGGAGAGAAAGGAGCTTCTTACTCTAGGCTGTTGAACTTCTAGGTCCTTTAACCTCCAGCTAGGGGAGCCGCTTTGTGTTCCTTCATCTTCCCCTCCTCATTTGCCCCTAGGATTCTTCCCTGAGTCACTGCCCAACTAGCTTTTCCTGGCTTACAGAAAAGGATTTGCTCTAGATCCTGGAAAGGCTCAGCAACTTCCTGGCCCAGCACATAGCTGGGCTGCCTTAAGAGGATGGGCAGCTTACAATCCCTGCCTCTTGGAAGCTAGCCACCGTGTAAGCAATCTGTCTACTCTGAAACCACCATGCTGTGAGGAAGCCCAAGCTAGCCACATGGAGAGAGAGAGGCCACGTTGAGGAGCACCAAGGCGCCACCCACGTAAATGAAGCTTTCTTGGACTTTCCAGCCCAGCCCAGCTAAATGCAGTAGAGTGAGTGGTCTAAGCTGATGCCATATGGAGCAAAGGAATCTTCCAGCTAAATCTAGTCGACCTACAAAATTGTGAAAAATAATACATTTTTGTTGTTTTAAGTCATTAAGTTCCATTGTCATGCAAATTAATATATGAATATAATTAATATCTGAATGAAATGTTCTCTCTGTAATTATATATGTGACATATAATATGTATAATATTTATTATTTTTATTATTATTATTTCTGAACCATTTGAGAGGAAGTGGAAGAAATCATGACCCTAAATCTTTCAGTATCTATCTCTAGTGAACAAAACATCTTTTTCCGAAACCACAGTACATTTATCACTCAGAAAATTTAACATTAATACAATACTATTATCTCTTCGGTCCCTGTTCAGATTTTGCCAACTATCTAAATAGTCATTTATAGTAATTTTTTTGTTCAGTGCCAGAATCTAGCTCAGGATGGCACACTGCATTTAGTGGTTCTGTTAGCTACATTTAGCTGCATAACAAGTTACCCCAAACTTAGTGGCTTAAAACAATATTTATCATCTTGGTTTTTGTAGGTCAGGAATCTGGACATGGCTTAGCTGGGCTCGTTAGCTCAGGGTCCCTCACAAGACAGCAATCAAGGCGTCGGGTGCAGTCATCCTAGGGTTCAAATGGGGTAGGATCTGCTTCCACGCTCATTCAGGGATTGCTGGCAGGATTCAGGTCACCGCAGACAGTTGGACTTAGGGGCTCAGTTCCTTGTTGGCTGTTGGCCAGGCCTCCCCCGGTTCCTTGAAACATGGGCCTCCCCAGAGGGCAACTCACAACTGGCAACTTGCTTCCTCAGAGCAAGCACGCTGAGAAGAGCCAGAGAGAGAATTCTAGCAAGACAGAAATCTCAGTCTTTTGTAACCTCATCTCAGAAGTGACATCTCATCACTGAAATCTGCCTATCACAGTGCTCCTGTCTCTTTAGTCTCTTCTAACATGGAAAGTTTTCTTAGCCTTTTTATTTATTTTTGTCTTTCCCGTCATTGGCATTTTAAATATCACAGGCCAGTTCTTTTGTAAACATCTTTCCATTTGGTTCTGATGTGTCCTCATGATGAGGTTGGAGTGATGCATTTTTTGGCAGGAATACTTCACACTCAACCTTGTGTTCTTAGTGCATCACATCAGGACGTCTGTCCTGTCATTAGTGACGTTAACTTGGATGGCTTGGTTAAGATGGTGCTTAAGCTCCGTATTTTTAACCGCTTTGCAATTCTGCCTCTGGCTGGGAACGTTCTTTCTATTTTTCAAACAGGGTAAAAAAATGAGACCAATTCTCTTGGCTGAGCAATTGTGGGAAGAAGTTGAGCCTGGAAACTATTTTAGGATGAAAATTTCCAATGTCTTGGATCAGACCTTTACCCTCTACCTCTCATTTGCACCAAGGATACCTCCATGGGAGGCCCAGGCGTTGGCTGTCACGCCAGTCCGCGGCTTGGGGAATGAATGCCCTTTCACACTTCTGTTTCTTTCAATTGCTGTCCCTTCACTGAGAAAGCCCTTGTCTCGTCTCTACCTCCTTCTCTGCCTGTAGAACTCCGGCTCCTCTCTTAAGCCCAGGCTAGGGTCTTCAGCTCCAGGAATAAGGCCACAGTATTGCACAAGCCCAGGGGCCAACGGTCATATCCCGTTTTGTGTGCCTGGTGCCCCCTGGAGTTGTGCTGTGGTTCTGCTCTAGAAACTCCTCCACCAGCCTCACCTCAATTAGCACATTGTATCATTAGTATGTGTTTAGACGTATGTCTTTTCTAGACTGAGGGTGGGACTAAGGTTTGTTTACCTCTGTCAGCTCCAGTGTGTGCTCCAGTGTGCTCAACAAGGGTCGGGGGAACACAGGAACTTCTCAGTGATCACTTGTGCTCTACCTTCCCCTTCCTCCAACAGCAGCAGAGTCCCATTCTCTTTAATATGATGGTGACACAGTTCTGGCTTTTGGCCTTTGCATCCCCTTAGGTGCATCACAAAGTTCCAGCAATAAAATCCAAGACTCCATATGTCCCAGTGGGAAAGTCTCCCTCATGAAGCCAGCAGGTGCAGTTAAATGTAGCTTGTTGACAAATCTGTGAGTCTGCCCTCCCATCCGAGAAGACGCCATAAAGTCTGGAGGAACCCATGTGCAAAGATGCCCTCACTGAAAACCTGTCTGAGAGCGCACAGACTGACTTCAAGGCAGAGGCAGCCAGACACGTGAGGGGAGATGAGTTGAGGCGAGCGCAACCAGGTCTGTGGAAGATGCAGACAGACGGATGCTGGAAGTTTGCCCAGGAGGTGACATGGGGTCTGAATTCTCACCGAATCTCTGATACCCTGTAATAGGTCACAGAACTGTTAGTATTAGGACCAAAGCACCCAATCGGGTTTTTTGTGCTAAAAGAGAAACCAAAGTCTCACATCCTAGTCAGGAGCACTTTGCCCAGGCCGGCTCTGCAGGCAGCCTTGGTGGAAGTTCAGCTGGTCTGGACCCAGGCCAGGAACAGGGACCTCAACTCCCACCCGCCGAGGGGCCGGGCTCCTGGGAAGGCCTGCGTCATGCTCAGTTCTATTTGGTTCTTTATTTGCTGCTTGAAGCATGCCTGCTGTCTCTTTTCGCATCTGTAAATGTTGAGAATGACAGAGGGAGGCCAAGTGCAGATGTTGAGGCTTTTGCTTTTTTTTTAGCTTTTCCTACTTCTCCTCTACAGGAAATCACTTATTGTGTCTAAACGCCACACTCCCATTGAACATCAGGATTCCTGTCTTAGGCCTGAATTAGCTCAGGACGCTGATTACTTGGAAGTCCCAGGAGAAAAGCCGGACAAGCGGCATCCAAGACATTCTCGCGTTCTCAGGGGCATGGCCATCACCAGGATTCGGACAAGCAACGGGGAGGTTCGGTTTGTGTTCCGGTTCTGAGCCCTTTACCATGTTCCTCGCGAAGCTAGCCTCTGTACCCCCGAGGCGGAGCTGCCCAGCCGGCCACTGCCCCACACGCGGAAGGCGACGGGGTTCCCGCTCGCCCGGCAGCCCCAGCCAGAGACGCCATCTGCCCAGGATGGTCCGCGAAGATAATGCCAGGAGGCTCTGGCTGGCCGGGGAGGACCGACTTCCTTCCCGCTTCCCGGGTCTTGCGCTCTGGGAGCCCTGGACGGGCAGGCGGCGCAGGAAGGCGCAGAAGGGCAGGAGGGTGACCTGTTGCCGCCAGGGGAGAGGGTGCTGTGGTCTTTGGAAACCAGGAGGACTGGCATTTAGTCTCTCTGCCTCGGGGCGAGGGAGGAAGATCCTCCCCAGGCCAGAGATGACGGACATCCGCACAACCAGTGGGGACTCCCGAGGGAGTAGGGTGGGGGGTCACTAACAGCCTGGGGGGGCTCTGGCAGGGTGAAGCCGCGGGGATCTCCACGCAGCCTCTTGCGCCACGCACCCGCCCAGTGGCTGGGGGCGCCTCCGGGCCTCGCTGGGAGGGGGTGGGGATCCGAGTGATCCCAAGCGAGTCCCGGGGGACGGGCGGGCCGAGGTGCAGCGCCCGGAACAAAGGCCTAGAAAGGGGTCCTGGAGAGAGCGGCTCCCCGGGGGCGGGTCCCGGTCCCCTCCCCCTCAGCTCCTCCTCCTCCCCTTCCTTCCCCCAGAGGCCCGGCCGGCGCGCAGCCCGAGCAGCGCCAACTTCGCCAACGGTTCCGAAGTTGCAGGGCGCGCGGTGGTGGGAGCTGGGTGGGGTGAGGACGAGGAGGAGGAGGAGGGCTCCCCGGGCGCCTTGGACGCAGTTCAGGAATCCGCTGCCGCTGCCGCCGCCGTCGCGGGCCGCTCGCCGGCTCGGGCCGGAGCGGGAGGGCGCCAGGCAACACCGCTCGCTCGCCCGCTCGCTGCGCAGGCAGGACGGCGCCCTCCTGGCGCCGCTTCCCGCCCCGCGTGCCGACCCGCCGGGCAGCGCCTCCCTCCCTCCCTGCCGGCCGCCGCCCCCGGGGAGGGCGCGGAGCCCGGGCCGCGCGGGAGCCGGGGCCGCTGGGCCGCTTCTGCCGGGATCTTCCGAGAGGAGGGCGAAGTTGCGAGCGGATGCTGCCCGCGCCGGACCCCAGCCACGGAGGAGCAGATCCGCCCGCGCCGGGGGAGGCTCGGCGGCCGGGGTAAGTGGGGCGCCGGCGTCCCGGATCCGCCTCCCGGGCCTGGGGGAAGCCGCCCGGCCGTGCGCCCCCCGCCTTCCGCGTCCCGGCGCGCGCGCCAAACTTTGGGGGAAGAGGGGGGCGCAGCGGAGGGTGGGAGAGGGAGGTCCCGGCTCAGGGAAAACCCCACGCTGGCACCCACAACCCGCTGCACCCAGATTCACACCTGCCAGACACACACAGCTCCTCACCACTCAAGCGCCAGACACACAGCGCGTACAGATCTGAGCACTCGCGACACCGACAGGGCACAGCCGCAGCCCGAAATGCGCATTCCTGGGAGCGCGGGCGGTTTGGCTTTTAAACCAGGCACGTCCTTATGCCCCTCAAATAAATCCCTGGTCTTTGTCTGCTGCCCCCGCAGCCCCCACTGAGAAGGACTCCCCCCCCCCCCAAGCGCAACGGGCGGGGAAGGGGCTGCCTGGTCTTTGGAAAGTCGTGGCCGGGACCGAGGCCAAGGAGTGGGGAGGCGGAAAGCAGACACTGCAGTCAGTTCTCGGGGTTCAGCAGGGGTGGACTTGGTGTGGAAACTCGGTGTCTGGATGATGTGTCTGGGTGTGTGCTGCCCTTCCGGAGGCGAGGCACGGAGAGAGGAGGGAGTGATTCATAAAGTCAACCCAGCGTGCTGGGGTCTGTGAACAGAGTGGAAAAGGCTGGCAGGTCGGTGCTGTGCTGGACAGCTGGGTGGTGGCGGTGACAGGGGCTTTGAGAGAAGCAGAGACCCTCCCCCCAGCGGATGTGCTTTCTCAGAGGGACTTCCAGGGCGACCCGGTGAGGAGACTCCTGCCTAGGGTGTGGATGTATAAGGGAAGGTGGGGGAATTTAAGCCTCCAAGGTCAGGAGAAACCAGGACGGTCCTAAAGGCTTATTTATTTTACTTTCACCTGAAGTTGTGTTTGGTTTCTGATGTGTGGTGTCCTGGGGCCCAAGGTGTACCAAGGGCTTTCCTGGGCCTAGCATAGTGCCTGGCACAGTGAGTACTCGATAAGTAGTTGAGTGATAAATAGAGTCAACAGTAATTGACATTTATTATAGACTCACTAAGAGCCAAGCCCAGTGGGCCTCTGCTGGGTTGGAATTGGTCTTCCCACAGAGGAGGGGACTCTAGTGGCTCCGGGGAGCCCTGCCCGATCTGTTTGGGTAAGTGGCCCAAACAGCATGTTGTACTGTGCCCTGTGGGCTGGCATTGAGGACTTGAGCCACTTCATTGGTCTCTGTCCTCTGTCCCCCTAAGAGGGCAGCAGGAAAAGTTCCATTTCTGTACCTGACCAAGCTGGGAATGGTGTGGGGTTTGGTAGATAGTGTGCTGTTTGGCAGATTCAGTGGGGTCTCAGTTCAGGAATAACTTTAGATCTGCAGCAGAGAACAGTTGATTCCATCAACCCTCCCATCTCCTGGCTGCAGGGGAGAGGGGTGGGTTAGTGGAGGAAGAGATGGGCCAGGCCGGTGGGCATGTGCTGAGAGTAGAGGGGACATGGGAACATGTGGAACTGGGGGGCATCTGCTTTTTTTCCTGGCTCCTTCTGGCCTGGCTGGAGATGGGTCTCATGAAGGGTTAGGAGCAGTGTCCTCCAGGAGTGGCTCTGTGGTGGCAGCAGGTGGAGGGGTGGTCACGGTCCCTGTCCTGACTATTGGTGTGGGTTCTTCCATGCCACCTTGCCTGAGTTTCCCAGAGGAGCAGAAGCATCCCCCTTCCCAGAACTGGATTGCCAGTAGTCTTGTGATTCAGAGCACACAAGGTGTGGGGGTGGCTCAATGTAATTGAAAAGAAATGTATCATTCCCCACTCATTCCCCCTTGTGAAGAACTCTGACTAGGTTCAGTGTGCTTTTCAGACTTCTATTAATAAATGCTGAAATTAGCAAAGCCAAGGACTGTGGCCCCAGATGAGAGAAGGAGTAATCGGGGCTTGGCCACCCCCAATTTCAGGTGGAACACTACAGCCAGTCCCTTCCCCATGCCACCTCCCCACCTTCTTTATGCCTTCTGTGAATCAGGAGCCCTGTATATATTATCTCCTTAAGCCATTACATCTTGTAAGGTTAGCATTTCATCTCCATTTTACAGATTAGGAAACTGAGGGTCAGAAAAGTTAAGTAACTTCTTTAAGGTCGCACAGGTGGTGAGAGACAGAGCCAGGATTTGAACCTAGATCGTCTGGCTCCGGAACCCATGCTGTCCCCACCATGCCAGTGGTGGTGGTGGGGGGTGGGGCGGGGTTCTGTAAAGTCCCTAGTGGTTCTCATGGCAACAAGGAAACACCACTGATGCTGTATACTAACATGGTCCTGGGGCCTCTGACTGACTGCATTCTTCTTTCCTCACAGACTCTGCCGAGCTGGGTTATGCCATAGGCCATAGGACTCAAAGGCTGGGTGGTACCAGGCTGCTGGAGCCTTCTGTGTGGATCTGGAGCCAGGAAACAGTGAGAGGTTTAGGGGTAAATTCAGAGATATGTTGCAGTCACTCCAGTGAGAGATAATTTGCTGCTTGTCTGAGAAGTCGGGACAAAGCTGCCACTACGGCCATACCTTGGGTAGGGAAGAAATTGCCAGGTAAATGGAAGCATCCTCAAGTGGATTACTATATTCCTTTCCCTTTTTGGCCTTCCCCAGGGTAATCTATTACCTAGGGAAATAAGCCTTCCCTGTCACCTCTCCTTGTCACTTAACTGGTAAATATAAGGGGCCATCCTTCCCACCCTGATCACGTACCCTGGAGAGCTGCACTCCTCAGCAGTGTCTGGTCCACAGAAGAGATGGATGGGGTGGAGCCGGGTAGCCAGGTGGGCTACCCAAGAGGTGGCAACCACTTGGCTTATCTGGTCCCCAGCTCCTGCTTTCACACACATGCCCCACAGACAGACAGCAGTTATCTGTGGCCCCCACTTTGCAGATGAGGAAATGAGGCTTGGAGAGGTGCAGTGGATGGCAAGATTGTGAAGCCAGGGAGCTGTAGCTGTTCTGCCTTCAGGATACCCCCGTAGCCATGTTTCAGTCTGCTTGGTTTTTTTGTTTTGTTTTTGTTTTGTTTTGTTTTTGAGAGACAGGGTCTCATTCTGTCACCCAGGCTGGAGTGCAGTGGTACGATCACAGCTCACTGCAGCCTCGAACTTCTGGGCTCAGGTGATCCTCCTGCCTCAGCCTCCTCACTAGCTAGGACTATAGGCACATGCCACCATGCCCAGCTAATATATATTTTTTTTTTAATGGTTTAAAAAAGGGAGCATCGATATGTTGCCCAGGCTGGTCTCAAATTCCTGGCCTCAGGTGGCCCTCCCACCTCAGCCTCCCAAAGTGCTAGGATTACAGGCATGAACCACTGTGCCAGGCCTGCTGGTATTTTATACCCCTGCTCCCCCAAGGGCTGAGAGGGGTTACCTGCCCTGCTGGGGCAAGTTCCTCACTACTCCACCCAGCTCCATCTCTGCCCCAAGAGCCGCTGACACAGGTGTCCATAGTAGGGGAAAGGCTGGCACTTCCTAAAAGGAAGCCAGGAGCATTGGATGAGTACTGCCCTGCCGGTCCCTGCCCACGTCCACAGCAAGCCCACCTGGGTGAGTTCCCAGAGCCTTTGCAGGGCTGAGTTGCAAAGATACTGGGGCCCTCTCCCCCCTCCACTGCAGAATGGGCACGCTGGCCAGGATGGAAGTTGAGAGACTGGGTGTGAGGAGATGCCACGCCACCTGTGGGGCAGGGGCCTTGTACCCCTGGCTCCGCCCCAGTGCCTGGCACACAGGCGGTACACATGGGAGATACTTGGGACCGTTGTCAGGTGCTGGGTGAAGTTCAGGGAGGGGCTGAGAGTGTCTCTGCTGGGAAATTGAAAGCAGCGAGTGCTGAGGGAGCCTTAGCTGCGTGGGAACACTCAGAGAGGTCTCTGGCTTGCGGTGAAGTCTGAAAGGAAACAGTTCCCCTTTTCATTCCTTAAACAGAAATGGTACTTGTCACCTTTTCTTCTCTGAGGCCTAAAGAGATGCTAGAATGCTGTTGGTCCCACCCACCCAGAGCATGTGGATTCCACAGCTGGGTGTGGGTTGGCCCCCTGGCAGGCCGGGACAGTTAGCTCTGTGCTTGAGGGTGGACACACTTCAGCCTTCTGTCTCCATCACCCCAAATCTGGCCAGTTGCTCCTGGGCCCTGGGCAGTGTGGAGGGAGGGGGCAGGCCTCCTCTGACCACCAGTAACTTCATGTCTCCAACTCCCACCCTCTCCCCTCCCCCGCCCTGGCCTCCTAATAAAGATGGCTGTGTGCTGCAGGGCTGTGGGTTTCTCTGGGCTCTGGGAAATTTATCACTGGGGTTCGGGAGGAATCTATGAAAAGGATTTGGAGGAAAAGTGTGGAAAATAAACAAGCCAGTTCCCAGCTCAGCCTCTCCTGAATGCCACAAGTAAACAACCACCTCGGAGGCCAGCCTGGGATGTTCTTATTTGGCCTCCCGTGGTTACACCTGCCCCCTCCCTGCCCAGCCCCTCCTCCTCGACTTTGGGAGCCTCAAAAGTCAGGAAACACACCCTGCACCGGCCAGTCCTTGTGCTGCAGGGACGCGGTGGCCACGGACAGGAAGAACATGTGTGTGGGAGAGAAGCTCGCAGGGGGTCTCAGCTCGGCCCTGCTCCATCTGAGTGAGTCGCAGGCCTGGTCCTGCCCAACGGGCAGATGGTGACCTCCAGATGGGTTGGTGAGTTTGATTTCAATGGTGGATACCGGTGGGGTTTTTTTCCAGTTTTGTGGTATCTAAGGAAGCTTTGTATCTTAAATGGTGCTTTAGGGTGGGTAGACCAAAGCTAATTCTCTCATTGTGTCTCCCTAAGGTGGGACCACCTGTGAAGAAACGTTCAAAATCCTTATATTCCTTCACTTTGTAGATTTCCAGGACTAAAATGTCAAATTTCTTTGCTTTTGGCTGTAGTCATAACAGCTCAGGGGTGGTGGTGATATAATGATGACACCAAGGATCTTGAGACGCTCAGCACTATTGTACTTGATGGAGTCTGTGGGATAGGAAGCAAAGTTTCAGTCTCTTAACTTCAGTTTCTTTGGTGACCAACTCTAAAAACCCAGCAATGAGGAGGGGGAGAACCAGGGCTTGGCAGCAGAGGGCACCCACCTCATAGCCAGGGCGTGGCCAAGGCGCCTTCTCATTGTGTGTGGGGCTGTGCTGAGCTGAATCTGCAAACCATGACACCTCTGGGATCTGGGGAGCGGGACACTGCTGGAAGGTTCTGGGTCCAGCTACTTTGCCCTGCTGCTGCCAGGCTGCTGGAGTGGGGGTTGTGAGCCAAGCCCTGTACATCTCAGCCTTGGTGAGAGAAGGGCTGGTGGGCTGGGCTGCACGCACATATATTCACAGACCAGCACATGCATCATCACTGGCAGAAATGCACGCACACGCACACGCACACACACACACTCAGATAATGACCCCCGCACACAAACATTTCCGTAAACAGCCAGACATATTACAGATACACACCCAAACAACCATTACAGGCACAAATGTGTGCACACACAGATACACAAACACAGGGACACACTGATTCGAAAGGCAAATTATGTAGTGGTTAAGAACAGGGATTCTAAAGCCAGAATGCCTGAGGTGCTGCTTAGCAGTTGTGTGGCCTTGGGAAAGTTACTTAACCTCTCTGGGATGCCGTTTCCTAATCTGCAAGAGGGGAGGGTAGTAGTAACCTGCTGGAGCACAGGGTTGCTGGCGGGTTAGTGTATGTAAGGCGTTTAGAAGTGCGTCCGCTATGGTGAGAGCTAGGCACGTGTTTTTTGCTATTATCCGCCACACATTCTCTGCCCCACTCGTCACAGACCCGAGTGCGCAGCTTCCCAAGGACACCCACAAACTTGTTAGCGAATGGGATCCATCACTTTGCACTCTTTGAGCCCCTGTTCTCCAGGATGTATGGCATTTCCTGTATCTAATTAGAATTTACTGGAAATATAATCTCATCTTCCCCAGGAAGCTCATTACTTTAAACCAGTGTGAATGCTGACTCCCCGAGAAAGGTCCGATTCCTTGAGCAGCAGGGGTTTTCAAACTAGGTTCCCTTCGCCTGGCGCGGTGGCTCACACCTATAATCCTAGCTGTCTGGGAGGCCGAGGCGGGCGGATTGTTTGAGCTCAGGAGTTCGAAACCAGCCTGAGCAAGAGCGAGACCCCCGTCTCTACTAAAAATACAAAGAAATCAATTGGACAACTAAAAATATACAGAAAAAATTAGCGGGCATGGTGGCGCATGCCTGTAGTCCCAGCTACTCGGGAGGCTGAGGCAGGAGGATCACTTGAGCCCAGGAGTTTGAGGTTGCTGTGAGCTAGGATGACGCCACGGCACTCTAGCCCGGGCAACACAGTGAGACTCCGTCTCAAAAAAAAAAAAAAAAAAATTAAAAACTAAGTTCCCTGGAGTCCTAGAGTTCAGCAGGGACCCGTCAGAGGCCTGATGGGAGGGGGCTCCAGGCCCCTCTTCCGTTTATCTGTTCTCCATATTGGGCTTCCGAGGAAAGTTCTGGTTCAGAGTAAGGCTCCACGGCTTAGACATTTGCAAACCAAGTCTACAGGTTGATCGGCTTTCTGTTGTGTGTGTGCACACTCCTGTTCACACATGCCATGCCGACACCCGCCTGTGCCAGCCCCGGCCCACACGGCTACCTGAGCTTGGCCCTGGGCCACTCCCACTCTCCTCCCGCGTCCCCCCTCCCCTTCCTCTCCAGCTGCCGCACCATCTGCAGGATTCTGGAAAGTGCTAACGTGTCTGAGCCAAAGCAGCGCTATCTGAGGAAATATTTTGAAAACAAACTGGGCCACCCCACCCCCCTGCTGTGACTGCTCTGATTTTCGGCAAGGAATTTCACAACTCGGGCCACAGCAGGCTGCGGGTGCCCCACTCTCCCCTGGGGACAGAAGCCCAGGGCCTGTCCTGTAGGGTTGAGGACAGACATGTCCGAAGAGGCCCTGAGATTAGAAACTGAGAGTCTGGGAGTCATGAAGGGGATGTCGCCCTCCACAGAAGATGAAGAACCAAAGCGACCGTGACCGCAAAGGTCAGGCACCCCGTCTCGCTTTTATCCTCAGAGATTAGCATCTCTTTCTCTTTCACTTTTCCTTCTCCCTTTGCGTGTGGCGCAGGTGCCTGGGGGTGGGTTACACAGGAAACAGTAATAACGACAGCTAGCAGGCCCAGCATGGTCCTCAGTACCTTTCGGGCATCCACTCATTGAGGTCTCACCGGAAGCTCCAGAGGTAGCTGCCATTTCACAGACGGGAAGGCAGGGCCAGGCAGGCCGGATACATTGCTGGCATCCCATGGCTGGTGAAGGGCAACGCCGGGCCTGAGCCCCGACGCTGGCTCCAGGATCTGTGCTTTCAGCCCTGCCGTGGAACCACCTGTGTGTGTCTGTCCTGCTGTGGCTGCACGGACAGAAGTGGCACCCACAGTCACTCGTTTCATAACCGTCGCCAGGGTGTGCCACTGGGCTCTGGCTAGGAAGCTCTGGGGAGGTTGGCGTTGCACGCCCCTTTGTGGGCAGTTTGAGTGGAAGTGTGACCTGGGCAGGGCGTTTCAGACTGTACAGCCGCCTCTTGCAAGGCCCAGCTCTGTGCTGCTCCCCTCTGCTCTGACCTGCTCTCGGCACGTGGCTCAGATGGCAGCAGGTGCGGTCTAAGCCAGCAAGGGGAACTAGCAGATCGGAGCCCTCCGTCTCCCCAGCGGCTGTTTCAGCGAGACAGAAACCCCATCTAGAGTAAGCACCGAGCCGCTCAGGACGCCGAGTGGCCTCCACGGGCCCTGTGGGTTTCCGTGAATATTTCTTCCCCAGCCTCTTCTTTCCCCAGCCCTCACCTGCACTCGGTGCCCCAAGTTCCAAACTGTCCTCATTTCCAGATGCACACACCCTGCTCTCTGCAGCCTTTCCAGCTGCCAAGGACATTCCCTCCTCCCCTCTTTTCCGCTCGGCTTGGATGTCCTATTCTCCTGGAAGGCTGGGCCAGTGCCCCTCCCCACGGCTGCCTGCGGGTCCCTCTCATCACATTTTACCCCACTGTACTGCGATTGCTGCACAGGTAATGAGTTCTGCGAGGGCAGGACAGCATCTGCCTGGTTCACCTTTGTGTCCCCCGTGCTTAGCACAGCCCCAGGCATGCAGCAAGGGCTTATACCTGATTGTGGGAGGAGCGAGCGACAGATGTGATGCAGGACCCTTCTGGGCCTGCTGGCTGGGACGGTGGGACAGTCGCAGTTCAGGATGCTCCTGCAGGGGTGGTTCATGTCAGGGCTGGGTGGTAGGAGTCACAGTGAGTAGGAGGGGTGGCTGATGTGGGCCATGGAGGGGACGAGGAGAGAGGGACCCCGGGCACATAGCCTCTTGAGGTCACTACCCTTGGGTGCTGGGCTGGGATCCTGAAGGTGGGCCTGAAACCCTCGGAGAGGCCCCCCAGTCCTGCCCCTTCCTGCCTGTCCATGGGGGCGCCTTTGAATTACATGAGCTGGGGCCATTACTCAACTCCACCAGCAGTCCTGTCTCCTTTGCAGACATCTATTCGACCTCTCCAGGGTCCAGTCCCCATGCCCAGGTAACAGAGGCCTCCTGTGGCTGAGTCATTTCCCCTGAGCAGAGAGAAGGAAGCCTGCTGGCAGGCTGTCTCCCCAGTGGTGGGGAGGAGCGTTCTATGGTTCCGGCTCCAGCCTGCAAGCCGTCCTCGCAAAAGCAGTGAGGGCCCGAGCGCTGGATTCTTGGGCCTCACCTGTGCACCTGCTCATGCCTGACACTGTGCAGGGTGGGCTGGGGATAACGAGAGGCACTTTCAGGCTAGACGAAGAGGGGAGACTTGGGCACCTGTAACCACCTTTGAGTGCAACTGTGATGAGCCCACAAAGGTGGGCATCAGGGAAGACTTGGGGAAGGCTTCCTAGGGGAGGTGGGTGTTCCGATGCACAGAGGGAAGCCGGGCAAGGGCCCGGAGCTGGGGAAGTTCAGAGCGAATGTGAGGATTGGTGAGGAGTCTGGTAGGACTGAACTGTCATTTGTAGGCTGCATGAGAAGAGAGAAAGATGAGGTGGGATGGAGTTGTGGTTACAGTGCAGGCTCTAGGGCCAGGCTACCTGCATGGAAAACCCTGCTCTGCACTCACTGGCTGTGTGACCGTGGCCAAGTTGCTTACCCTCTCTGTGCCTCAGTTTTCTCACTAATGATACCCACCGCATGGGGGTGATATGAGAGAATAAAATGTGTTTCTTTTTTTTTTTTTTTTTTTTTTTTGAGACAGAGTCTCACTCTTTTACCCGGGCTAGAGTGCCGTGGCATCAGCCTAGCTCACAGCAACCTCAAACTCCTGGGCTCAAGCAATCCTTCTGTCTCAGCCTCCCGAGTAGCTGGCACTACAGGCATGCGCCACCATGCCTGGCTAATTTTTTTTCTATATAGTTTTAGCTGTCCTATTAATTTCTTTCTATTTTTAGTAGAGATGGGGTCTCGCTCTTGCTCAGGCTGGTTTTGAACTCCTGAGCTCAAGCAATCCGCCCGCCTCGGCCTCCCAGAGTGCTGGGATTACAGGCGTGAGCCACCGCGCCCGGCCTAAAATGTGTTTCTGTACAAGCATTTAGAGCAGTGCCTGGCACACAGTTATCATCAAGAAGGGTGAGCTATTATTGAGACAGATTTTGATGCAGCTAGAAAAGTAAATTGAGGTCAGATCACAGAGGCCTTTGAATGTCATACTTTCCACTTTCTAAGCACCTGCTGTGTGCCAGGTGCTTTACAGTCATCCTCACCAAGCCCCATACAACCCAGCAAGGCTGTTCCCCACGTCTCCATTTTACAGATGAGGAAACTGAGGCTCGAGAGGCAGAGTAACCTGCCCAAGGTCACTCAGTCATGGGGCAGTAATGACACTCATGTTGGCCATCATTCAAGTCTTCTCTTAAAGTGGAGACTGGAGATAACATGTCAGGGGCAGCCTGGGACAAGCCCTGGGCTGGGGCCGCAGCCAGGAGCAGGGCAGGGATGCTGCAGCCGTGGGTCCCTGGGACAGGAAGGGCAGGAGGCCACAGCACACAGCTCACCATTCATAGCCCAAGGGCAAGCCTTTGAGTCATCTGGGGAAAACATGACATCACTGAGTCTCGCTGTCTGCCGCCCACCTACCGTCTGCCCTCTGTGGTTCTTCTGATGACCCCAGTGCCCAGAGCCCTGTAAGGGGACTCTCGCACCCCAGGTGGCAGGGCCAAGTCAGCTCTCCTCATGCCCCCGGGGCCCCCAGCCCAGCCCCACTCGTACACACTGCTGAGGCAGAAGCTTCTGGAAGTGGCGATGGACAAGAAGAGCTTCCAAAAGGGCTTCCATGCCAAGCTCCTACTTGGAATTCTGGGCAGGGAGGGGACGGCTCAGGAGCCTGCACTGAGCTTTTAGAGTTGCTTTTCCGAGACGGTGGTGCCTGCTGTCCTGTTGGAATCACCTATGAAAGTAACGCCTGGCTGAGACGTGTGCTCCACGCCGTGCCGTGTCCTAGAGGGCACTCAGAGACTAACAAACAGGCCCTGCCTTCCTAGGGGATACAGTTGTGTCTGAGCGCGCTCTATGTACTTTGGGCTGAATGCTTTATTTGCATCAATCTGATCGCATGAAGTCTCATTTTACTGATGTCATTGCTGAGGCCCAGAGAGGTTAGGTGATTTGTCCAAGGTCACCCAGCCAGGATTCAAACCCATGGCTGTCAAACTCCAGATGTGCTCTTAGCCACTCTGCCATCCAGCCGCAAGTGAAGCCACCAGAGAACCACGGGGAGGTGGAGTGTTCCCAACATTTGCCCAATAAATTGCATGGTGCAGACAGGAAGTGCCAGGGCAGTTTTCATCTCAGAGTGTGGGCACTCCCCAGAGCTTCTTGGAGATTGTAGATCCATTTAGGAGGTGACAGAGAGCCCCAGCGTCCTTGGCTATGCAAATCCTGCTGATGCGGCCATTTGGGGTGAGAGGTTTCTGTGAACCCCTGTTGATTGTTCTCTCTGGAAGGAGTACAGGGACTGTCCTGGTTTTGGTGGACCAGACCTGGAAAAGGAGTATGAGTCAAGCTAGGGGCCGAGTGCCAGCTTCCCTGGCCCAGCCTGTGGGTGCAGGACGCCAGCTCCACAGCTGCTGCTGCGACTCACGGCTCTCTGCTGGTGCCGCCCGCAGCCAGGCTAGCTGGGGAGGAGGGGCCAGTGGCCCGGCCCTTTGCAGAACGTCGCCCTCTCACCCTCGGCTGCAAGGGAGGCACGATTATCCCCATTTTCCAGGCGAGGGCACTGAGGCTTACAGAGGCTTTCTGGCCTCCTGAGCTCCCTCGATCAGAAAGAGGTGGAACGAGACTGAATCTTCTTTCTGCAGAGAGGCCAAAGGGCCAGTTTCTTCCTGGAGGAGGGCGGAGCCAGCCTGCCCTCTGACACTGGGCAGCACAGGCCTGTTCGGTTCTCTCTGTTCCGTGCTGGCACTTCTGATTCATTCTGCAGTCACCGAGTGCTTGTGTTTTGGGGCGAGTGGCTCTCTGAGGTAAGAGAAAAGTTCTGCTTTCCCTTGGGCAATGAGTCACCATTTTTCCTGGAGTACTTCTGAAGCCATAGAGGCCCTCCCCAGGCTTTAGGGGACATGTTCCTTTCTCCACTTAGGTGCCAGCACCACCCTGGCCTTAGCAGTGCCTATCTGTGGAAGGGCCTGGAAACACATGGTCTCCATGAGAGGTCTGGCTACGGTGGGCATGCAGCACATTGCCATTGCCCTCAGTGGACTGGTGCTGTAGGACACCCAGCAGCAGGGGTCTACAGCCTTCAGGGGTCCCCTGTGACCTTTAATGCCCACATCATCGTACCCAAGCCCCAGTTCTGTGTGGTTTGCACAACTCCAGTCCTCCTACCCAAGGATTTCTGGGAAGCCCCCAGGAATGCTAATAAGTCCACAGTCTGCAGGGCTGTTCCGCCTGCACTTCCCTTTGCACCCCCAATCCCCAACAGCTATAGGGGTAGCCATTCCTCCCTACAGGAGGGAGGGAGCACCCTGCCCTCCTCCCCTCCTGCAGGCTTAGGCCCGATCACTGCATTTATAATTTCTGCGGAGGTGTCACTTCTCTTGCAGAAAAGGTAGACTTTGAAGTTAGACTATAAGGGCAGTTTTGTTTCTCATTGCCCCCAGATTTTCCTTTCTGGGATAGGATTTTGTCTTTGCCTCTGCTTAAATCCAAAGGCCTGTTAAAATGACTTTTCCCAAATAAGCGAGTTTAACCTCAAAAGAAGTTTGCCACTACCTCTATAGGTAAAAAACTGGCACCAACTTTTTTTTTTTTTTTTTTGAGACAGAGTCTTACTCTGTTGCCCGGGCTAGAGTGCTGTGGCATCATCATAGCTCACAGCAACCTCAAACTCCTGGGCTCAAGCAATCCTCCTGCCTCAGCCTCCCGAGTTGCTGGGACTACAGGCATGTGCCACCATGCCCGGCTAATTTTATATATATATATTTTTTAGTTGTCCAGCTAATTTCTCTCTATTTTTTTTTTTTTTGGTAGAGACAGGGTCTCACTCTTGCTCAGGTTGGTCTTGAACTCCTGAGCTCAAATGATCCGGCCTTCTCGGCCTCCCGGAGTGCTAGGATTACCGGCATGAGCCACCACTCCCGGCCTGGCACCTACTTTTATTTTTAGTTGTATTAAGTTTTGTGAAATAAGTAATACATGTCCATAGTACAATGTTGAAAAGGCACAAAAAACTACATGGAAAGTCTCTTTCCCATGCCTGACTCAGACCTCGGGTCCCTCCACAGAGGCAACCACCATTATCAGTTTCACGTGTGAAAGCTGCTTTTATTTTCTTAATTTTTGTTTTGTATTTTTTTGAGATAGTGTCTCACTCTGTTGCCTGGGCCGGAGTGCAGTGGTGCGATCATAGTTCACTGCAGCCTCAAACTCCTGGGCTTAAGGGATCCTCCTGCCTCAGCCTCCTGAGTAGCTAGGACTACAGGCATGCACCACTATGCCTGGCTAATTTTTTTTTAATTTTTTATTTTTTTGTAGAGACAGCATCTCACTCTGCTGCTGAGGCTGGTCTCGAGCTCCTGGCCTTAAGCAGTCCTGCCTCCGCCTTCCAAGTAGCAGGAATTACAGGTGCATGCCACCATGGCTGACTAATTTTAAAAAGTTTTTGTAGAGATAGGGTCTTGCTGTGTTGCCCAGCCTGGTCTTGAACTCCTGGCCTCAAGCAATTCTCCTGCCTCCACCTCCCAAAATGCTAGGATTACAGGCATGAGCCACTGAACTCAGAATAAGGTGATTTTAAATTATTCAGTTTTAAAACAATTAAAATGCTACCCTATTGGGTTTCCTGTTCCACCCTTAGGTCTTACCAAGGAACAACCTGGAAAATAACCAGTCCTGGAAATAGCTTGAGGGCCCCCCTGCAGAGTCCAGCTCTGCCTGGGACTGTTATTATGATAATTGCCTATGATCGTGGCTAAGAGGTTGCTCCCAGGTTGGCTTCCCACAGTCCCAGCCCTCAGCGTTCGCCTTGGACTCCACCCATACAGCACGAATGGAGGCCCCCACATCCCTCATCCATCCCCTGTAGCTCCTGGGAGCCAGCCCCAGCCTGTCCACTCAGCTTCCGAGCCTGCCATTCCCCAGACTCCAGTTAACCCTGCCCGTCTCCATTTTCCCCTCTTGCCTTCACCAGCTCTGAGCCACTTGTTAAGAAGGGCGGTCCATACAGCATTCAATAATAGTAACACCACCACCACTTCCTCAAATTAAACCTGCCTCCGTGCCAGGAACCACACCACCCATTTTACAGGCATCATCCCATTTCTTCTTCACGGCAACCCTGTGAAGTAGCATTGCTGTCCCCACTTGACAGAGGAGGGATGAAGCCAGAGAAGTCAGCCACTTGCTTGGTCACACAGTAGAAAATGGCTCCAACATGCTGCTCGGTGCCAATCAACAGGTTCTAAGCCCAGTGATACCCCAGGCTTCCCGGCAGGGTATCTCAGGGCTCAGTGGTTAACTCACTTCCTCTGCAGGGTGACCTCTCCTTCCCCACAGCTGATTTAATAACAAGACTAGTGCTAAGGCTGGGTGTGGTGGCTCACGCCTGCAATCCTAGCACTCTGGGAGGCCGAGGCAGAAGGATTGCTTGAGGCCAGGAGTTTGAGACCAGCCTGAGCAAGAGTAAGATCCCATCTGTACTAAAAATAGAAAAAATGAGCCGGGCGTGGTGGCCCATGCCTGTAGTCCCAGCTACTTGGGAGGCTAATGTAGGAGGACCACTTGAGCTCTGGAGTTGAGGTTGCAGTGATCTATGATGCACTCTACCCAGGGTGACAGAGTGAGACTCTGTCTCAAAAAAAAAAAAAAAAAGACTAGTAGTCATAGTAAAGTGACCCTCTACCCTTTATTCTATGCAAGGCATTGTTCTAGGAGCTTGTGCCTTGTCATCTTTTAGTCCTCACAGTGCTCCAGTGGGGTAGGCACTGTCATCGTATCATCATACCCTGTTTACAGGTGAGAAGGCTGAGGCACAGGAGCAGCCCCTGTTGAAAGGGCAGCGAGGGAGCAGCCGTTTAGGAAGACAGGGAGGGCTCCTCCTGCACCCGGAGGAGAGCTGCCCTGCCTCTTCTCTGCTGATTCTTTGGAAATGACCTTAAGGGGCCCCTGTTCAGCACAGCTTGCTGCGCCACAAGCAGGAGTGTTCAAGGCACAGCTAGGTGATGTCTGGAACCCCCAAGCCCCACCAGGCTGCCTCCCCCATGTCTGACCTTGGGGGCCCAGTGTCAAGGGGAAGTTCAACAACATACCAGGTTTCTCCTTGCCCCTGGGATAGGTTCCTTCCCTTCCCTTCCTTCTTTTTCTGCATCCTTCCTTTCTTCCTTCTTCCCTTTCATATTTGTTTGGTGCTACACTGCGATAGCGCATGCACGTTACCTCTGATACAAGGTGAAAGATGGTAAGAGTGGTGCAAGGTACAGAGATAAATGGTGCTGGGAGAGGAATGTGTGGTCAAGAGACTCCGTCCTTCATGTCCTGGCCTCGTACCTCCAGCCAGGTGACCTTGGGCAGGTTGTTTCGCTACACTGGATAATGAAGAAGAGAGTGGCGGTAAGGACCCAGCCTGCCTAGCGGGCTGATGTGAGAATTGGGAGGTGCAAAGGGGCTTTCTAAGGAGGCGAGGGTGACAGATGTGTGTGGGGGGCGGTTAGTACTAGTCCCCTGGGGGATTGGTTATGCCTCTGGGGCAGGATCAGGACAGCTCTGGAGACATGTGGGGTTTTGGGCTTAGCCTCAGGGATGGGTGGAATTTGGCCAGGGACAGATGGGGGTGGGGGTGGCACTTGAGGCCCCACCAGCCCCAGAGTAATGGTCCCTGCCCTCCCTTGGGGACTGCCTGCCTTTTTCTGTATTTCCACAGAGAGATGGACCCTCAGCTTTGAAATTTTTTTAGGCAGTGACTTTATTGTTTTTATAATAATGCTAGACGCTTAGTATGCAAAATTGAAGTACAATGGATAAATACAAAGAAGAAAATTACAAATCACCCCCAGTCCCACTACCTAGATGTGACTGGTTAGCTGTTTGGTCCACATACTTGCAGACATCTCACGAGGCACATCTGCATGGGGGCGGGGGACAAAGTTTTATAAACATGGGGAAAATGCATAATTCATTAATAATTTAACTTTAAGCCAGAGTTGTAAAGAGGTTGTCTGCCCTGAAACAGTCCTTCTCATCTATTCGCTGCCCACATGACTGCATCAGATGGGGCGAGAGCAACTCTCTCGTGCCGTGATCTTTAAAACCTCCCCGTTCAGACAGATTACAGAGGGGAGCCTTTCTCGGGGACTGCATCCCAGCTCTAGAGTAGTAGCTTTCACACTTTGTGACCAAAACCTCAGACACACACACACACACATACACACACCCACCCCTGAAACGAAAGTTGTATGAAACTCATATTTATCATTATCATACACGAAGCACTTTGATACTTTCTAATCTACACAATACTGTTGTATTAAAAAAAAAAAAAAAAAAACAGGCTGTCTGACCTACCAAGTTACACAACCTGCAGTTTGAAGTGTCACTCTAGAACGGTGATTTTTAAACGTTAGTGTTAATCAAAGTCACCTGCAGAGCTTGATGAAGCAGCTTGCTGGCCCCCCTGCCACTCTGGTTCAGGATCTGGGGTGGGGCCTGAGAATTTGCGTTTGCACCGAGTTCCGGGGTCATACTGATGCTGCCGGCCCGAGGACCCCGTTTTGAGATCCACCCTCCTAGGATATTTTCGAGGCGATGTGCTCCCTTGGCAAAGACCATCAGGGGATTCACTTACTGAACAGATGAGAATTGCTGGTGGCTAGCCCCAGAATTGTGGCTCTCTGAGATTTTTGAGGATGCTTTGAGATCTTTGACACCGTCCTCCTAAAATCCAGCTCACACTATTAATATAACGTGCTGAACGTAGAAAAGGTCTGCTAAGCAAAGGGACATTTATGCCCTGCTCTGGTTGAATTACCTGCCTCTCAAATCCCAAACCCACAGAACATAAAACCCTCCTAGCCTTTTTGAAAACACTATTCTTCCAAAGGCAGTGAAAGGCACCATTTACCGTGTGGGTTTCACCTTTCTGTTTTTTTAAAGGGAAGAAGGTAGGTCAGGCTTGACTGCCTCACAGGGAAGGCTGTCCCCGCTGGCTCTGGTTGGGGTCTGGTGGGTTTCACGGGCTGTCCCCGGTTCCCTGGCTTTGACCGGAACCTTTCCTGGCATTGCAGCTGAACGCTCACTGCGGCACCTAGGCTTTGCAGCCTGCCAACTTCGGAGAGCAGCCTGTATATATCCCAAATTGTTTCTACTCCTCCAACCAGGAGACTCTTAGCCCCCACCCCTAATCCTCCCCCTCCACAACCTTGGGGCCCCACAGCCCCCTCCCCAGCCTTGCAGCCCTGCAGAAGCCAGCCCTCAGCTGGGAGCAGCTCCTCTAGGGAGGGGAGTGTTAAATGGGCACAGAGCCCCTCTGTTCCAGTAACAATGGCCCGTTGATGACTGACTCTGCCGGGGTCAGCCCCCTTGACTGGACTTTGGGGAGGAGAAAGCACTCCAGTCCCCCAGGCAGCCATTTCTGGGTGTGAGGCTGATTCAGAGGCCCGAGCCTCTGTCTGCCCACAGAACTCCATTCTTTAGGCCCCTGGTGCAGCAGGGAGAAACCCCTCTCCTCTCACCCCCCTCCCCTTCCCTGGGGCAGTGTGGGGCCCCTGGAGCCATTCAGTTCAGTCCAATTCAGCAAACATTTGTTGAACAGCTCCCGGGCACTGAGGTTTCGTGCTAAGTAGCTGTGGGGAGTGAAGAATAGCTACTAACATGAATTCAGTGCTGATGACAGTCATCCACCCCAGGCTGCCCAGTGGTCACCAGGGAGCTTATAAAAATTCCCATGCAAGCTGGGTGCTGTGGCGCGCGCCTGTCCCAGCTACTTGGGAGGCCGAGGCAGGAGGATGGCTTGAGCCCAGGAGTTTGGGCTGCAGTGAGCTATGATCACAGCTGTGAATAGCCACTACGCTGCAGCCTGGGCGACATAGTGAGACCCTGTCCTCTTAAAAAAAAAAAAAAAATTCCCATGCACAGACCTCCCCCCTCAGAATCTGCAGAGGGGAAACCCTCGCACTGATATTTTTCTCAAGCTTTCAAAGTAATTCTTATGCCCAGCTGGGAGTAAGCATCACTGGCCTCCTATGGATTAGACACTGTGTGAAGCATTTAATTTGTGGTACCCCATTTAACGAGGCAAGTGCTTGTGCGAGGCTGAAAAACAGCCCCCAAAGAGGTCCACATATGAATCACCAGCACCTGTGAATATGTTACCTTGCATGGTAAAAGGACTTCACGGGTGTTAAAGACTTTGAGATGGGAGATTATCCTGGATCATCCAGGTGGGCCCTACATGCACCCACAAGGGTCCTTTTTTTTTTTTCATTATTTATTTATTTATTTATTTTTGGAGACAGAGTCTTTTTTTTTTTTCATTATTTATTTATTTATTTATTTTTGGAGACAGAGTCTTGCTCTGTTGCCCTGGCTAGAGTGAAGTGGCGTCAGCCTAGCTCACAGCAACCTTGAACTCCCGGGCTCAAGCGATTCTCCTGCCTCAGCCTCCCAAGTAGCTGGGACTACAGGCATGTGCCACCATGCCTGGCTAATTTTTTATATATTTTTAGTTGTCCAGCTAATTTCTTTCTATTTTCAGTAGAGACAGGGTCTCGCTCTTGCTCATGCTGGTCTCGAACTCCTGACCTTGAGCAATCCTCCCACCTCGGCCTACGAGAGTGCCAGGATTACAGGCGTGAGCCACTGTGCCCGGCCTACAAGGGTCCTTTTAAGAGGGAGGCAGAAGGGGATCTGACCACAGCAGAGGTGTGTCGGAGTAATGCATGATGAAAAAAACTCAATCGGCGGTTGCTGGCTTTGAAGAGGAGGCGGGGGCCACGAGCCAGGGAAAGCAGGCAGCCTCTAGCACCTGCAAAAGGCAAGAGAGCACATTCTCCCCCAAGGCCTCCAGAAGGGACTGATGCCTTAATTTTAGGCCAGTGAAACCAAAATCAGGTTTCTGATATTCAGAACTCTAAGATAATGTGTTTTAGGCCACTGAGTGTGTGGTAATATGTTATAATAGCCAGAGGGAATGAACACAGTGCTGTTACCCTGCTCTACAGGTGGGACAGAGAGGTCAGGCAGTCTTTTCTACCTGGGAGTCACCCAGCTAATGAGTTACCAGGCTGGAATAACCCGGGGTGTCTGGCCCCTTACTCCTGCCTCACCACACTGCCCGCTTTTTGCAGCCAGACATGGGATCAAATCCCAGCTCTGTCATGGTCTGTCTGTGTGTCTTCTGTGAATGGGGAGGCTACAGGGAGGGGGAAAGGGGACGTGTGGAGACCAGCTAGAAAGAGGAGGTGGGCCAGGTTGTCCCGGGTGGCAGAGTTTGGACTTGATTTTGAAGGACTGGAGCACACAGGGCCCTGTCCCTGGTTTCCTCTGCTGCATTTCATGACGATGCCTCAGATGACCAGGCCCACTCAGTCTTTGGGATCTGAGTTAATGCAGCAACCCAGCTCCCGTCAGAACCCCAGGGTTGGGGTCAGGAGCAGCATTCTACTCCTCGTCACCTGCAGCTAGTGACAGCCACTTATCTGGGATGGCCAATGGACTCTCATATCCTGGGAGGTCAGCAGTGTCCTGGTGCCTCCCAAGTATATTTCTTTCAAGATCTTCCAAGAACCTTGTATTTGGGGCCATGTA
The DNA here is from genome assembly GCF_000956105.1 of Propithecus coquereli. Taxonomy (NCBI): domain Eukaryota; kingdom Metazoa; phylum Chordata; class Mammalia; order Primates; family Indriidae; genus Propithecus; species Propithecus coquereli. The sequence continues at coordinate 396,030 of NW_012154174.1, forward strand.
TATTTCTTGGAGAAGGAGTGTGAGACACACAGAGGTCCAGAGAGTTGTCCAAAGTCACACAAGTTGGTGACAGGCCCTGAAAGACCAGTTCCTGGCCAGGACTGTGAAGCTCCCTGCTTCTGGCCGAATCGGCTTGCCTAGCAGTGGAGTACAGTGGCTGAATCCGTGGACTGTGGAGCCAGCCTTCCTGGGCTCAAATCCCAGCTGAGAGTTCTTTAACTGAGAGTAAGTTTATGCCTCTCCTTACTTAGATGGGGATGGTGATGATCATCTCTGATCGTTATCTAGGGTTCTTCTGGAGCTGAAGTTCATTTGTGTGCATGAGGTGCTTGGAACAATCCCTGGTTCATTATTAAGTGTTAACTTCTGGAATTATTTGGCTTCCCCAGGGGAGGGGCTCTTCCCAGTGCCTGGTTCCTTTCTTGGCCCAGAGCAAGTGCTTAGCAAACGAATGTCCTTGTTCCATGTGAGCTTTTTTCACTCAGAGGTTCATTAGGTACCAAAGCTTTCACTTTTAAAAATTTCCATCTTAGTTCTTCAAACCCTTCTTCTTCTTCCTGCCTGGGAGCTGCAGAATTGCCATAGAGCAGCCTGAGGCTTACCCTGTCCCTTGCTAAGCCCAGTGAGCAATTCAGAGGTAGGCCAGATGTCCCAGGTCTCCCAGCCAGTGCTGCACAGCCGCCATGGCTGCCCCAGTCTCCTTCACTCCAAGCCTGTGCCTGACTAACCTGCTGAGGTTGCCCAGGGCTCTGGCAGCAGCACTGCTTGGGGACCTGGTCTTGTGTGGTCTCAACAGGACTCAGTGCCTGCAGCTGCTAGTCCCAGCTCCTCTCCTAAATGGAGCCTGCACCTGTCCTCCAGCTGATGGAGGGTCAGATATCATGCCCTTCCCTCCAGAGTCCTGTCCCCTTGTTTCTCTCCCCATCATAAGGATGCGGCTTCCTCCTTCTGCCTCCCTCTCAGAAAGTCCCCACACTTATCACTGCACATGCATAGACCCCAGGAGGGTCACCTATCCATTGTTCTGAAAAAACCCAAACTCCAGGTTGAACTCAGCTAGTTTACTCTTCTGCCCCAGGGAGGCCATTTCTGCTCAATCCTACTGCCCCACGTTTAGTTCCATTTTGCAAAGATCTCTTTAAACCCTACCTACCATTGTGGGAGCTAGTTTTCTTTTTTTTTTTTTAAGGCAGAATCTCATTCCGTTGCCCAGGCTGGAGCGCAGTGGCATCATTTTCGTTCACTGCAACCTCAAACTCCTGGGCTCAAGTGATCCTCCTGCCTCAGCCTCCCGAGTAGCTGGGACTATAGACGCACACCACCATGCCCATTATTAAATTATAATAATTATAAAATTATAAAAAACTTTTTTTTATTTTTAGCACAGATGGGGTCTCAAACTCCTGGCCTCAAGCCACCCTCTTGCTTCGGCCTCCCAGAGTGCTAGGATTACAGGCATGAGCCACCGTGCCCGACCTCTGTTGCCCTTTTATACTACTCACTTCCCTCCCACCCTCACCCCTTCCTTAACTCTCAGAAATACTAATTTGTCGTCTTACCATTTTGTCATTTCAAGAATGTTATATAAATGGAATCATGCAGTATGTAACCTTTTGTGATTGGCTTTTTTCACTCAGCATAATTCCATCGAAATTCATCCTAGTTTTTGTGTGTATCAATGTTCCCATCTACTACTGAGTAGGATACAGTGGTAGGATACCAGGTATAGCTGGTTTTGAATGGATCGCTCACATATGGTCCCAGAAGTTCCACAAGCACTTGTGTCCTGAGTAAAGCAAGGAACACAGACCCATTCTCCCAGCATCCCTCCCTGGTCAGCATGAGACTCTGCAGCCCCCCGCCAGTGTGGCCTTGCTGGCAGCTCGTGTGTGTACAGGCAGCAGCTCCTGCTGTCTCCGAGATGCCCTGAGGTGGTGAAGTTGGGTGCTCTAAAAGTAGTGGTTCTCAATCTTTGCTGATTCCAAGTTAGAATCACCTAAGGAACTTTAAACAGTCCTGATGTCCAGGGTCTACCCACAATCACAGCACCCCTTCCAGCTGGGGACCCACCTGGTCAATTACAGCACTCCAGGCATCCCCTCCCCATTGATCAGCCTTGGCCAGGAGTTGAAATTGACTTGCCCTCCTAGCTGAGAAGCTTCAGACTCTTTGCCCATGGCCACATCCAGGTGTGTCCAGGCCTGAGGCCTGATGTGTTAGGTGAGTGTGTCCCTCCAAATAATGCTAGAAAGGTGAGCCCTTGACCACTAGTAACAGCTGCAGCAGGCAAGGATTGTCTGGGCCGGTACATAGGAAAAACCAAAGTGAATCAGCCAGTGTCCTTCCCTTGCAGCAGCTTGTAGCCCAGCTGGGAGAGAGATAGTCCCAAGGAATGGAAAGCAACAGTCCCATCGGCATAGACGGGCTCTGGTAACATTTTTCTAGACCAGCTATAATGACCAGCCTGTGTGCAGTCTTTTCTGTTAATATTTTTAGAGCCCCACACAGCTTCTCTGATGCTCACAACAACCCTGTGGGGCCAACCTAGGCTCAGAGAAGTTAAATCCCTTGCCCAAGGTCGGCAGAGAGTACGTGGGAGAGCTGGGACCCAACCCAAGTCTGTCTAAGTCCACGGCCATCTGTCCAGTGCTCAGAGCATTTGGACAATTGGCCTCTGTTCCCACCTGCAGACTACAGCTCTCCTCTCCCAGGACTGAGTATAGATGGGCTCCTTTGTGGCTATACGTCAGCCTAGGGGATAGCAGCAGATACATACGGGCTAAGATCCCTGCTGCCCCCATAGATCCAGAGCTGGGATGGTGGGCAGAACTTGCTCGTGAAAAAGAGGAGGCTAGGGTTCCTCTTTTTGTCACAGGAATAATCCCCTTCCTGCTATCACTGGGGCCATTAAGTGAGGGCTTGAGGCTGTGGGATGCCACCTACGCCTAGAGGATCCCAATTCAGTTTCCTCTGTATTGAAATTGAAGAGGAAACACTCAGAAGTAGGGTTGGAAGAAAACAGAAGAAAACCTGTCCCTTACTTAGACATTCTCCAGGAGCAGGAAATCTCAAAGTCTCCTTAGGTCTCGGAAGCTAAGCAGTGTCGGGCCTGGTTAGTACATGGATGGGAGACAAAGTCTCCTTAGGAAGGTCAGTAAGTAGGACAGAGCGGGACTAGGAATCCTGGGCTTATGCATGGGGAGTCTTTCTCTACGCAGTTATCTCAAAAATTCTGTAATAGAGCTGGCTTTACAGGCGTGCAAAGCAAAATGGGAAAGCTGTGTATGCTGAAGGCCAGCCCTAGTCCCACTACATGTATGTGTGCATGCACACATGTCTGGTTGAAAGGTTGCTCATCAATAAAACTGACAAAAGCTCCAAAACCCACAAATGAACACAGGATTTTGCAGTCGTGAGCATGACCAAAATAGGAATAATAAGGCACACCAGGAATGAAAGAAGAAAAAGAACCCTAGGGCCCAGAAGATTCCTAGCCTTCCTTAGCCTGCTCCTCATAAAGTGGGAGTAGCAAATATGTGATACACCTGCCCACCCTTCCCCTAGCAACACACGTGACAGACATCACTAATCAACCACCACATCCTTTCCCACAGAAAACAAGCCTGACTTCAGCATTCTTCTCATGACAATGCTCTTGGCTGCTAAGATGAGCCTATTGGCTTTTGGTCATGGGATGAAAACTATTTGCCACCCTCAGCTTAACAGCATTCTGTGGTTCAAGACGCTGGAAATCAAGTCACCATCTTTGTCAGTCTCCATCTTGCTTGTTCTGGGTTAGGTTCATCACAAACCTTCTTAGATGGACTTGGTTACTCAAGTAAACATTAAGCACTAACTATGTAGGGCAATGGATTGGGACACAACTCTATACACATCTTTGCTCACTACAACCTCAAACTCCCGGGCTCAAGTGATCCTCCTGCCTCAGCCTCATGAGTAGCTGGAACTACAGGTGCGCACCATGACACCTGGCTAACTTTTCTATTTTTTATAGAGACGGGGTCTCACTCTTGCTGAGGCTGGTCTCGAACTCCTGAGCTCAAGCAGTCCTCCTGCCTCGGCCTCCCAGAGTGCTTGGATTACAGCTGTGAGCCACTGTGCCCAGCCTATATACTCTTTTTATTCCAATTTATTTTATAACCATATCCTTTTATTTAGAAAAGGTAACAAATTCAAACAATAGAAGAAGGTGTACATCAAAAATGGGTCCCAATTTCCACCACTATTTCCCAGTTCTCTCAACCATTCTTGCCAATTCCTTGTTTCTCTCTCTAGATAGAGTTGTGCTATGCATGTGTCAGCATTTGTGTGTATCTACTCCGATTTTTACACAGTTAGAAGGATGCCACCTACACTCTTGCCCCTTGCTTTTGTCACTCATATCTTAAACAGCATTTCTTATCAACCCATACAGAGCTGCCTTTTTCTTTTTAATCATTACAGAGTATTGCACTGAGAAATGTACCGAACATTTAGCTAACAAATTTTTTTGCCCATTAACGTGCATTAAGGTCATGGTCAGCTTTTTGCAACTATAAGCAATTTACTATTATATGTGTGTTTGTCGTATTCATGCAAGTATTAAATATATCTGCAAGATTAATTCCTAGAAGTTGAATTTTTGGGTCAAAGAGTGTCTTAGTCTACATAGGTTACTATAATAAAATACCATATACTGGGAAACTTATAAACAACAACAATGTATTGCTCATAG
>NW_012154174.1:402419-404171 GCF_000956105.1 Propithecus coquereli
CAATCCGCCCGCCTCGGCCTCCCAGAGAGCTAGGATTACAGGCGGGAGCCACCGCGCCCGGCCTGGAATGTATTTCTTAAATAATAGGACTTGAAAGTCAAAATTACTCCTTGATCCATGGGCTGTATGATGGGTGTTGTGTAAGCAGGAAAACAACATTGATCTCCTTGTACACTGGCGCTCTTGGGTGACCAAGTGCATTGTCAAGGGGCAGTAATATTTTGAAAGGAATCTTTTTCTCTGAGCAGTAGGTCTCACCAGTGGGCTTAAAGTATTAAATAGGCTGGGCATAGTGGCTCACACCCGTAATCGTAGCACTTTGGGAGGCCAAGGCGGGAGCATCCCTTGAGGCCAGGAGTTCGAGACCAGCCTGGGCAACATAGCATGATCCTGGTCTACAAAAAATTAAAACAAATATTAACTAGACATGGTGGCATGCACCTGTCCATAGTCCCAGCTACTAGGGAGGCTGAGGCAGGAGGGTTGCTTGAACCCAGGAGTTGGAGGTTGCAGTGAGCTCTGATGACACCACTGCACTCTAGCCAGGGCAACAGAATGAGACCCTGTCTCCAAAAAAAAGGAAAAAAAAAAAATTAAACCATGCTATAAACACATGTGCTATCATCCAGACTTTGTTGGTCCTTTTACAGAGCATAGGCAGAGTAGATTTAGCATAATTCTCAAGGACCCTAGGATTTTTGGAATGGTCAATGAGCGCTGGCTTCAAGTTAAAATTACCACCTGCATTAGCACCTAACAAGAAAGTCAGCCTGTCCTGTGAAACTTTGAAACCAGGCAGTAATTTCTCCTCTCTAGCTCTGAAAGTCCTTGGTGGCATTTTCTTCCCATATAAGGCTTTGTGTCCATGGAGAATCTGTTGTTCAGTGTAGCCACCCTCATCAGTGATCTTAGCTAGATCTTCTGGATAACTTGCTGCACCTTCGACATCAGCACTTGCTGTTTCACGTTGCACTTTTACATTATAAAGACAACTTCTTTCCTTAAACGTCATGAACCAACCTCTGCTAGCTTCCAACTTTTCTTCTACAGCTTCTTCATCATCTCTCTTAGTTTTCATAGAATTGAAGAGAGTTAGGGCCTTGCTCTCGATTAGGTTTTGGCTTAAGGAATACAGTGGTTGGTTTGATCTCTCATCCAGACCACTGAAACTTTCCCCATATCAGCAGTAAGGCTGTCTGGCTTTCGTGTCATTCATGTGTTCACTGAAGCAGCACTTTTAATTTCCATCAAGCATTCACAGCTTGGCTAACTGGTGTGAGAGCCCTAGCGTTTGGCCTGTCTTGGCTTGTGACGTGCCTTGCTCGCTAAGCGTAATCATTTCTAGCTTTCGATTTCAAGTGAGAGATGACTCTTCCTTTCACTTGAACACTTAGAGGCCACTGTAGGGTTATTAATTGGCCTAATTTCAATATTGCTGTTTATCAGGGAATAGGGAGACCCTAGGAGGGGGAGAGATGGGGGGAAACAGCTGATCATTGAGCAGTCAAAACACACACATTTATCAATTAAGTTTGCCATCTGCTATGGGCACTGTTTGTAGTGTCTGAAACAATTACAATAGTGACATCAAAGATCACTGATTACAAATCACCATAACAGATAGAATAATGAAAAAATGTGATGGGTACAATGAACACGATTTGGGTGGTGAGCACACTTATAGCCATGACTCAAGCATTGCAAAAGTGATCCATGTAACCAAAAACATTCGTACCCCCTCAATATTTTGAA
>NW_012154174.1:404221-405685 GCF_000956105.1 Propithecus coquereli
TTTTGGGTCAAAGAGTGTCTTAGTCTACATAGGTTACTATAATAAAATACCATATACTGGGAAACTTATAAACAACAACAATGTATTGCTCATAGTTCTGGAAGCTGCAAAGTCCAAAATCAAGATAGCAGCAGAATTGGCCTGGTGAGATCTGATGAGGGCTTGGTCTCTGTGTCAAAGATGGCACCAGGCTGGGCACAGTGGTGCGAGGTAGCTCATGTCTGTAATCCCAGCACTTTGGGAGACTAATGTGGAAGGATGGTTTGAGGCCAGGAGTTCATGACCGGCCTGGGCAACATATCAAGAACCCATCTCTACAAAAAAAAAAAAAATGTACAAATTAGCTGGGCATGGTGGTTCGTGCCTATAGATCTAGCTACTTGGGAGTCTGAAGCGGGACTCCCGCTTGACCCCAGGACTTTGAGGCTACAGTGCCACTGTACTCCAGCCTGGGTGACAGAGTGAGACCCTGTCTCTAAAAAAAAAAAAAATGACACCTACTTGCTATTCCCTCACATGATGGAAGGGGCAGAGAAGCCCCCTCGGGGCTCTTACGCATGGAGAGTTTTTCTCTACTCTGTATGGACACTGTCTCATTCCCAAGGGCTCTGCCCTCATGACCTTGCCACCTGCCAAAGGCCCTACCTTTTAATACCAACTCTTTGGGTGGGGGGAATAGGTTAAAATATAAACATTTTGGAGGCACACAAACATTTAGACCATAGGAAAGAGTATGTATATTTAAAATTGTGATGGTTTGGCCAAATTGTCCTTCAAAAAGGATACCCCATCAGCATTATGAGAGAGTCTTATGTATTAGGACAGGACAGACTATATCGCAGTAACAGTTAGACGCCCAAATCTCAGTGCTTAACACAGCAAATGCTTATTTTTCTCCTGCGTCACGTCCGATGCAGATCGGGTGGCCTCTACGCAGCATCTCAGGGGTCCAGGCTGCTTCCATTGTGATCTAAGCCAGTTGGAACATGCGGGCTCCCGTGTTGCCACGGCAAGGGAAGAGAGGAATGTGTGGGACATTTTAAGGACCAGGCCTTGAGTGACTTGCAGCACTTATCAACCACTCCTCCCAGTCAGATCCTTTCATACGGCCTCAGGCTCACTGCGAGAGGCTGGGAGTGTGGGGAGCGCGGCCACTCGATGGGCAGCACGTCTCTGCCAGTCTCTTCCCCAGAACTTCACCCACGCAGTATGTTCTAGGACATTTTGTTCTTCACCAGCCAAATGTGTGAAAAAAAAATGGCATCACGTAGACTGTAGTTCTGATTTGCACTTCTCCGCTTTCTTTAGGCAGTTGCTCTCAACCTTTTTCTGTTGAAACTTATTCTGGGAAACTTATAAACAACAACAGTGTATTGCTCATAGATTATACTATGATCTATATCCACAGATTATGTTTACACTTGATACACACTACCTGGCCTTGCCCAAATTTGCCCAAAACAC
>NW_012154174.1:408285-452847 GCF_000956105.1 Propithecus coquereli
ATATAAAAATAAAAAGTTTGAAATATTGTGAGAATCACCGAAGTGTGACACAGAGACACAAAGTGATCCCATGCTGTTGGTGAAATGGTGCCGATAGACGTACCCAACACAGAGTCACTGCAAACCTTCAATTTGTAAAAAATGCAATACCGCAAAGCACAATAGAGTGAAGCACAACAAAATGAGGTCTGCCTGTATTCATAAAAACATATAAAGGCATGTGAGTAATAACGTAAATTATCCAGGTCCAGATTTTTGCAGGCTATGGCATGGAATGGGTCGCAGCAGTTCCGGGCAATTTCCTAGGCTCGCTGTAACTCCACCTCCTCCCTCGTTCGTGAAAACACAAGACAAGCAAAGGACAAGGGTGGAATTCATCATAAGGAGAACCTTGCACCCATTGCAGTTCTTTTCAAAAAGCAAAAATCTTTTTGCAAACTTTGATGCTTTATATTCTTAATAACCTCACAGTTAATGTGACCTGTGGTGGTTTATGCAGTGAAGAGCTTTATAGCTTAAAGGTTTGAAGGCTAGGTGTACATGGTGTATGTGCTCGAATGGAGGGTTTATGTAAGTCAGAGGAGAGTTGGAATTTGGGTAGGCACTGTAGGGTGATGTCACATGGCAGAATGCCAAACTAAGGGACCGTGACGAATTTTGTTTGGTAGCTGGTGAGGATCTTCTAAAGTGGCGAAGGCCACTAGGTTTTATCTCACATGCCCACTCGAATGGATTGGCCCTGTGTTGAGAAGGCTTGTGAGGCTATATCCAGTCCCAGGTGAAAAAAAAGGATGATGATTGATTAGCGATGTCTGCCCCAGGCACAGGATGCTGCATGGTGGAATGAGTGCCATGTGTTTGCCATCTCAGTGCTGAAGATCCCAGAGTGGGCTGAGCTATGAGAGTCAAGCTGATCAAGTTGGGCAGCGGCATCACCAACCTGGGAGACAGGAGACAGGTTTTGTCACCACCAGTTCATACCTTGGTCAAGCACTTCACTTCTCTGAGCCTGAGTTTCTGTAAATGAAAAGTGAGGAAGAGTGGAGAAGAGAATTTCCAAGCTCTTTCCAGTCCTGGCATTCTACAGTTTTAAGATAACAGCCATGTTTTCTCATGATTGGTGGAGTGATGTACAGGTCATATTTCTCTTGAACGTCTCAGAAAGACTTGCACAGTGGAAGGGAAGTACAACTAAAATTGGAAAGCCAAGCTGCTTCGTGTCAGGCTGCTGACCTGAGCCACTGCTGACAACAGGATTATGTCCTGGGGACAAAGTTCATTGGCATTCAGCTCGTTCTCAGCCCTATAGCTCTGAGACCTACCGTGTTTGGGCCTTGAGCCTAGGACCCAGAGCGCACGCCCTTCACACAGCAGGCAGCGTGGGCTGGAGAAGGCTGCCATGCAAGAGTCTGTTGTCTTCCCCCGCAACCCCGTGGCTCCTGTCATTCCTGTGGCCTACTCAGCCCTTCCTGGCCACAAGGGGCCACAGGGAATGTGTGAGCAGCTCTGGCCTGCAGGGCAGCTGAGGGGAGGGCATGCCTGGGGGTCTGGCCATGGTGTCTCTGACTCTCTCAAGCTGACCTGCTGCCCCAGGGCCACAGGCCCTGCAGCATCTGGGACAGGGCAAGTCGGCAAGTTTACCCCCAGATGAGGTGAGAGGCAGGATCAGACACCAGGGTTCAAATGCTGTCCAGTAAATGACCAGGTGGTGGCTCTGCTGGAGGGACATTTCTAGCTGGTGGTCAGGTCAGATTATCACTGTTTCCTTCATCTTTGTGTTTTTTGGGGGGGCGGAGGGACTGAGACAACCCGACACCCCCCCCATTCCAACACTTACCACCAGTGTGCGAGCCACTGAATCTGCCGCATGTGCAGAACTAAGGCCAGCAGTTCCTTCCTGGCCCCACTTACCGCATCTCAGGCTTGGGTGAAGCATTTTACCGGCATCATCTCACTGAACTTCCCATGACCCCGAGTATACAATAGATGCTATAGATATGTCCCCATTTCACAGATGAGAAAACCATGCTCAGAGAGGTTTAAGTTCCTTGCCCAAGGTCACAGGGCTTCAAAAGCAATAAGTAAAAACAAGGAAGCCCAAAGCACCGTAGCTATAGAGAACATCACTGCTAACTTTGAGAGTCTCCCTCTCTCCTCCTCCCTCCCCTCCATATGTGTTTGTGTGCACATACACGCATGTGCGCACACACACACTTAAAAAAAATAAAATGGACTACAGCTGTAGATACTGGGATGTCTTGCTTTTTGGGTGCAGCATCATAACAAGCATCTTTCTGGGTAATAAATTAACTTTATGCCAGTCTTCTATTTTTCAGTGGAGAATTAATTAAGCATCTTGTATGTGCCCAATAGTTTGCTAGCTCCTGGGGGAGGAAGACCAATCTACAGAAAACAACAGCTAAGTCTTTAAGATAGTGCATAAGTTCATTCATTCACTTCACAAACACGCACCGAGCCCTGCCATGTGCCAGGTGCCGCAATTGCGGTGGAGAGCCAGGCATCCTCCTAGATTCCTCTGTTCCCCCTCCCTCCCCTTGTCCATGGGCATCGCTGCTTGTTTATTTATCTATTTGTTTATTTTAGTGTGGAAAAATATACATAGCATAAAACTCACCATTGTAACCATTTTTAAGTATACGCTGTTAAGTTCATTGGCATTAAATATATTCCCATTCTTGTGCAATCCTCACTGCTACCCCTCTCCAGCGCTGCTTTCATCTTGCAAAACTGAAACTCCGTACCCATTAGACATTAAGTCCCCAGCCTGCAGCCCCCGGCAAATGCCCTTCTGATGTCTGTCTCTGATTTTCACTAGTCTCGGCACCTCATGTACGTGGAATCATACAGTATTTGTACTTTGGGGACTGGCTTATCTCACGGAGCGTGACATCCTCCAGAGGCATCCGTGTTGGGCATCGTTTGACTTCCTGAATGTCGCACGGGTCTGTCCTCCCTCTCCAGCTCTCTGCCACCGCCTTGCCCAGGCGCCACCTCTCTCCTGGACCGTTGCAGCAGGGACTGTCAGGGCTCCTGGCCTCCAGTCCTGCCCTCTTCCCATGCATTTTTCAAACCACTTCCAAAATGATCTTACATTCCACCTTTGAAATTTTAGATTAGGTTTTAAAAAGGTATTAAAGTGATACACGTATATGGTCATCAAAAATTGAAACATAAAAGAGTATAAAGTGAGAAGAATCATCACTTAATATTACCTTTCCGTATTTCTGCGTCAGCATTTGTGTCCCTGCACGACTGGCTTTCCTTGTGCCAGTGTGCCACAGGGGCCCAGCCCCCCTCCACCCCGGCAGGATGCTCAGGGAGCTTCTCACGTGTTGGATTTCCAGGGCTTAGTGCACATCCTTGGCCGTGAACCTTGGTCCACATCCAGGTCAGTTCCCAAATGAGCCAGCAGACTTCTCCGCAGGCCACCCGGCTGCATGGCCACGGCCATTCCGGGCCCCGGCCTCCACCATGGGTTCTGCGAGTACAGCGAAGCTGGGAGGGGTGGGTCCGCTCCTATGTGGCCCAGGGCCTGGGTTCAGTGTGACAGGCTGACAGGGGGCCTAAAGCTCTTCTCTGGGGCCCTGCACTTCCTGCAGCTATTGGAAGTGACTGTGTGAAATGGGGGCAAGAAAGGGTGTGCTCCCCCATGTCTCACACAGGCATAAAAGGGTAAGGGGGCAGCAGGGCATGTCCTGGCCAGGGCCGGGTCACTGAGAGTCTGTGGCAGTCCCATGGTCCACCTCGTGGCTCTGGCCCACGACCCCTCCCAGCCATGCAATGGCCAGGGACGCTCAGGCGACACGCACCTTCACTTGGGCTGCTTCTGCTCTCTCTGTCTTGGCCGAGGTTGGACACAAGGAAGTTAGGGATGGGTCATCCCTGGGAGGGGAAGCTGGAGCCCGGGGCACTCGGGTGCTGGGGAGCGGCCATGGCTCTGCCGCACAGAGCAGAGTCCGCCTTCATGCACGGCTCATTCTCCCCTCCTCTTCCTTCACTCACTGGGTCATCCAGCAGCCTCTGGGCATTCCCTCTGCTGTCACACACTATGCTCCTTGGTCTTCCTGAGCATCTCAGGATGTCCCCAAGTAAAATAAAACCCAGCCTGGACAGGCACTGGATGGACAAGCTCTTCTCATCTAAAACCAAGGAAGGCAGGTCATGCTCTGAGCTCTTTCTCCATGTCCTCATGTGCCAGTGGCCCAGGGGCTTCCCTGTCTCCTGTCTTCACTCTCTGGGGATTTGGAGGCCACTCGCAGAGGAGCCCCCTCCCAGGTGTTTGGCAGGGTGGCGGGGGCAGCCTCCCGGCCCCCACGGGTTGGCTGGAGCACTCCCAGCGTGGGTTTCATGCTTCCATCTCTGCCCAGAGCTGCTCCAAGTCCAGCTGCTGCCCTCGTGCAGCTCCTCCTCCTGCCCGTGGGAAAGGCCGTTTGAGCCCGGCCCGCAACAGCCAGGGCCCCATCCCCACGGTGCTCTCGGCCCCCCCAAGCAAGGGGAGTGGAGTTTTGCTGCCTGATGCAATGTCTGGCAGGGCCGTCCCTTATCATAGCCGGCTTGCTGGGTCATCCCCCCTTCCCGAAGGGGAGGCAGAGATGGGCTGCGGTCCATTTGGAGCCTCAGTGGAAAGGCCTGGCTGGAGGCCATCCAAGTAGAAAACTCATTATCTAGTGAGGCGCCTCGCCAAGTCACGAGGGAGGCCTGAGCAGAAAGACCCCCAGGGAGAGCAGGGGAGGGAAGCCAAAGCCCAGCTTGCTGGGGCTTGCCCGGCCTCAGCTCACAGCCCACTCTTCTTTCCACGTGTTCCCTCACTACCATTTGCCTGAGGATGCCTTAGGCTGTTTCTGCCCTCCCCCTGACTAGCACACAGCTGGGAGAGGCTGGCACTGAAAGAACTCAAGAGACTGAAGTACAGGAAGCCCCTAGTTTGAAGTGTGCCCCAGGCACGCACCCATGGCACCCGTCCCCAGCAACATGCCTAGCACGAGTTCCTTGAAGGGCCCATGAAACATGCTCGGAGCACATGCTCGCAGCGTGGACACGTGGCTCCCTCATATGTGGAGCAACTGCTTTTTCTTTCTTCCTCTTCATATTGTCTGTCCACTTAGAATGATTAAGCATCTTGCACTGGGCTAAATGCATTGGGAAAGGCATTCATTCATTCATTCAACAAGTATTTAGGGAGCACCTGCTCCGTGCCAGGGACAGTTCTGGGAATGCAAAGGTGGAGCAGACAGGTGAAGCTGTCCTCATGGAGATGATGAAAGAGGCAGTCGATGGCACATTTCCATCTCTGCAGGAAGAAATAAAGTGCAATGCCGAGGGAGATGGGGGAGGGGAGGTGGTCACCTTTGGGTCAGGGGTCTGGGAGGGACTCCAGAAGAGGGGACACTTGGGCTGAGTCCTGGCTGCTTAGAAGAAGCCATCCAGAGGAGGTCTGGAAGAAGAGCCTGCCAGACAGAAGGACCAGCTGTGCAGAAGCCCTGGGCAGGGAATGGCAGGAAGGGCAGGGGCGGGGGTCTCGGGAAGAGGTGGGTGCGGTGAGCAGGGTCTGGATCTCAAAGGCCCTTGGAGGGCTTGTGTCTTACTGAGCAGAGTGTTGAGTGTTTTAAGCAGAAGCTACTCCGGCAGTACCGGCACTGTCTGTGCCTCCGGGGAGCTTCCATGTGGCTGAGGAGCTGGGTGACGGCGCAGCTGTGAGCAGGTGCTCACCCGCCCGGTGGGAGGACTGCCCACGTGTGCTCCCAGAGAGGAGGCTGGGCCTGGGAAAGCCAGAGAGGCAGGAGGGAAGAGGAGGGGGGGTGTGGGGGAGCCAGCGGGCCGCGGGCCTCAGGAGGGAGTGTGTGGGCAGCGCAGCTTGGAGCTGGGGAGACCCAAACCGGCCTCGCGGCAGCGACGCTAGAGCTACAGGAGTTGGTGACACTCTCAGGACGGGGAGGGATGGGGGCAGAAGCCAGGTGGAACCGGCCGAGAGGTGGGAGGAAGTGAGACAGGGAATGACGGAGCTTTTGAGAACCGTATGGTAGTTACAGGTGGTGTGCGAGTCCGAGTCCCAGTGGAGGGCTGCGCGGGTACTGAGCCCTTGGGGCGACTCCCGGCATCTGCCCGGGCCTGGCACACAGCGTGCACTCACCAGATGGTTGCTGCTGTGCAGCGCTGTGCTCCTCTTCCTGCCTCTGGTGTCTGCTCTCGACGTGCGGGCGGAGCACGGGGCACAACGGGGCCAAGGGAGCTGTCCCCCGCCCACGGCACCCAGGCAGAGCTGGGCTGGCACTTGCCCTTGGCATTCTTCACCATTGGCCCTGGTGGCCCGCAAATGTGGCCTCCGAATGGACACAGGCAGGGGAACGCCACCTTTTCCTGGACTGTCACATAGTTGCTGGGGCGTTGAAGGGATGAAAAGTATCGAGTACTCGAGGCCAGGAGGGGTATCCGCCACGCCTCAAGGAGGAGGAAGAGATTTTTTCAGTTCTTCTCATGAGCCAAGCAAGGGAGGCAGAACTAGCCCTTGTGTTGTACAGCTTGGGAAGGAGGTGGCACTAAGGTTCATTCAGCGTCATGGATGTCACAGGCCCACTTCTTACAGAGAGCCTCCTGCAGGGCGGGTTCTGCCTGGGCCCTTGCTGAGTGACCCCCATCTGGGCCCTGTCCCCTCCTTCATGACCTTGTGACTTCTGGCACTATGACCCTCTTCCACCTCCTAGCCCTGGAGACCTCTTTCATCCCCACTACACACCCCCCTCCCCATGTCTGAACCTCTAAATCTCCCTCACCCGCTGCCCTACTAGGCTTCCAAAGCCAGGGGGGCAGCCTGCCTGGGGCAGGGCAAAGGAACCAAGAGCCTGCCCTTGTGTTTCATATCAGAGTTGCTTGAAATCCTTGCTTCTTCCTTTTGCAGCAATGTCAGGAAGGATCTTCAGAACCCTGTCTTGTTCTGGGGCTGAGGAAGCTGGGACGGCAACTCAACAATAGAAATAGACCCTGGAAGGGAGGGTAGGAAGAGGTTCAGGAGTGAGTCATGAAGGCAACCCAACTTCTAAATCTTACCCAGGTGCTAGACCCAGAAGGGAGAGAGCAGGGGAACAAACTGAGGCCCAGAGAGGTTAAGTCACTTACACAAGGTTGCACAGCATGGCAGAGGCATAGGAAGGACTAGAACCCAGCACTTCTGACCCAAGCTCCTTTTGCTTCCCTCACATCATCAGACCCAGGCAACTTGCAGCTCAGAGCCAAGAGGGCAGAAAGTCAGGATTTCAACACCTTGTGCTCTGAAGACTCAGTGTTAGGTCTCACCCACTCAATGGGACAGGTGGCTTCACACCCATGACGGGCTAAACAGCATGCACGGGGAATGTGGCCCCACTGGTCATCCTACACACTCATGCCAACAGCCCACCAGGCACCATGCCAGGCACCAGCCTCCACAGACTTGCTCACCACTGATTTGTTAGACAGCTGGTATGTGCCAGGTGCCATCTAGATGCTAGTCCCAACTTCAGGGAGCTTGCCGTCTAGGAGGGGAGCACAAACACTCAACTGGAAAGCCCCACCAAAGTGCTATCATGGGGGTGCCTGGGGTACACCAAGAAATTCAAGTGACTTGGACCTGGGAGGGGCGGTCAGGGGCTGCTGCTGGAGCAACCTTGGGTAACCTTAAGTAAGAGATTACTTAATCTCTCTCATCCTCAGTTTCCTGATCTGTAAAATGGGCTAGCTGCTACCTAACAGGGCTTTGTGGAGAATTTGATGAGCAATGCAAGTGCTTAGCACGGCGCCTGGCCCAGAGAAGTAAGCACTCAATAAGCTCCAGCCACCCATATCGTTCCATTTGGCCCTCCCAACCAAAGTATAAGCCCCATGGGGGCACAGGCCACGTCTGCTTGTTCACTGCTGTATTCCCAATGCCTAGACCAGAGACCAGCACATAGCAGGGGCTCAGGAAATACTAATTTAATGAGTTTGTGAGAAAAGGCCCAGGAGAATTAGGAAGAGGTAGGTCTATTCCAGCTGCCCTGGAGCTGGCCTGTGGCTGTCCCTCCTGGGCCCCTTTCTACCCACCCATACTCAGGAAGTACCCCCAGCACCCTCCGCCCCAGCACAGCGGGGTACCTCCACTCCCGCTGCCAGAGTGCCCATCTGCTTACCCACATTTGGAACCCCCACCTCACTGCTTTCCCCAAAGGACAGATTTTTCTGGCTATTCCCTAAGCCACTTCATTGCATGATGAAAGTACAGCCCTGGGACCCTCCTTTGTGCCCTCCCGCTCCCCTGTGTCAACATCAGCCACTTCTCTTGGGAAAAATCCATCTTTTCCAAAACGAGCGACAAGCAATAATGGCAAGTAAGAGCCGGGTGCCCTGTTCCAGGTCACAGTAAGATGTTCCCAAACTCCAAATTGGAGCAGCTGGTCCCCATGCATGAGTGTCCCGGTGGAGAAGGGGGATGGACTTTCAGAAGAGGGGCCTGTGCAGGCATCTGGGGCGCTGGCGCGGGACAGGGCGTGTGTGATGCTGCTGATGGTGATGAGGGGGAATGAAGGAAATGGTGACCAGGCTCCATGGGGCAATGCTGTATATGCTCCGGCTTTAAAAAATACATATGGCTTTAGTTGAGGGTCATTTATTGCTTTATCCATCTGCCATTCAGCAACTGTGTTTGGGTATCTCTATCCTAGCCCAGGACAAGGAATAATGAGAGGCCCAGACACACTTGCCCTCCCCTGCGAAGGGATATTCAGCATTGAACAGTTGTCACTTTAGGACAAAGCATCAGGTACTAATGGAAGTCTTTGCACAGTGGGGGAGCCGTAGGGAGCCCTAACCTAGCTTGCCCAGAAATCAGAGACCTGAAGACTACAGCCATGTTAAGGATTTTGGTAGAATGTATGTGCTATGGTGTTTTTTTTCTCTTTAGTTAACTTTTAAAAATTTATATATACACGTGGTAAAATGTCTAACAATACACAATGTTACCCAGTAGACAGAAGGCTCACCCACCCTTCTCACTCCACCCACCCTTCCCCCTTCCCATAGGCAGCCATGGTTACCACGCCTGTGTGTCCCCGTAGTCACAGCCCGTTTGTATCCAGCATCTATATTTTTCCCACTACTTTTCCAAATGGGATCATACTACATCAGAGGTTCTCAACCTAGGATAATTCTGCGCCCCCCACCTCCCCACCCCCAGGGGACATTTGACAATATCTGGAGATGTTTATGATTGTCACAAATGAGCAGGGGGGTGCTGCTGGCATCTAGTGGATAGAGGCCAAGGATGCCCTTAAACATTCTGTAACGCACAGGACAAGCCCCCACAACAAAGAATTATCTGGTCCAAAATGTCAACAGGGCTAAGGTTGAGAAACCCTGCTCTACATAAAAACACTGTGTCTGCACCTTGATTTTTTTTTTTACATATGTATTTTGTGGATTATTCACATTAGCATTTATAGAGCCACCTGATTAGTCTTTGTGGACACATAATAATCCATCGCATGGATGCGACACCATTTTTTATTTAGGTGTCTACAATCTTTTGCTATTGTAAATATTTATGCTGCAAGGAATATTCTTTTCCATATGTGTGCCTTTGCCCTTTGAGGTCAAAGGAGAAATTGATGGAGGTGGGATGGGTGAATTGGAGAGTTCGTTAGCATTTTAAATGACCTTCTCAAGAGACCTCAGGTCTTTTGGGGGCATAGTCTGTCTGGAGAATGGGTCTGGGGTCCTGGCTGCTAAGCAGGGTGGGGGTCCTCAAAAGTCTGGTGGAGAAGCATCCTCTAGGTTCCTCGTCTATAGACAAGGGTGTCCTGACCACCTGTCTCTCCACAGGACGAGGGTGTCCCCCACCTGAAGACGACAAGCCAGGTCCTGAGTGATGCCCCTGAGCTGAGTGTCCGCGGCCGGCCCGAGGAGTCCCCACAGCCCCACCTTTTCCCATGGAGAAAGGACTCTCTTTGCCCCAGGACTGCCGGGACTTTGTGCACAGCCTGAGGATGAGGGGAAAATATGCCCTTTTCTTGGCTTTTGTGGTGATAGTTTTTGTCTTCATTGAAAAGGAAAATAAAATCATATCAAGGTGAGGGACACAAGTACAAGTCTTCCTTATAAGGTGGGCTGGGTGGGGGCAGAGAGGTGACTGCAGGGCTCTCTGTGGACCTGCAAATGCATTTCTTCAACCAGTCATCACCAGGCCCCTCCTGTGTCCCAGGCAGTGGGTCATGCACACGTCCTCGCGACTGCACAGGGTGAGACTCGGGCTCTGGACTCAGGCAGCCTGGGTTGGAATCCTCCACCTTGGCCCTTTCCCCCGGTGACAGCTTAGGCAAGACACATCACGTTTCCTTCCTTCCTTCCTCCCTCCCTCCCTCCCTCCCTTCCTTCCTTCCTTCCTTCCTTCTTTCCTTCTTCCCTCCCTCCTTTCTTTCTAAAACACCACAATTCTGCAACTGTCAATTTAAAAAATTTTGTTCTATTCATTGAAAGGTCCAACACTGTATTCTTCCCAGTGAGTTAAGTTGTCCAGAACATCTGGCTGGGCGCAGTGGCTCACACCTGTAATCCCAGCACTCTGGGAGGCCAAGGTGGGAGGATTGCTTGAGCTCAGGAGTTCAAGACCAGCCTGAGCAAGAGCAAGACCCCATCTCTACAAAAAATGGAAAAATAAGCCAGGTGTGGTGGTGCACACCTGTAGTCCCAGCTACTCAAGAGGTGGAGGCAGGAGAATCACTTGAGCCCAGGAGTTGGAGGCTGTAGTGAGCTGTGATCATGCCACTTGCACTCTCGCCCAGGCAACAGAGCAAGACTCTGTCTCCAAAAAAAAAAAAAGTTGGACAGAACATCATTAGTGCTAGCACAGTTTACAGAACCTCACGGACCCAAAGGAACATTATTAGGCAAAGCAACAACAGGAAGTGTCTATCCATGTGCGTGAGGTAAAGATGGTCAGTCTTAGTCAAGTGACAAGTAATCTGGCAAGACAGTGACATTAAGAAGGCTCATCATTTAAGAATATCTAAAGTATTTTTAAAACTGTAAAGCAACACATGATTTTTATACCTAGTTACTAGAAAACTAAGGAAAGCACTTATTAGGTATGAATAAAGTAACATGAAAACAAGAAAGCATTTTTACTAATCTATAAAAAAAATTTCCAATGCATTATGAGAAAGATTTCATAACACCAGGAGGCATACTGCTCATTAAGAAGGGGTTCTAGCCAGGCACAGTGGCTCACACCTGTAATCTCAGCATTTTGGGAGGCTGAGGCAGGAGGATTGCTTGAGCCCAGGAGTACGAAACCAGCCTGGGCAACATAGTAGACCCCCTCCGTCTCTTAAAAAAAAAAAAAAAATTTTTTTTTTAAAATAGCCAAGCGTGATGGTGTGAATCTCTAGTCCCAGCTACTTGGGAGGCTGAGGCAGGAGGATCGCTTGAGCCCAGGAGTTTGAAAGTTGCAATGAGCCTCTGATGGTACCACTGCCCTCAAGCCCTGTCTATAAATAAATAAATAAGGGGTTCTAGAAGAAAAGCACTTACTAAATTAGCAACTAAGGGAATGACCAGTTCAAAGATGAACTGAATGCCCAGTTTGGGAGGGATGGCAGGTGTAAGAGAAAGGAAAAGCTTAAAAAAACACTTACTGATAATACCAATACTTCACATTTCTGAGTTTTCAATTCCTCTTCTGTAAAATGTAGTTAATGGTGGGACCTGCCTTGTTATAAAGATTAAATGAGAAGACATAAAAGCATTTAGCCCAATGCCATTATTTGCTGGCTGTGGTTACTACTATTAATTTACTTCCTGGCCTAGAATGATGCCTTGTGTCAGCAGCACATCCTCTATACAAGCCTTGACGTCATGTGTGAGATGAGCCCATGAACAGGCAGGATACACCGGTGCAGCCTCCCAGGTTGTGTATTGCTCAACTCCAGGGAAGTGTCCCTCAAACACGCTACGCTGTGAATGCCCCCACCCCCCTTGGGTGGGCAGTGTGCCACTGTGTGCAGTGGGCTGGTTAGGTATAGAAAGGTTTCTTAGACCTGTTCTCCTCCCAGGCACAAGCCCTGCAAGAAAGCATTGGCCAGGATGGGTAGGTCAGGCGAAGCATCAGCCAAGATCCAGTTGTGTAGCAGACACTGTCAACACCCCACCTGGGTCACTTGGCATGAGCTGTTCTAGTTCATGCCTACTGTGTCCTACTGTAAGCCCCTACAACTCTACACCTGAGATCTTTCTCTGCCCCTGCATGCTGGCAGGCCAGGAGTACCAGGGAGTAAATGTCTCCCAGAGTTTTCCGTCAGATTGAGCTTCATGTGCCCCAGGGGTAGCCTGCTCTATGGCAGCACATCCCCCTGGACTTCTCTTCCTCCCCTGCCTCACTCCCCTACCCAGTTTTTCCTGTGATCATGTCCCAGATAAGCTACTTACACTCAGCTCCTGGTCTCAGAATCTGCTTTTGGGGAAACCCAACTAAGACAGCTTTGGGTGGTTGGCTTGGAAGACTCCGGAGAGTTGCACAGGAGATGGGGTCCTCAATCAGCCACCGACCATGGTCTTCCTTTGTCCTCACAGGGTCTCGGACAAGCTGAAGCAGATCCCCCAAACCCTGGCAGATGCCAACAGCACCGATCCAGCCCTGGTCTTGGCTGAGAACGCGTCCCTCTTGTCCCTGAGCGAGCTCGATTCAGCCTTTTCCCAGCTGCAGAGCCGTCTCCGCAACCTCAGCCTGCAGCTGGGTGTGGAGCCCGCGGGGGAGGCCTTGGGGGAGGAGGAGGAGGAGGCGGAGCCGCGCCGACCTGGCCCGCCCCGGCGCCACGTGCTCCTCATGGCCACGACCCGCACGGGCTCCTCGTTCGTGGGCGAGTTCTTCAACCAGCAGGGCAACATCTTCTACCTCTTCGAGCCGCTGTGGCACATCGAGCGCACGGTGTCCTTCGAGCCGGGAGGCGCCAACGCCGCGGGCTCGGCGCTGGTGTACCGCGACGTGCTCAAGCAGCTCTTCCTGTGCGACCTGTACGTCCTGGAGCACTTCATCACCCCGCTGCCGGAGGACCACCTGACCCAGTTCATGTTCCGCCGGGGCTCCAGCCGCTCCCTCTGCGAGGACCCGGTCTGCACGCCCTTCGTCAAGAAGGTCTTTGAGAAGTACCACTGCAAGAACCGCCGCTGCGGCCCCCTCAACGTGACGCTGGCCGCCGAGGCCTGCCGCCGCAAGGAGCACATGGCACTCAAGGCCGTGCGCATCCGGCAGCTGGAGTTCCTGCAGCCGCTGGCCGAGGACCCCCGGCTGGACTTGCGCGTCATCCAGCTGGTGCGCGACCCCCGGGCCGTGCTGGCGTCCCGCATGGTGGCCTTCGCCGGCAAGTACGAGACCTGGAAGAAGTGGCTCGCCGAGGGAGAGGACCGGCTGAGAGAGGAGGAGGTGCAGCGGCTGCGGGGCAACTGCGAGAGCATCCGCCTGTCGGCGGAGCTGGGCCTGCGGCAGCCCGCCTGGCTCCAGGGCCGCTACATGCTGGTGCGCTACGAGGACGTGGCGCGCAGTCCCCTGCAGAAGGCCCGAGAGATGTACCGCTTCGCAGGCATCCCCCTGACCCCGCAGGTGGAGGACTGGATCCAGAAGAACACCCAGGCGGCCCGCGACAGCAGCGGCATCTACTCCACCCAGAAGAACTCCTCGGAGCAGTTCGAGAAGTGGCGCTTCAGCATGCCCTTCAAGCTGGCCGAGGTGGTGCAGGCCGCCTGCGGCCCCGCCATGCACCTCTTCGGCTACAAACTGGCACGGGATGCCGCCTCCCTCACCAACCGCTCCGTCAGCCTGCTGGAGGAACGGGGCACCTTCTGGGTCACGTAGGGGGCCTGGAGCCCTGTGTACCCCTCCTGGTAAAAGGCCCGCCCTGCCTTCCTCACACCCAGGCCAGCGGTGAAATGCAGCCCTCGCCGAGGGCGGGTGGGACGCTGCCCTGTGAGCGGGCAGCCCCTCGCTGTAGCAGTAGGCCCCCAGCCAGCTAGCGCCCCGCCACGGCCACAGGCCCTGGGTTTCTCTCTGAGAACAGGACGGTGCCTGGTCCCTTTGTGGGACGTCACACCCAGACCTGAGGAGCTACAGCCTCCTGGGCAGGCCCGGACAGGCCGGGGCCTATTGACAAGCCTCTCTCTCTCTCTCTTTCTCTGACACACACACACACACACACACACACACACACACACACACACACACACACACAACACACACACACACACACACACACATACATGAAACATGCATCAATGCCTGGAGACCCTGTGGGCCAGGGTCCAAATATTTAACAACCGGAAGGGGCATAGGCACTGGCCAGTCCCAGTCGGCCACCCCTTGACCATTGCAAACCTTTCTTTTCTGGATAGTGGGGGAAGGCTGTCTGGGTGGGCCCTTGGGGAGATGCTGGGACAGCCCAGGGTATCAGGGGTGGCATTTGAGGCTCATAAAGTGACAGTGGCTGTTTACCTGCCAGTACAGAATGATTCGATGTCTTCATAAATGGGATAGCTGTTCTGGTTACTGATGGATGTCAGCCCTGTGTAGAGCAGCAAAACACACACATGAATATAAAGATATCCATTATGAGCAGACCACACACACAGAAATGCACCGTAAAAGCACACAAGCACACACATACAGACACCCTTTCCTGTTGCTTTATGCCCACAGGGTTTATCTGTATCAGATCTGAAGAGAAGTCTTTAATTGCATTTTTAGGACTATTTAGAGAGGCAGAGGGAGGAAACACGGTGGAGGCAATGACACGGTACCCTGCCCAAGTTTGGGACTGAATGGATTCAGAACTACAGAGTCCAAAGCCCTGCCCACCTTGGATTCTAGTGGCTACCTCCTCTGACCCACCCTCCACGTCCTCACGGCTGGCAGGCAGGATGTTTTGAAGTGGTGTGGCCAAAGGCCCGTCCAGCTCAGCTGGCTCCCTGAGAACATGTCCATATTTGAAGGTTGCCTGGGGCCTGACTGGCAGAAGCAGCTGTGGTCCCTGGAGACAAAAGGCAGCTCACGGTCCTGCCATTTCCCGCCAGGCGTCAGCTGGGGTAGGGCCAAGAAGAAAGTACAGAGTGCTCTTGGGGGAGAAGTCACATCAGGATGCGCCCCTCCCCTGAGAAGCCTGCCTTCTCCCTCGTGGACAGAGGTCAGCCAGTTGGTCACCATGGTTACAGCGATATCTGGAATTCCTCCTTTAGGGCTCTGGGAAGAGTATTGCTCAACTCAGTATGGGCTGGGTGTTTTATTTGGGGATTTTAGGTTATTTATGGCTTAGTGTCTCATTTTGTGGCTATGTTTTTGGTTTTGTTTCTGCAGGACTGTGACCCTGAAGCAGTCTGGGCTTTAGGGCCAGAGGGGGCCTGGGAAAGCCAGCAGGGAGCACTTGGCTCCTGGCAGAGGGAAAGGGTGGGAAAAGGAGACGTCCCCAAGAAGGATGGAGCCTAGGTGGCCACGTGGCAGCCCACAGTGTCCCACGGGCTTTTCTGTTGGAACCCCATGTGGAATGAATCTCAGAAACTACCAGTGTTCTTGCTTAGTGTCCAGAAGGAATACAAATAGTGACCCTTACCCCCTCCCTGAGAAGAGGATAGATTGGAAAATCCCCGACAGGTTTCCTGAGGGGACAGGGGTCTTACGACTTTGGAGTATCTCCAAAGTGGAAGCCCTTCCACACTCTTACCCCACGCAGGAAGCAGAACTCAGTACCGCCTTGGAGCTTGCAGGGAGCTTCACCATGGGCTACTCCACTGTTTCTGATTTCCTGGACAACCTCTCTGTCAGATACAACCCATTGTCAAACCCGCAGGGCTGAGTTTTGGGTTGAGTAATACGGATACCAGGGAATTACAGGATCTGAGTCCAGCTGGTGTTGCTTTGGGGAAGGGAAGAGTGTGTCCTAGCACGAAGCCACTGTTTGAGGACAGGAGCCATCTTGTGGGATTTGGTAGAATCAGTGTATTTGAGCTGTGGGGTCTCTATTTCCAGGGACTTCAGTCATTCAAGGAGGTCTCCACTCTTGGTTTTACAGTCCAAGAATAAGTTGTGTAGGGAGATGGTTCTAATTTGGAGTTCCAAAGAGACACCAGTTCTGAAAACTTGACCGTGGGGCAGAGTGGGGCCAGGATGTTTCTGGCAGGCCCAGAAGTGCTGCCCATTCTTCCCCAGTCTCCACCCTGCTCCCTCCTCGGTTCCCCACTGGGGCTGGGGGCCAGCCACCTCCATCCGGGGCTCTTCCTACGGGCCCCCTCTTGGTGTGGGGACAGCCAACTTCATCCTCCCTTCCTGTGCCTCTGGGGCCAAGGCCATGCATGTCTCAGCTCTGTGAGGACGGTACTGAGAATGGACCTTTCGGACTTCTCAGGACGTTGACAATGTGCACGTTGCAAGTTGACTTAATTTATTTATTTTGTGAAAAGAGACAGAAAATACCTTATTATTTGCAGGGACTCAAAGTGGTACCCAAATCAAGAAAGACAAAAGAATAGAAACCATTCACACACACCATACACACAAGGACACCCAAAGAGAATTCGAAATACAAGAGGGGAGTGAACCAGCGTCATGGCGGCCCCAGGACATTGTTCCAGGAGAATCCTTGGTTTCTCTCTTGTGGATTTGAAGATGCAACCCTGGGCCCTTTCTGCTGTGTTACCTTTGCCCAGGTGTCTGAGACAGGGTACGACTTAAATGGGTGGGTATTGCCTTGAAACGGAGCCCCCTGGGGCTCAGTGATGCTTTGGGAGCCCTTGGGGTTTGGGGAAGGACACTGTGGGGGTACCTACTGGCTTGACTCTCTGTGGACGTGGTTGGAGTCGTGCGTTTGGGGTTTTCCGTGTGGATGGAGCAGGTGGTCCAGATAGGGGCAGCGGCCAGCCCCGGTTGCTGCTGTGTTCCAGCTGGCCCCACCAAGAGCCTTCCTGTCCACAGAGCCCACCTACCTGGAGACAGTGGGAGCAGCGAGGCCGCCCCTTCGCAGGCCACCAGCTTCCCCAGCACAAGAGGCCCATTCAGCAAGGAGAGTACTCATTCTCCTTCTTGCCGATGAGCTCTTTAGCGCAGCCTGGGTACGTGGTTCAGAACGTCCCAGGCCTTGGTGAGACAGGGCAGTGTCTAATACAGGAGGGCCAGGGCCCCGCTGCCTGCTCATAAACCGCGGAGTGGGTGAGGACCCTGGGGTGTCCTTGGGAGTAGTCAGTGGAGAGCACGATTCCCAAGTCCGCAGGAAAGGGGAAGAGGAGCCCGGCTGTGCAGCTCTGTAGCGCGCCCAAGTTCAAGTTACTCTCCAAAGGCTGAGGAACATAACCAAATTCTAGCCCTTGTCCCTCCATGTGACACACACACTTGAAAATTAATAACGAAATGAGAGAAAAGAAATGTTTCGTGACGAGTTTACTCCACATCTGCCAGCACCCTCAGCCTGGGGGCTCCTGCCAGAGGCTGGTGTGACGGGCAGCTGCACTGAGGGGTTCCTGAGCGCAGCCTCGTCACCCCTCAACTGCTCGCAGATTCGGAAGTAGTGGAAGCTCCTCTTTACCTCAAAAGCACAAAGCAGAATTGGCAACTTCAGATTTAAGAGCTTCAAGATCCTTTTGGTCTTGTGTCCTTTGGCATCCCCTGGGGGACAAATCTGTTACGTATTCCCACGGATGCAGACATGGCTCCATCTTCACGGCCCTAGCTCATGTTGTAGACCAGGCACTTTATTTGAGGAATAGAACGCCCCTGTAGGCTGCTTCCTCCAACACTGGGCTTGAGCTGGGCCCCCCTGAAGTCTCCATCTCATCTGTATATTCTCATCCAACTTGGCCTGGATCCCTGCTCCCTCCTGGGTCCTGCACATGCTGTGTTTTTGACAAGACCTCGGCCCTGTACCGTGTTTCATGGCCACATGCTACAAGACATCCCCTTCATGCCATGCTTGGCCAGGGTATATACACGTGTGTCCACATGTGTGTATGTGTCGTGTGTAGCTCATTCTGCTCAGCCTCTGGCTCCCCAACAGGTTGCTCCCAGCCCCACTTGCCGTCGCCATCCCAGATGTCCTTGCCGTGGCCACAGACAATCTGCCGTCTCCTGGAAACGCTAGGGCTGCCCTTCAGGGAGCTGGCCTCTGCCGGCGGTCAGGGTCTGCTTTGCGGAATAGAATGTGAACCCATCGCCTGATGGCTTACTTGACTTATTTAATTAAAAATGAAAACATGCAATGAGCAAAATCTGCCCTGTGTCTCTGCCTTTCTTTTGCATTTGCTCTCAGCAGCAACTGGGTCATAAAAATTAACAGCAGTAGGAAAGAGGTGACTTCCAGCATGAAGTGTGGGGCATGGTGAACATTCTTTATGTTACGAGGCTGGTGGCGGCTGTGCTTGGCGGAGCCAGCTGCAGGGATGAGGTGTGAGAGAGGAAGTGCCCGGGTGTCATGGGTCAGGGACAGGAGCAGTAGGTCATCGGTCAGGAGACCTGGGGACAAGGATCAGCTTTGCACTATCTGGCCGTATAACCTGGAATAACTCACTTTATCTGGGCCCCAGTTTGCTTTTAGAATGAAGGGTATAATCAGTGGTTTACAACCCTTGTTCCAAAAGCCCCTTTAGGAATGTAAAAGTCAGGCTGAAAGGGCAGGGAGCCAAGGGAGGACTGCATTTCTCTGCTTTGCAGGTCGAGATCGTGCTTAAGATGTGTTTGGCCTTCAATAAAATCTTTCAAAAACCACTGGAAGCGATTGCTAAGGACCTTTCAGCTAAGAAATTTAACGGAGTCTTTTCAAATTGCAATTACATTGGTCTATCAGTCATAACAACTTTAATTCAAGTTGGATTTTAACCCCTCTTGTCTCCTAAGAGCTACCTGGGGGGAGAAGAGAGAGTGTTCATTGGGCACACAGGAAGCCAGAGCTGGTGGGGCTTTGTGGGTCTCGGGACGGCAGAGGCAGGAACAGCAGCAGAGCAGAGCTGAGCGATGGGGGCCTAGTGTTTCGAGTTTGGGGGGGTGATGACACGGTGAGGCATGATGCGAGGGAACAGGACGCCTCCCCCCAACGTCACACCTGCGTCTCTGCCGTTTCACCCAGCCCGGGTTTGGAAGCTCAAACCACTTCCCTCCCAATCTCCAAAATATTTGAGTCAAGGCCATGTCATCCCAACCAGAATAGAAGCTCCCACTGCGGTCAGGTGCTATTGCTGTCTCCCCTGCCTGCTCTGGGGACCAGATATAGTTAGTTTAATTTCTAGGCTGCGTTTCCTACCACAAATGACCCCCTGGAGAAACAAATTGCCCTAATCGCAGAGCCAAGAAGCCAGACACCTCCCCACCTACCCGCCCACCCCCTCAGTCTCCTCCCCATCCCCCATTCTCAGACCCCTTTGGGATCCTGAATCTTCCTCTCCTACACCCCAATTCACCCAGCCCTGGGAGGGATCTCTGAGAGTGACAGCTGGAACCGTCTGGGGAGCAGTTTGATCAGTAGGGACCTGGGAGCTGGGACCTGTGCAGTTGCCCAGCCCTGGAGCCTGGCAGTGCTTCCCCAAGTATGTCTGGAGGAATTGTGGTCACCGGAGTGTTCTTGCAAAGTCACAGTGTGACACATTAGCGTATTAAAGGCTCTGAGCCGGCCTGCTTTCCTCTGACTGACCCAGCATTGAGGATTTGCTGTAGAAAGAACCATGTTTGTGAATTGAATTCCTTTATCATGAAAACCTTTCTGTGTGGGGGGGTTTTTTTGTTTGTTTGGTTTTTGGTTTGTTTTTTTTTTGCCAAACAACAATATTTTCAAGACTCTGACATCCTACAGAATAGTTTGTAGCTACCAGCAGCCTGCAGCTGTAAGTGTGTAAAAAGCCACAGGAAGCGGACAAGAAGGTGGTAGGTGAGGTGACTGGGGAGGAAAGGTCCAGGTTGGGTCTAAGGGCCCATCCCACCTTCACGACATTCTCACGGAGCTGCAGGCCGGGAGAAAGAGAAGACTTCAGGGGTTGTGGCAGCCTCAGGGGCACTGTGGGTGGGAAGTCAAGGCCCCAAGATATCCATCCATGCTGCTGTCACAAAGCCTCCTGGGCCCTTGGTTTCCTCAACTCAGCCCACACCTCTGGGGCTTCCATGGCATTACCCAAAAGATGTGGTGACCCTCACAGAGAGTGGGGACTCTGGAGAACCAGGCCAGGCATAAACACATGGGACATTATTTATCTGAGATACAGGAGTTTGAGATGGTTCTTAAAGGAACCATTTCTGCAACAGCTGGACAAAGGTTACCAACAGTAAATAGGTCCCCTGGAGGTGTAATCTCCTAGTAGCTAGTAAAACCTTTGCTGACCACCGCTGCACGGTTTATTGGAAGAAGGAGCGGTAGTAAAGGCCCAGCAGGGGGGTTCTGCCCACGAAAATTGGGGAAGGGGGAGAAGGAAGGACTGAAGGGGGAAGGAGGGAGAGGGACGAGAGGAAGGAAAGGAGGAACAGTGACAATAGGGTGCAATCTGATGCCAGTGCAGGGGAGGAAGACAGCCACAGCCACAGTGCCCAGGAATTTATGGGACTGTCAGGCCAGGCCAACAAACCCAGGTACACACGCAGCCCTGCACACCTCTGGCCATGGGCCACATTTGCCCCATGGATGTGTGGCCCACACAGCATTTGCTTTTGTTCTTAACAATTGGCATTAGAGGCCAATACTTAAAAATGAAGAATTTTATATAAAAATCGGATTTCTGATTTCTCTTAAAAATCGGGTGTCTTGGTTTGCATTACACCAGAAGCCGACGGCGGGACGAGGGTTTGGGAGCAAAATGGTTTATCTGGGAGCTGCAGACAGCTGGCAAGGGAGGAGGGGAGGGAGCAAACAGCAAAGGGTGCGGTGTTAAGCCAGATGCCAGCCTGGGGAATCAGAGCAGAACCCCTGCGGACACAGTGTGAAGCCTGTGCCTTGGAATTGCCCGCCCGAGGGGTGAGCCAAGGGAGCCTGGAGTATCCAGGCCCTTGGGGAGAATTGGTTCCCCCGCACAGCCCGTGGGCCCAGCAAAACAGTACTGCAGAACTTTGGAAAAAGCCATTCAGCCCGGAGGCAATGATCCAGGTGCTGGAGGTTTCCATGGCCCAGTAAGAGGTGAGGTGTGAGGGAGGGGTGGGCCCTGACAGCGTCCACACCCCGGGTGCTGTCACTCCCACAGGAGCGATGGGCTGCAGCTGGGAGCAGGCAGCAGCCCCTCTAAGGGGAGAAGGGCGGGGTCCCCTGTCCCCTAGGCCTCCCCAGCACCCAGGCAGCTATTTATCACAGCACTTGCACTGATGTTTTATCTCCAACAAGCTGTCTTCTCTGCGAATCCACGTCTGTCCAAACTGAGGAAGTAGCAGGCCAAGAAGGCCACAGCTGCCGTGCCAGTCATTGTGACATCTCCCTAGCTACTGCAGGCATCTGAGTTTTCAACCCCAGTGGAATGCTGAGGTCTAGGCTGGCTCTCCTGACAATGCCCACCCTGGGCTCCTTACGGCTTAGACCTCAGGATAAGTGGGTTGGTCTGGAAACCACGGGCTCTGCCTGGGTCTGGCTGGTCAGCCCACCACAGAACACAATACCCCCTTACTGCTGTGCCCACCTGGGCTTCTGCTGCCCACCTGAGCAGGTGGCCAGAATGAGGAAGAGAAGAGACAGGTGCTTTTGCCCACCTGGAGGGTGGACAGGGCCAGGCCTGCATCCGGTCCGTGCCAGAGCCACCCCTCTGGAAAGGTTTCAGCCTCCTTCTGCCCCAGTCCACACAGTGGGGCATGCTCACCTGTGGGGCACACAGGTGTTCCGGGCATTCTTGCTGGGATCAGTAAGGCAATGCCCAGTGCCTAAGCTCAATTACTGTCCCGTTCTTCCCCACCCAGGAAAACACAACAGAGTGACAGGACACAGCATATGCAAAGGCCTGGAGAATGAAGGGGATGCGGGGAGTTTGGGGACCAAGAAGCAGTTTGCCGTGTCTGAGGCGGTGATGAGACAGGAGGCTGGAGAGGACAGCCGGGGCCTGAACGTGCAGGAGCCTCTCAGCCGTGCTAGGAGGAAGGGGTCGGGCTTATTCCTGAGAGCTACAGGGAGCAGTTGAAAGGCAGCGTAAGGCAGAGTGGTTTGGCCCGATCAATTGTTTCCCATTTTATGGATGAGATGAGTGAGGCACAGAGAGCTGAAATGACCAACAGCATCGGAAAGTGGATCCATGCCACTCATCCTCACAGAGACCCCGGGCCTTGGATCCTTCTGTCCTTCTGTCCTGTACTTGGCCTTCAGTCTCTCAACTTGATCTATTAAGACTCCACAGGCTGTGTGCTGTGGTCTGAATATCCCCCCAAATTCATGTGTCAGAACCTAACCACTGATGTGATAGCGTTAAGAAGTGGTGTCTTTAGGAGATGATTAAATCCTGACAGTGGAGCCTTTGTGAATGGGGTTATCGAGTTTATAAAAAGGCTGCAGGGAACTAGCGATCACCCCTGTTTGCCCGTCCACCGTGTGAGGACACAGCGCTCATCCCTTCTGGAAGAAGCGGCAATCAAGGCACCATCTTGGAAGCAGAGAGCAGCCCTCACCAGACACCAAACCTGCAGCACCTGGATCTTGGACTTCCCAGCCTCCAGAACTGTGAGAAACAAATTTCTGTTGTTTATTGATTGCCCAGTCTGTGGTATTTTGTTATAATAGCACAGAGGGACTAAGACACCATGTGAGTGCCATGAAACTAGCCCTAAATCAGAGGCTTCCCTCTGGGGTCACACAGAACAAGCCTGATCCCTTTCCCATGTGCCAGCTTTTCTTTTTTTTTTCTTTTTTTTTTTTTTTGAGACAGAGTCTCACTCTGTTGCCCGGGCTAGAGTGCCGTGGCGTCAGCCTAGCTCACAGCAACCTCAAACTCCTGGGCTCAAGCAATCCTCCTTCCTCAGCCTCCCGAGTAGCTGGGACTACAGGCATGCGTCACAATGCCCAGCTAATTTTTTCTATATATTTTATTTTTAGTTGTCCAATTAATTTCTTTCTAATTTTAGTAGAGACGGGGTCTCGCTCTTGCTCAGGCTGGTTTCGAACTCCTGAGCTCAAACAATCCACCCACCTCAGCCTCCCAGAGAGCTAGGATTACAGGCGTGAGCCACCGCGCTCAGCCCCATGTGCCAGCTTTTCAAAGTCTACCCCAAGTCTGCTCTTCTCCAGGCTCAAGTAGCAGCAATGTACCTAGCTGTGTGACCCTGACCAGTGACTTTCCCTCTCTGAGCCTTGGGTTACTCATGTGTAGAATGGGGGGAAAATAGGAAGGGCAGGGTGATGTATGTAGCACGCATGGTTCCTGGTGACCCTGGAATAAACAGCAGCCACCATCACTTGAAGATGGTTGGGGCCCTTCACCCATGCTAGCCCTCGTCTGGACGTCTCTCACTTAATCACTGATTCCACAGATATTTCGAAGTCTGGAATGAAGGCCCAAGAAGAGCTGATAACAGAACCGGGGGCCCAGTAGAATGAGTCCTTCAGCATCTGTCCCAGGCAGGCAGGCTGCCTCCTGCAAGACAAACACCAAAAACCAGAACTGAGGTTCCAGCGTCGGACCCTGAGATGCCCCTCGGAGCATCTCCCAGAGTTTGGATGAATGAGTAGAGGCCGGTTTTCTCTTTTCTTTTGGAAGTGTGCATTAATTTCACTTCTATTTTTTTTTTTTTTTGAGACAGAGTCTCACTGTCTTGCCCGGGCTAGAGTGAGTGCTGTGGCATCATCATAGCTCACAACAACCTCAAACTCCTGGGCTCAAGCGATCCTCCTGCCTCAGTCTCCCGAGTAGCTGGGACTACAGGCACACGCCACCATGTCCAGCTAATTTTTTTCTATATATTTTTTTAGCTGTCCAATTAATTTCTTTCTATTTTTGGTAGAGACGGGGTCTCGCTCTTGCTCAGGCTGGTCTCAAACTCCTGAGCTCAAACGATCCGCCAGCCTCGGCCTCCCAGAGTGCTAGGATTACAGGCATGAGGCACCGCGCCCGGCCCCACTTCTATTTTTCAACATTCTCTTTCCCCTGACTTGATGTTGATTTGTTTAAGCGGTTTTCCTCCCAGGAAAAGATGCCCTCTGCCTGCTGCCTCCATGAGTGGAGAGATGCCACTTAGGAACCAAGAAGACCTGGTTTCCATCAGTGCATTCAAAACATTGCCTGATGGGCGGCGCTTCTCCCTCCTGGTCCTGGCCCTGAGGGGTCTGGCTGGCCGGGTAGAGGCGTGTTCACACTTGGCCAGGAGCCCAGCACTTCCTGGCTCCTGTGATGCTTGGCTGGGAGCAGAGGGACTGTTGAGAAGACGTGTGCCAAGACTCGCCCGTGGAAGTAGGAATCCAAGCAGCCCCTTCGAGGGAAATGCTCCTGACGTCACACTTCTAGGTGCCACTGCCTTTCTCTTTATCTCTGAGGGGTGATTAAGCCCCCGTCCCGGACCTCAGCATTCACAGTGTCTGCCACTGTGCCCGACCCAGCAAGAGCAGGGGTTGAATGAATGAATGAATGGGGATGAAATTCAAGAAACACTTGGAATAAGCACTTTCATTTTTTTAAATTTATTTTTTAAGCGACAAATTAAAAATTGTATGTATTTATGGTATACAATATAATGTTTTGATATATGTATACATTATGGAATAGCTAAATCAAGATAATTAACATATGCATCACTTCACATATTTTTTTGTGGTGAGAACACTTAAAATCTACTCTCCTAGCAATTTTCAAGTACAGTTATGAGTTATTTAACAATGGGGATACGCTCTGAGAAATGCATTGTCAGGCAATGTTGTCACTATGTGAACATCATAGAATGCACTCACACAAACCAGGTGCTATAGCCGACTACACACCCAGGCTATGTGGTTTAGCCGATTGCTCCTGGGCTACAAGCCTATACAGCAGGTTAGTGTACTGAGTACTGACTATATACACTGTGTTATTAACTATAGTCACCATGGTGTGCAATAACATTTTGTATTGCGGTAAAATACACATAACATGAAATTTACTATTAGTGACGTTTAGTACATTCACAAGGTGCAGACGTCACTACCACACCACATAGTTCCAGAACGTTTTCATCACCCCAAAAGGAACCCCTGTTCCCCTGGTAACCACTAATCTGCTATCTCCATTGTGCCTAATCTGGACATTTCGTGTAAATAGAGTCACACAATATGTGATCTTTTGTTATTGGCTTCTCTTACTAAGCATAACGTTTTCGAAGTTCATCCATGTTGTAGCATGTTGCAGAATTTCATTGCACTGTGTGGATATACCACATTTTGTTTATCTGATCATCCACTGATGGAAATTTGGGATGTCTCCGTCTTTTGGCGCCACTTTTGTTTAGTAAACATTTCCCGA
The DNA here is from genome assembly GCF_000956105.1 of Propithecus coquereli. Taxonomy (NCBI): domain Eukaryota; kingdom Metazoa; phylum Chordata; class Mammalia; order Primates; family Indriidae; genus Propithecus; species Propithecus coquereli. The sequence goes on from NW_012154174.1 coordinate 433,708, forward strand.
GCACCCACTGTGAATCAGGCACTGTACCGGGCACGTGCTCATGATCTCTTATTGAACCCTCAGAACCACTCCTATCTGGGTGGATATTATTTTCCCATTTCACAGATAAAGAAAAGAAACAGAGGCTCAGAAAGGTTTAGGGAACTTGCCAAGATAGAAAGCAGCAGAGGCAGTTCAGTCCGACAGTCACCGACTGTGTCCCTGCCGTGCGCCAGACCCCCGTGGCTGTGGGGCCCAGAAATGAAGAGCAGGGCCCCTGGCTCCCGAAGCTCACCGAGTCTGCGTGGTCACAGACTCCCGTGTCAGAGTTTCCAGGGAAGACTCACTACTACATACTTTTATACTTTCCAATAAAGGAAATTCATCAATGATTTCAATGTGGCTTCATTTATAATCATTTGTACCAATAGGTTCCCAATCAGGGAACAACAAAACCCACAGTCAGATCCCCGCGCCTGTGTCAGTCCCTGCATACGACCGATAGGGTCGTCCAGTCTGGAGTGGTCTGGGCCTCGCTGGTGCAAGCGTAACTCCGCAGCTGGGCTCTGCCCGTGCCCCGCAGGATGGCTCAGCCCATCTCTGCAGCAACGGCTGCCGCAGGGAGCTTTATCAGTCTCCTCCAGAGGTCAGGAATTCCACGGCAGTGCATTTCAGCTCTGACATGAAAGAGTGGGAGCTGCTGGCGTGGCTGGGGCGGTGCCGCGTACGACCTCCTAGAGGGCAAACCGAAGTGGAATGTCAGTGAGATTGGGCATTTTTTCTTAAATACACAGCGATGCCGCCCTCTTTGCAAGCGTCAGCCTTTGTGTAGCGTGCAGGACAAGAGTGTGGACCCCGCAGCCAGCCTGCCGGGTCTCCAGTCCTGGCTCTACCCACTTCATCACTGTGTGACCCAGGGCAAAGTACCCAACTTGTCTTTGCCGCAGTTTCCGCATCTGTAAAACTGGGATACGGATGGTGTCTACCTCGCGGGGTTGTTGTAAGGATCAAGTCAAGTTAACATGTGTAAGTGGCCTGGCGCGTAGTAGGTGCTTATAAATGTTAGCTGTTACACTAAGCCTGGGCAGAGGAAACAAAGAGGGTAAAACGGGGAGTTCTAATGGTTTTTCTTCCCAGAAATGACAAGATTGGTTGTGTGTCCATGAACACTTCAAGCAAGTGAACATTTGTAATATTGTTTCCCACTCAAAATACCTCTCTCAAAACCCTCCAGACACTCAGAAGTGAATGACAGTAACAAGCCCAGCACCTTCCATGCTTTCTCTCATCTCATGGCCCTCCCAGCCTGTGAAATCGGGTGCTTGGTTACCCCCCATTTTACTGATAAGGCCTGGGGAGGTGGAGCGAGGGTGGAGCCAGGTTGCAGACCCAGGTCTTTCCACCGCCAGAGTTTGGCCCCAGAACAGCTGTGCCGCACCATGGTAGGGACACCCCTGTGCTCAGGGCCTTTGGCACCCTTGTCCCTCTCTTTAGTAGTAGGACAAATAAAAGGCACTTATTCAGCAGCCTGGTTTTCTGGGGTCCTGGGCAATCCCTGGGGATGCGCCTGCCTCTGTGAACAGTGCTCGTCGGATCCCGACTGAAAGAGGCGGTGGCACCAGGGGACTCTCCTTGGAACTTGGCTTTTGACACCAGCAATGCAGTGCAAAGGCAGGGAGACAGCACGTGAAACCTTCCTAGACAAAGTGTCTCCTGCTCCCCTCCAGATACAAGCCCAAAATAAACATAGGCATAAAGCTCAAGCTCAGTAGAGATCAAAGAAAGGCAAACCCAGGCAACGACGACCTCTAACATTGGCAACGATTTTAAAAACACAACAGTAAAACCAGGGCTGGTGAAGTTTGGGGAAACACCCAATCATCTGAAGAGAGATTTTTGGAGGACGGTCTGGTAATATGTGTCAAACCCCTTAACACATACCATTCCCTTTCATTCAGTAAATCCAGTTATAGGAATTTATCCTAAGGAAGTAATTATGGCTGAACGCTAAGATTTAATGTTATTAAACATTAAATATTGTTTACAATAGTGAAAAACTGGAAAACAACTCAAGTGTTGAATAGTAGGGGATTGGTTAAATAAATTAGGATTCTCTGCAGCCATTAAAATGAAGACTTTTTTAATGACAACTATTTAGGACATATTAGATGACAAAAGTAGGCTATAAAACAAGTACCATATGATTTCATTTTTGTAAAATAAAGTATTATCTATAATGTGAGCATATCCGCACAGAGAAATGACTGGAAAGACATAAATTAAATGTCAGTAGATTGTATTTTATGGTTTTTCCCTTTCCTTATCTGAATTGTTAACAATTTCTTTGACAAACATGTATTCCCTAGGGGCATTCGTCACATAGCGGTTAAGAGTCAGCCTGTGGCCTGTAATCCTAGCACTCTGGGAGGCCGAGGCGGGCGGATCGTTTAAGCTCAGGAGTTCGAGACCAGCCTGAACAAGAGTGAGACCCCATCTCTACTAAAAATAGAAAGAAATTGGCCAAACAACTAAAAATAGAAAAAATTAGCCGGGCGTGGTGGCGTGTGCCTGTAGTCCCAGCTATTCAGGAGGCTGAGGCAGGAGGATTGCTTGAGCCCAGGAGTTTGAGGTTGCTATGAGCTAGGCTGATGCCACGGCACTCTAGCCTGGGCAACAGAGTGAGACTCTGTCTCAAAAAAAAAAAAAAGAATCTTCCTGTGGAGTCAGACTGCCTGAGTTCAAATCCCAGCTCCCTTCCTGATTAGCTGAGACCTCTCTGAGCTTCAGTCTTCAAGTACAAAATGCGAGGATGATAAGAAAGCCCCAGAGCCTGGCTGGGGCCAGAAGGTGGGTGGTGTTGGAGGCTCTAAATAAGATGATACAACACACACAAAGTTCCTAGCATAAGGCCCCACACAGCATTCATTACCATTACCATCGTCATTACCATTACCATTATTACTATGACTACTTATTGTTATAATTATTAATATAATTTTTGCAATTAGGGGGGTGACAAGCCTGCCCCTTTGCCCACAGCCTCTGCCCACCCAGCCTCACCGAAAGCCGTCCCCACCAGCTCCTGTCCACCAAGTTGGCACTCGCTCACCGACTTGCCGCGAGGCCTTCAGCCCACACTTGCTGGACTCTGGTGTTCGCTCCTCTGTGCCCTCTCTGCGGCGAGAGGGCTTGGAAGAAACAGCCCAGCAAACACCAGTCTCCTGGCCCCAGAGTGAGACGCGGAAGTTTACAGAAATGCATAACCAAATGTTTGATTTGGGAGGAGAGGCAGGGCAGAGCCTATACCACGAGCAAAATAGGACAGAGAGGGATTTTTCAGCAAAGTCTGGGAAGAGACCCTCATTCATTGCTGGGGCCTCCTTGTTTTCTCCCTTTGTTTCCCCACTTCAGTCCTGACCACTTCACTTGCAGTGGAACATCTGGCCCCAATACGAGGCTGATTTTAATAAATCCAAGACATCTCTCTTTGCCCAGCAGACTTGGAAGACGTCAAGGAGAAACCCTGCAGTGTTGCCAGCCGGAACCCCGCGAGGCAAAGAGACAGACAGGAAAGAGGAAGGTGGTTAATAACCAAGTGAGGGCCAGGGCGTGTCTAGGGGGCGAGACGAGGCTGACATGTTCAGAAATCGAGATCATGGGCCAGACAGAGACGTCCCACTGAGGCCGCAGCAGCCTCTGGACATGTCCACCTGCCCTTGGTTTCTATCTTCTCCTGTCGCTCCTCCCTGGGCAGGAGCAGCTCGTGTGAGTCACAGATTTCTCCAGATGTGGGAGAAGAACAGAATTAGAGACATGTTGTAGTTGTTACACACACACACACACACACACACACACACACACACACACACACACACACCCCTCTCTTCCCAGCCCGGGTTTCAGCCAGACTCTGTCCTGTAGCTGATTTGATCTGGAAGGCTGTTGCAGCCCTCTGCTTGAAAACACCAACGTGGGTGTTAAACTCTGGTGGCCCAAGACAAAGCAGAGTAACTGTCGCTGGCTAGAGCATCAGGAAAGGCTGACGGGAACACAAGATTGAAACGAGAGAAAGGAGTGAATGAAAAGAAGCCGTGATTCCTAGAAGTTCCCACTCCACCCACTTCCCACAACGACTCTGGGACTCCAGAACGAGAAATGAATTCCTCCAGGATCAGGATGTGAAGAAGGGGCCAAAACCCAAGGAAAAGGCTTTATGTTTGCAGGGTGTGAGCTTGGCTTAGCTGGAGCTCACTAGGACACAGCGAGGGGACCCTGTGCTGTCCGTCTTTGCATCTCAGCAGAGTTGTCTAGGCTGCCCTGAGCAGGTGATGGGCTGGGCTCTTCTGTTGTTGGTGTTGGTAACAGAACAGAGTGGGCAGGAGTATTAACCGTGACTATCATTTTTGTCTTGTTCTCACTTACACATATAGAAGGTGTTTAAGGAGTGAGAAGGTCATTATCCCCTTTCCCCCTCCAGGGAGTAGAGGCCAGCTGTCCTCCTTCTCATCTCTGGACCTCAGTAAAGAGAGAGCCACCAAACCAAGATCCACCCTTTCCCTACTTGTTAAAAAAAGAACTCCCTAAACGAGTCCAGTGGTTTTTAACTCTGGACACACATTAAAATCTCCCACTGGTTCTCAGACTTTCCAGTTCCTCAGCCTCCCCTGGAGGGCTTATTAAAACACAGATTTCTGGGCCTCACCCCAGCACTCTCTGGTTCAATAGGTCAGGGGTGGGGGCTCAGAGTTTTTTTAACAAGTGCCCTGGCGATGCTAGTTGCAGATCCAACTTTGAGAACCATCACCCACCCCAGTCCCCAGAGATGGGTTCACTGGGTCTGGAGTGGGGTCCAGGCAGCCGTTGTTTTAAAGCACACAGGGGCCCCCAGGAGAACCATGGCTCACACCACCTAGGCCAAGTAAGGCGAGACCTACTACGTGCGCACGTTATAGGAGTAAGCGCAAACCTCCACTATCAACTCCAGCTGCTCTCAACCACTGCTTTCTCTAACTCCTATTCCCTCTTTACGTCTTTCTCTGCCCTGGCCCCTGTGCAGCTTTGCAGAAGCCATCTCTGCCTGTCCCTGCTTCGCTACTGGCCCTGGCCGAGCTCTGGGGCATGAGTGCTTGGTTACAGCTCTTGGCTCTCAGCTTACTGGTTCAACGGCATCTTAATACTCCAATTTTCTCTCCAGCGCCTCTCCCTCTTTCCTTTTTTCCAAGAGAAATGTTCCCTCTCCTTGGACATGGCACAGAGCTCCCCTACGTCTTGCCTCGCTCATGACTGAGCACACAGGAAGCTACTTGCCTTAACCCTTCGAATAGCCAAGATCCTGTGAGCCCTCGTCCTCTGCCCGGGGAGGCTGGCTCTGGGAGGGGCTGACCCTTCGTCTGCATGGACATAAATCCTGCCAAGCTGGGACCATGTGGGCCCTGCCTCCATCCAAGGCCTGGCAGAGGGCAGCTATAAACCTGTGGGAAGATTTACAAAACAAAGAGCAGATGCTTGGAACAATGACCTCACTGCAGAGCAGGTCCCAGTGCACTCACAGCAGGAAGGGGAGGATCAGCGGATGCTGGCCAAGCGCTGCTCAGAGGAGCTCAAAGAGAGACAGGCAGGCAGGCACACTGCCCCGGCAGCCACTGTGAGCCTGGGGGGCAGGGATGGGGGGAGGACGAGAACACTGCCCTGGGCCAGGCACTTACAAGCAGTATCTTATTTAATCCTTACTTAATCCACGGTAGATGCTGCCAGTGATTTTATTTTGACGATGAGGAAACGGAGTCTCAGACAGGTCAAGCATCCTGCCTAAAGTCACACAGCTGCTATAACACTTACTGAGCCCTTACGACCTTGCTTTACACGTATTGACCCATTTTAATCTTCACAACAACCCTAGAGGTCGTGCATTAGTCAGCATGGGCTCGGTTGTGCTGTGGTAACAAGGAATTCCCCAAGTCTCAGGGCCTAATGCAACAAAGGTTTATGTCTCACGTACACAAAGTCAGTGTGGGGCCATCGGACTGTGCAAGGCAACTGTCTTTCATGCAGTGAGCCAGTGACCCAGGCAGCTTCGATCTTGTGGCTCAGCCAACTGCACAGGAAAGGACAGCTGGAGGGTCTCATGCTGGCTGTTTTATGGTTTGCCTCAGAAGTGGCTTGTGTCACTTCAGCACACAGGTCACCAGCCAGTGCTGGTCACATGGCACCTGCCCAGTGGCTGGGGGGTGGGGAAATGTGGGGTGGCAGATAGAATGGTGACCACTGCTATCTTTGTCGTAGGTAGGTACTGTTATTATCTCCATTTTACAGAGAAAAAAACTGAGACAGAGAAGTGAGATGACTTGTTGTATTCGTTGCTAAGGCCGCCATAACCAAGCGCCCGACGCTGAGGGGCTTAAACAACAGAAATGTACGGCCTCACGCTTCTGAAGGTGGGAAGTCGGAGATCGGGGTGTCAGCAGGGTTGGCTCCTTCTGAGGGCTCTACAGGGGAGTCCGTTCAGGCCTCCCCCAGCTCCTGGTGGCTGGCTGGCGTCGTTGGCGTGCCCTGGCTTCTGCCGCATCACCCGCTCTCTGCCTGCATCTTCACACGGCGCTCTCCTTCTACGTGTGTCTGCCTCCAAATATCCCCTTCTTATAAGGACACCTGTCATATTGGACTAAGGACACACCACAAGATGAGCTTAAGACGACCTCAGCTTGACTAAATACACCTGCAATGATTCTATTTCCAAATAATGTCACATTCTGAGGCGCTGAGAGTTAGGACTTCAATATGAATTTGGGGCGGACACGGTTCAGCCCACAGCACTTTGTCAGGGTCACCCTGCGTCTAAGAAGCAGGAACACATGACCCAGGTCTGCCTGACTAATGTCAGCTCCCCGTCCAGGGTGCCCTCCTCGGAAATGGAAGGTTGGTAAGATATTTGGAGCCATGTTGGTGACGAGAACAAACTGTGCTACTCTTGCCAGCTCCCCAAAGGCAGGGACCATACCTCATAAAACCACTATCAACACTTGTCTTTACTCAATAAATACAAAACCTATTTAAAGTCTTCAAAGAGGATGTCGAAAACCTCCGAGAAATTAAAATCCCTCTCCCGTTCTACTCCCTCCCCCTAACGGGATGCAGCCTTTGCTTCAGGACAGACAGCGACCCGCTCCCTCTGCTCACGGCCCAGCCACAGGTCTGTCTGGAAGGAGACATCCCTGCCTTGCCCATTGTTGCCCACTGGAATGGCGATCCAGCCCCTGCCCCGCCCCAGCGTGAGTGGGGACCTCAATCTGGAAGGGGTGACTGCTGAGCTGTCCAGCCTCCTGCGTCTGATTTTAAACAAGTCAGAAATGGAACAGGTGCGTGCGTGTGCATCTGCGTGCATGCGTGTTAATTCGCACACCTTCCTGCTCTCCCCAGCTTCCTCCCCTCGCTCTCCCCAGCTTCCTCCCCTCGCTCTCCCCAGCTTCCTCCCCTCGCTCTTCCCAGCCTCGCTCTTCCCAGCCCCACTGCACACAGATCCCGTCTTTATTTCCTTAAATCTTCATCTGTGCCCACAGCCTCCCCCCAGGGGGTCTCCCAGCCAAATGGAGAAAGAAGAAACATAGCATTGGTGTAGGATTCCCCTTATCCTAGATGGGAGGAAAACAACCAGGAAGTTTTAGAGTCTGGGAGTCAATAGTCCTGGGTGTCACTTTACGAGTGGGCTCTTACAGCCCCCCAGGCAAGCTCTTCACCTCTCAATCTCAGTTTCACCATGTGCAAAATGCAGGCTAGAAACTAAAATTAATCCTAAGCCCCCTACCGATCAACTTGGCCAAGGGGACCCCAGAGACACTTTAAAAACTGAGTTCCCAGCCATGACAGGATGGGAGGTCAGACTTGCCTCTTCTACTCCCTCCATTTTGTGATTTAGAAGCAACAGCTGACCAGCATTACCGTTAAAACAGAGATCAAAAGACTGATGGAATGGACTCTTTGTGGCAATAAACGAGACCTGAGGCGATGCTAGGGGAGGGTTAAGTCATACACCCTGCACTTAAAGAATAAACTATGTCCTAACTACCACAGGTTTTTCTTTTTCTCTAGCAGAGAAACAAGCCCCGGCCTTCAAATAAGCGATATTAAAACAACTGGGCCAGAGCGGGGACTCACACCTGTGATCCTAACACTCTGGGAGGCCGAGGCGGGAGGATTGCTTGAGTTCAGGAGTTCAAGACCAGCCTGAGCAAGAGGGAGACCCCTGTTTCTACTAAAAATAGAAAAATTAGCTGAGCATAGTGGCTTATAAACAACAAGCATTTATTTCTCACAGTTCTGGGGGGCTGGGAAGTCCAAGATCAAGGTGTTGGTAGATCTGGTGTCTGATGAGGACTAGCTGTGTCCTTACTGCTGGAAACGGCTAGCTAGCTCTCTGAGGCCTCTTTGATAAGGACACTAATCGCATTCATGAGGGCTCTGCTCTCATGACCTAATCACCTCCCCAAAGCCCCACTCCTTAATACTATCACACTGGGCATTCGGTTTCAACATATGAATTTTGAGGGGACTCAAACATTCAGACCAGAGCACCAGTAAAGTTTGGAAGAATCAGGGTGCAGCAGGACACGGGTATTAAGTTCTCCACTGGAACCACAGCCGGGCCCCTCTATACTCAGGAACCTGTGTCTGATTTCCCCTTTCTAAGCACAGAGCAGGAGCCTCAAGATACCCACAGAAGGCCGGGCCCTGTGGCTCATGCCTGTAATCCTAGCTCTCTGGGAGGCCGAGGCGGGAGGATTGTTTGAGCTCAGGAGTTCGAGACCAGCCTGAGCAAGAACGAGACTCCGTCTCTACTAAAAATAGAAAGAAATTAATCGGACAACTAAAAATATGTAGAAAAAATTAGCCGGGCATGGTGGCGCATGCCTGTAGTCCCAGCTACTCGGGAGGCTGAGGCAGGAGGATGGCTTGAGCCCAGGAGTTTGAGGTTGCTGTGAGCTAGGCTGATGCCACGGCACTCTAGCCTGGGCAACAGAGCCAGACTCTGTCTCAAAAAAAAAAAAGAAGAAAAACACAGTACCATTTATAACAGCATCAGAAAAATAAAATACTTCAGTATACACTTAACAAAACGTGTAAGATCTTAATGTTGAAAATTTCAAAGTCCTAATGAAAGAGATCAAAGAAGACATAAATAAACGGAACATTCAACATAGTAAAAATGTCAATTCTCCCCAAATTGATCTATAAGTTTAATGCGATTCCTGTCAAAATCCCAGCATGGTTTTTTTAATCACAGACAAACTTATTCTAAAATTTATATGCAAAGATGTAGGCCCTAGAATAGCTAAAACAATCTTGCCAAAAAAGGATAAAGTGGGAAGAATTACTCTACCCAATATTAGATCTTCCTGTATAGCTAGAGTGTGGTATTGGTGTAGGGACAGAGACAGAGAGATCAGTGGAATAAAATAGAGAACTCAAAAATAGACCCATACAAATATGCCCGACTGATTTTTGACAAAAGCACAAAAGCAGTCCCATGGAGGGAAGATAGCCTTTTCAACACAGGGTGCTGGGGCAATTGAACATCTATGGGCAAAAATATGAACTTCAACCTACACCTTACACCCTATACAAAAATTAACTCAAAGCAGATCACAGGCTTCCATGTAAAACATAAAGCTCTAAAACTTTTAGAAAAAAATATAGGAGAAAACCTTTAGAATCTAGGGGTAGTCAAAGGGTTCCTAAACTTAATACCAAAAGTACAAGCCGTAAAAGGAAAAACTGAATAAATTGAACCTAATTGAAATTAACTATATGGACTTTGTTTGGATCTTGATTTGAACAAACGATAAACATAATTATGAGACAATGGAGAAATTTGAACATTGATTTGATATTTGATGATATTAAGGAATTATAGTTAAATTTTTAGGTGGGATATAGGTGTTAGCTTTTATTAAATAGATTCATGGGGTACTTGTGCAGATTTGTTCCATGCATGTATTGTATAGTGGTGAGGTCTGGGCTTTTTGTATAACCATCACCTGACCAGAGTATGTAGTGCCCCTTAGGTAATTTCTCCCCTCCCTCTCCTGCCCTTCTGAATCCCCAGGGTCTATGATTCCATTCTCTATGTCCATGTGGATTCATTATTTAGCTCCCACTTAGAAGGGAGAAAGTCCAGTATTTGATTTTTCTGTTTTTTGAGTTACTTCAATTAAAATAAAGGCCTCCAGTTCCATCCATCTTGCTGCAAAAGACACGATTTCATTCTTTTTATGGCTGAGTAGTATTCAGTGGTGTGTATATATCACATTTTCTTTCTCTAATCATCGGTTGATGGACAGCTAGGTTTATTCCATATCTTTGGTGTTGTGAATAGTGCTGCAATAAACATACAAGTGCAGGTATTGTTTTTATATAATGATTTCTCTTCCTTTGGGTAGATACCCAGAAGTGGAATGGCTGGACTGAATAGTAGAGCTATTTTTAGTTCTTTGAGAAATCTCCATAACGTTTTCCATAGAGGTTGGACTAATTTAGATTCCCATCAACAGTGTATAAGCGTTCCCTTTTCTCTGCATCCTTGCCAACATCTATTGCTTTTTGACTTTTTAATAATGATCATTCTGACTAGAGTAAAATGGTATCTCATTGTGGTTTTAATTTGCATTTCTTTGATGATTAATGATGCTGAGCATTTTTTCATACGTTTCTTGACCATTTGTGAGTTGATAATTTTTGAATCTGGGTAATGGGTAGAAGCAGTTCTTTAAATTATTCACTCTCCTTCTACATACATGAGTAATTTTCCATAACAAAAAGTTAAAATGAAATAAAAAAATATCCCATCAGATGGATGCTATGGCAATACCATTTCTCCCCTGCTTTCTTTGCAATGCTTAATTTTTCTAAGGGACACATGGCTGCCAGAAGTAAAGGTTTGTCTTGTCTTTCCTGGCATCTCTTACAGCTAGGCGCAGCTATATGGCTAAGGTCTCCCCAATGAAAAGTAAGTGGAAATGTCAGGTGTGAGTTCATAAAAGGAGAATGTGCACTTTTCTTTGTTTCTTCCTCCTTCATGATGGCTAGAATACAGACCTGATGTCTAGACTCAAGCAGCCACATTGGAGCATGAGGTAAAAGCTACTCACTAGGATAGCAGAAATGCACAGAAGTAGCCTGAGTCCCTGATGATCACGGAGGTGTCACACTAGCCTTGGACAGCTTATCTCTGGACTTTATTTATGTGAAGTTTATGTTTCATAAATTTCTATCATGTTGTTGTAATTTTGGGTGTTCTATTAGTCAAGACTGAATCTGTTACAGCTAAATCAGAGGTGTCACATTTACTTAACTACTCATTAATGTGGGGCATTAGGTTTACTTTCAAATTTTTGTTACTCTAACTAGCATAAAATAAACTTCTTTATGCAAAACTCAATCTGCATCTCTTTTGTTTCCCCTCATGTATTCTATTGTTTTCCGGGGATAGATTTCTGATCATGGAATTTTAGTGTCGAAGAATGTCTACGTTTTAATGTCTCTCCATACACGCTGTCAGATAACTTTCTGAAATGGTTTTACAAATTCAATTCCTTCCAGTCATGTGTTTGAATGCCCACTTCGTGGTCCCTGCACTAGTGCTGGGAGCAGAGGATGCCTTCTGTCCAACCCCACCCCGTGCCACGCCCCTTGGCCCACACTGGACCTGAGCTGCAGCTGGCGTGGACCCTCCTGTGCACGCTCATGGCTTCCCCTCTCAAATGTGGTGTCTCCCACTTTCCTGCCCCTGGACTTTCTCCGGAGTCCCAGGAGCTCACTCAGACCTCATGCAGGTGAAGTGTGGCAGGGAATTAGTGCCCCAGGGAGACGGCCAATGCAGAAGCATACCTGGGTGGGTTTTCTTTATTATTATTGTGTTGATTTTTTTCCTTTTATTTTTAGTTGACACGTAATAATTGTATATATTTATGGGATACGGAGTGATATTTTGATACATGTTGATTTTGGTAACAATTTAACAAAGAGGAATAACTGAGCCAACAGAAGATATTTTTGAGGGCAGGGATGAGAACCAAATAATAATGATGGCCATCATTTAACACCTGCCGTGTACCAGATAATGTTCCGACCCTGACATAAAACAATCTCCCACCAACTCTGCAAAGTAGATTGTTTACTTTTCCCATTGTGCAGATGAGCAAACCAGAGTCGGGAGATGTTAAGGAACTTGCTCAAGATCTTGAAGCTGCTAAGTTGAAGCGCTATGGTTTGAAGCGAGCCTGCGCGCCATCGCCTCTGAGGCAGCGGAGTATGATGAAGGTGGTGCCGCGTCATAGGAGGGAGGGAAGAGCAGATGGTCAGACATGAACCCCAGTTTCCCGTACAAAACATGACGCTCATGTGTGGAGAACCCTGGCCAGTCCTGTTTCTCTTTGTGTCGCCCATCTCAATACTCCGGCCTGCTGCAGGGAGGCACACATGCGCATGCTTGCACCCCCACCCCAGGGGTTGACTTGCATATTAAAGTGTCAGCCTTGTCCTTTAACCCCAGCCAAAAGCCATTTGTAATTCAATGTCCTGAACACCCACTGGTCCTCAGCCTCAGCCAGAAGAGCCCGAAGGCCACGCCCTAGGGGTCTGAAGGGAAGGACAGGGACTAGATAAAGGTAGTGATCAAGCTCAGAGGACCGGAAGCTCCGGAGATACTGCTATATTCCTGGGCAGGCCCTGGGTGCCAGCGCCTGGATCTCCAGGGCCCTGAGCATCTGGGGAGGATGTGGCTGGTCCAGGGAGAGGCAGAATGCTCAGGTGACCAAAGTGTCCTAATACCTTGTCACCTGCGACAGCATAGCTCACCTGGCTGAGACGTCCAGTGAGCAAGAATGTACCCAGCAATGGGCCAAGCGTCTCATCCAAACTCACAGCAGCTTCTGTCAAAGATAAACAAAACCGGACGCTAGTGAAAGTGGTAAAATGGATTTTAATCAGTGATGCTCTATTGCAATAGGGAAGAGTCCGGGGTGAACCGAACTCAACTTTGATTTGTACGGAGATGACTCGATGTTTTAAAGAGAGAATGAGGGAATAGGGAGGGGGTGAGGGAGGGCTCCGTGGTCAGGAAAGTGAAAAATTACCAAAGGTGGGAAGAGGGGCTTGGTCCATGTGGAAGCCCTGGGGTTGCTAGCTGGCACTAAGAAAGTCGGGCTCCTACCGCCTACCGAGACTGAGAGGCAGGGGCTCTGTCTTCAGGGCTTGGCTGGAACAAACAGTAAATTCTTTCAGCAGCCTTGACCTTTCTCAGGCAGGCACTTTAAGGGGAGTCAGGGCCGTCCTGGGCATGCACCCTGGCGCCCTCCCACCTCACCCCACTCTAAGCTCAGGGCTCTCCGCAGGGAGACGATGGCATCTGCAAGGGGGTAAGGCTGTCAGGGACAAGGCTGGTGGCTTTGAGCAAGTCATTCAGCCTCTCTGAGCCGCAGCTTCCTCATGCTTCCAGTGGGGGATTATAGTGCCTCCTTCATGGGGGATGGAAGACCAGTGGCCCCATGCAGAAGCTAAATGATAAGAGGTGACATTTACTGAACACTCTTGGTGCACCAGGCACTTCACCTAACCTGATTTTTTTTTTTTTTTTTTTTACTTGAGAGTCCAGTAAAAATGCTGAGAGGTCCCTCTGCCACCAAGGCGTGTGGGCACCTGGAAGGGGTCAGCCGTCTTGGCCAGAGGGTGGAGGGGCAGGTGGACAGAAGCATGGGCAGACAGGAGGGCTCCTCTCAGCCCCTGGACCCTGCCGGCCCCCTCCGGCATCTGTCCCGTGAAAAGAGATCGTCATGAAGCCATGGGCTTAGGGCCCCAATGTCTGGGGCTATCCATGGTAAAGACATAGTTTTGAGCTCCCCTGAGCTGAATCCCAGTCCCGGCTCTGCGTTCACTGGCTGGGCAGCCTGGGCCTTGCTGTTGTCCCTTTGTCAGCCTCTGTTTCCTCATCCATAATGACTCTTGGGGTGGCAGTGACTGTCGTGAAATTTAAATGAGATAATGCAGACAAAGTGCTTGGAAGAGAGCTTGGCATATGGAAAGCCCTCAAAAATGTCAGCTTATAATTATGGCAGGGATGGATTTCAACATCACGAAGCTCACAGACAGCAGGCTGCTTTGTCAGACAGTCACATCTCCTCTGGGAGACTGGGGGAGGGTGGGCAGTAATGACTAAATGACACCCGCCCAGGTCCTATAGAGCCCCAGGCCAAGACTCCAGGGCAGGAGGAGTCGCTGAGCCCCTGGGTCCCCCAGCATGGACCTTCCATCCAGGACCCCACTGCCAGCCTCCTCTGGGTCCCTGGATGCCCTGTCCTGCTCACACATACCCTGGAGGGCCTTCTGTGTGTGACTTGGCCCAAAGGTGAGGCTGGGGGCCAGGCTGGGGTCCCAGGAATCTGTCACGTGGGAAGACACAGAAACAGTCCCTTGGACGCAGAGAGCCCCGGCCACAGACTCTGGGCCCAACCCCAGTCCCCTGCTGGGTGCTCTGGGCCCCTGTCCCAGGAGGTGACCCTCCCCCACAGCCCTGCATCTCCCCCCAGGGCACTTTCCATCCCCTGCGCTGATTCTCCAACAGAATCCTCCCCCAAATCCCTCAAATGATATCTCACGTAGGGCTTTAATTGATTTAAAAAAAAAAAAAGAAACAAGAATAAACCCCAAAACTAAAAGCACAGCTGTTACGTTGAAGTGCTGTCTTCTGATCTAGTGTTAAATAACAGCTATCATTCATAGCTTTGTTGGGCTTTGTTGGAAGGATATTAGACTAAATTGGCTACTTTTTTCTTTTTTGGTAGAGACAGGGTCTCACTCTTGCTCAGGCTGATCTCGAACTCCTGATCTCAAGCGATCCTCCCACCTCGGCTTCCCAGAGTGCTAGGATTACAAGTATGAGCCACCACACCCAGCCAACATTAGAGTATAATTCAGTGCTCACAACAACCGCACGACAACCCCAGGGGTGGGTATCATTATCGTTCCCATTTTACAGATGGGGAAACTGAGTCACAGAGCAGTTAATCCACTTGCCCAAGGATTGTACAAAGTCCCCCCCAGCTGCCCCTTCCTGACTGCACTCACTGAGCCCTCTCCATCCTCAGGAACTGGCGTAACATCTCTGTGCCCATCGCCTCCCTGGATGTTTCCGCTCTCAGCGGTGGGTGCAGCGAGCCCTCCAGCTGGCCACAGGCGGCAGCTTTCTGAGCGAGACGCCAGCCCTGACTTAGCAAACCCTGCCCCAGACAGCGAGCCTGAGCACTCGCCGCTGGTCTCCTTCCTGTGTTTACTCTGAGGCTGCCACGCTGGACAAAGGCTCCTTGTCCGGTCCAGGGAGGGGGCAGGTTTCTAAGGACACGGGTTTAGCACCAGGGCTGTTTATTACTAAGGCTGTGTGGAGGTCGCTGCCATCCTCACCACCCCTTCCCCTGCTTGCTGGCCCAGCTCCCTGCCCAGCACACGGTTCCACCTGACAACTTGCTACACACACACATACACACACACACACACACATTGCACATCTGCACAACTTTCCAGGAAGCAGAGAAAAGCAAAAAGGATATTTCCTGAGTCTATGAATGGCCTCATAAGATTCCTGCATACCTAAAGTCATTTGCAAAATTGTGTACACGGACACACATCTGTGTCATGTGTAGGCAAGTGCAGAACCAGCTACATAAGTTGCAGGGCCCAGTGCAAAATGAAAATGTAGCACCCTTTGTTGCAAAAGTATGAAGAATTTCATGATGGCAGCAGCAGAACTGAAACCAAGCACGGAGCCCTGGTGAACTGGGGGCCCTGAGCAACTGCACAGGCCGCACGCCCGGGAAGCAGACTGCGCACGCGTGTTGTGTGTTGACACCCAGCCACTCTTCTGGCTAGAGGGCTCCCGGCTTTTGTTAGAGTCTCAGTGGGGTCCCTGATTCTTGAAAGGGGTTAAGATCCCTTTGGTAGCAGACGGGAGTCAGAGGGGCCCGGGTTTGAGTCCAGGTGCACTATTTCCCACCTGTGGGGCCTGCATCCGGTTCCCTCACCTTTCTGAGCCTGTTTCCTCATCTGTAAAATGGGAACTGTGATAATCCCCACCTCGCAGCGGGGTTAGGAGGATGGGAGAGATGGGGGTGAAGTGCCTGGCACGGTGCCTGGCACATTTAAATGCCCGGTAAGTGGTTAGCTAATGAACCATCAGTTAAGTCTGTTCTGCTTGTTATGTTTGACGTCACTTAGAAGTTTCTATAACTTCCTGCCAGCTGTGCCTTCCATGGATGTCCGCAGCAGGCCCAGCGCAGCGCGTGGAAAGGGCTCTTAGGGACACACGTGCTGGCATTTCTGTCACCTGGTCTGATGTGAGAAGGGATGGGCCTGCCTGGGCTTCGCTGGCCTTTCCCTCTGGCCCTGCCCGCTGGCTGACCTGACTGATTTGGTCTGCAATACCTGGGCCCCAGGAACATGTGACAGGTATCGGCAACCTAAGGGGCCCTGGGGCCCGTGGATGGAGGATTCTAGGCTGAGCTCAAAGGGGCTGGGCGCCCAAGAGGATGCCATAGCTTCTGAGTCCAGTGTCACTCTTGACGGAGCCTCTTTCCAAAGCAGGGCACCCAGTAGAGGGGTCTTAGGAAAGCTGGGGCCCAGTGGCCCTTGGTGGCCCATCTTTCCCCTTCAGCGCTCACGTGTCCCCACGTGGCCGGGATCATAGGGAGAAGAGTCCCTGTCACCAAATCACCCCTTCCCTGCTCCTCCCAGCTGGTCTCCGCCCGTCTCTCCTCTTTCAGAATGAAGGTACAGGGACACGAGGCTCCCGGTGTGACTTCAGGGAAGTCTGCAGCCTGTCAGGTCTCCATTCCCGCATCCGTCACGTGCAGGTGGAGCGTCTTCCCCCACCCTGGAGAAGCCCTCCCCTGTGCACCCAGGGAGGCTCTCAACACGTAGAAGGCGCGTCTCTGCACTGATGAAAAGTGCCCGTCGGTGGGGAGGGGCAATAAGAGTCGGGACAGTCCTTTTATGAACGATCCACAGTGGTTCTTAAAAGCTAAGTGAGTGGACATACAGAGGTGTCTGGCACAGTATTTTTAATTAAAAAATTAAAATTGCAAAGCAATATCTACAATGTAAATGACATATAAAAACAAACCGTACATCCTTTAAACATATTTATGCACAGGGAAAGGTCTGAGAAAATATATTTTGAGTTGATCACAGAGGTCACCTCTGAAGAGGAGGGCACGGAAGGGGCGTCAGGAAGGATTTCGCTGTGCCCTCTGCAGCCCTCGCCCCAGGCCCCATGAGCCTGCCCTAGCTCCAGGCCCCCGAGAAGGAAAGGAATTCCTAATCCCAGAGCCAAAGCCAGGTGCATCCAGGTGGCTTGTAAATAACCAACTTCCCAGCCCTGATAGTAAAATTGTCACAACCACCGTTTATTAACTACCTACCGAGGGGCACAGCCCGGCATCGCACCCTCACGGCAACAAGGTGAGTATTATAAGCATGGAACCGACTGTCAAGACCTGCAGAGGGGCTGAGAGTTTGCGCAGCCCGCAGGCCAGCAAGTTAACCCGCCACAGTTTCACGGATGCTGGCGGAAGACGCAAGACTCCTAGGACAGAGACGAAGGACTTCATCACTCAAGCACAACAGGCGACGCGAGTTCATGTTCTCATTGGTTCTCCTTGTCTCACAGGGCAGATGTGCAAATGGGCTCAGGCGGATGCTGTGCTGGGAGTCGATTTATGTCACCGCTGAGGAACCCTGAGTTTAGGAAACTCCTAATCTTATATGGGGGCTTCGAGCAAATCTGCCAGATCTTTGCCCTGGAGGGAGACATTGTCTTTATTACCCTGGAAAGCAAACAAATCTACCCTCTGCCCTAGAGGGAGATACTGGCTCTATCTCCATGGGCGGTTTGCTGTACAAACATTCTTGAAAAGCTAATCTGGAACAAAAGCCGTCATGAGACAGAGCAATGCAAGAGGCCCACATTGATGCATTGGGGAAATGAGCTCTGAAAAGTGGCGTCGCTTCCCCAGGGCTGCACAGCGAGGACAGAGCACACTCCAAAGCCCTTGCCTTTTCGTCCTGTCTCCAAAATGGGCTGCTAGTCCAGCCCTTAACAAAAAATCTGTATATTATACAGCATCGCTGCAGAGGGAAGAGCCACTCTGACTCTGAACAACGACCTAGAGACTGCGAGCACAGGGCCTGTCTGTGGCCTATGGAGCAGGAGCTGCCCATATGTGCCTGACCCCAGGACCCGGCCATCCCAGAAAAGAAAATTCCTCCCTGGCTGCCCCAGGGTGACATCACAGAGGAGCTGAAAATAAGGAATGAGCTTTTGAAAATGGAATAAATGCTCTTTTCTTTTACAAAAGGAAAAAAATGTCACGTCGTTCCGTATTTACTTAAATATGAAATTTATTTATGGAGAAGGAGAGTTGGCGTTGACTTTCAGCACCCAGCCAGGAAATGGTCTGGGCTTGTTTTTGGCTCCTCAGAGCACCCTGTCCCTTGGTGACCTGATCTGATTTTCAGAGTGGGAGGCTGGACCCTGTCCCCTGGCCCTCAGGCCTCCCCTGACCCAGCTACTGGTCTTGAATCCAGTCTTCCTCGCAGGGAGAACAGACAGAGCAGGGTCCAGTGTGCACTGGGTTCCTCTATCAGTTACTCCTCATCTGCAAAATGGGTATACACGTACCTGCCTCACACCTTCCTCACAGATGGAAAACAATCTAATAATAATAATAATAATAATAGCTTCTGAACTGATAAGTTGGTAGGTGCATCTGAATTTGTAGATAGGGAAATTGAGGTTCAAGGTTTCCTTATCTGTTGTTGGTCACTGTCACGTAGAGGCCACTAAAGAAGGTTTGTCCCTGTCACATCACCCCTCTCAACTTCCTTCTGGCCACCAAAAAAAATACGTCTACAACATCTCCTTTGAGCTCTCCCTGCAGTTGCATGAGGTTTATATACCCAGGGGCTTGGGCAGGGCTAAGACTGGGGTCTCGTCCTACAGATGGCAGCCCCCTCGCTCAGGAAATGCTCTATACAAGGCCTTTTAACACTGTTTATTGCTTTTTAACTTCACGGCAACCCTGAGAGAAAGAGAACTTTATCTCCATTTTACAGATGGGGAAA
>NW_012154174.1:452897-453750 GCF_000956105.1 Propithecus coquereli
CCATTTTACAGATGGGGAAACTGAGTCACAGAGCAGTTAATCCACTTGCCCAAGGATTGTACAAAGTCCCCCCCAGCTGCCCCTTCCTGACTGCAGGCTCACTGAGCCCTCTCCATCCTCAGGAACTGGCGTAACATCTCTGTGCCCATCGCCTCCCTGGATGTTTCCGCTCTCAGCGGTGGGCGCAGCGAGCCCTCCAGCTGGCCACAGGCGGCAGCTTTCTGAGCGAGACGCCAGCCCTGACTTAGCAAACCCTGCCCCAGACAGCGAGCCTGAGCACTCGCCGCTGGTCTCCTTCCTGTGTTTACTCTGAGGCTGCCACGCTGGACAAAGGCTCCTTGTCCGGTCCAGGGAGGGGGCAGGTTTCTAAGGACACGGGTTTAGCACCAGGGCTGTTTATTACTAAGGCTGTGTGGAGGTCGCTGCCATCCTCACCACCCCTTCCCCTGCTTGCTGGCCCAGCTCCCTGCCCAGCACACGGTTCCACCTGACAACTTGCTACACACACACACACACACACACACACACACACGTGCACATCTGCACAACTTTCCAGGAAGCAGAGAAAACCAAAAAGGATATTTCCTGAGTCTATGAATGGCCTCATAAGATTCCTGCACACCTAAAGTCATTTGCAAAATTGTGTACACGGACACACATCTGTGTCATGTGTAGGCAAGTGCAGAACCAGCTACATAAGTTGCAGGGCCCAGTGCAAAATGAAAATGTAGCACCCTTTGTTGCAAAAGTATGAAGAATTTCATGATGGCAGCAGCAGAACTGAAACCAAGCACGGAGCCCTGGTGAACTGGGGGCCCTGAGCAACTGCACAGGCCGCACGCCCGGGAAGCAG
>NW_012154174.1:463195-465030 GCF_000956105.1 Propithecus coquereli
CACGCCCGGGAAGCAGCCCAGGGCAGACGGCCTGAGAACAAATGGTGGGGACGCACCCTCAGCCCCCACAGCCCTCGGAGAGCAGGAGAGGGTGGGGGGCAGGAGGCAGGGCCTATCCTGGGGCCTAACTGGAGAAGGGGTAAAGGGTGGGCTGTGGCCGGACCCAGGGCCCCTCTCTGAGGGTCCTCAGCACAGGGGGTTGGAATGAAGCCGTGCACTGCCCAAGCAGACCGTGTACCCCAACCGCAAGGAGACTCCCACATCTGCAAGGCCCCAGCATCCAGGGAAGTCCGAGCCAAAAAAGGCGAGGCCAGGGGCGCAGGCTCAGCCCCCCACAACCCATGAGATGTCCCCCTGCCCCTGAGCATCAGAGGCCCCATCACAGCCAGGGTCCTGGCTCTGAGCAGCACTGGGGTGTGCAGAGGCCATGTGGCCAAGCAGAGATGAGACTGGCACTTTCAATTAGGACTAATTTCAAAAGTAGACATGAGCAGAAAAATGTAGGAACTCCAAGGGGTGGAAGATGGGGCATTCGGCCTAGCCCAGCTGATAGCATCTGGGTGAGAAATAACAGCTTCCTATTCGTGGGCACACTAGCAAAGACTCCTTCATGGTTTCCAGTGGACTCTGCGGGGATGCAAAGAAGAATGTTCTAGGGAGGAAGAGGTCAGGAGGCCTGGGCTTTGATTCTCTCTCTGTTGCTCATTTGCTGTGTGACTTGGGGCAAGTCTCTTGCCCTCTCTGGGCCTCCATGTCCCCAGCTGAACAGCAAGGGGGGCTGGTCGGGTTGAGCTCTGGCAGGCGGGGAGCCTGCTGTCCCCACTGCCCTGAAGAGCTGGCAGGACTGGCAGAGAGACAGGCTGGGCGAGGAAAGGTCTGCAGGGAAAGAGGGGAAGGAGGGGCCTTCTTGGCATTGACGGAGGCGGAGGAGTAGCTGTGCAAAGGCCACGCGGGGTGCTGGGGGAGGGCGCCTGCTGTGGTTAGCAGCTTGGGTTCAGAACTCAGACGTGGGCTTGGATCCCAGCTCTGCTACGGACTTGCTGGGTGACTCTGGGCAAGCAGCTTAAGCTCTTTGGATCTCAGTTTTCTCGTCTGGAAAGTAGACGGAACGGCCATCCCTACTCAGGAGGGCGCTCTGGGGATCAGATGAGAGGGTGTGCAAAGTGTTCAGCCCCGTCCATAGGAGCACTCGGCAAAGGTGCCCAGGGTGGTTGAGGACAATGACCCTCATGCCTGGGGACGGGACTTGAGTGTGTTGGAGAAAGTGCATCCAGCAAGACAGGGAAAAGGACGCCACCCCCTACACCCCTACCCCTCCTCCACAGAGCTTCGCCAGGGCATCTAGAGAAACAGAAATTGGGAGGACGAAGGCGCCCCCCCCCAGCATTTGAAAAGACTCCTCGGGGTTCAGGAAAATGCAAATTAAAGCAAAGCCAGATACTATTTTTCACCCACAAATAGGCCAACATGTAAAAAGAAACAACGGGCAGTGGTGCTGAGGACGGGGTTGGGAACAGGTGGTTGCCCTGTGCTGTGAGCACGTAAATTGCATCACCACCTTGGAACATGACCTGACATTTCCTTCTAAAACAGGAGACACATATTTTAGCCCAGTAGGCCCAACATCGACAAGTTTCCTATAGGAAGAAAAGCACCCACCAAAAGGAGTGGTTTTGCAATATTGTTAGAAACTGTGAGAAAAAAGAAAACCCTCTAGGTATCTGAACAGCCATTGCAGAGTAATGGTTGAATAAATTATTGGTGGATTCATCCTGTTGTGTATTATGCTTCTGTTAAAAACAATGTGCTGTCAAAACGCAAGGGGCTATCAGCCT
>NW_012154174.1:465093-466857 GCF_000956105.1 Propithecus coquereli
TCTATACAAGGCCTTTTAACACTGTTTATTGCTTTTTAACTTCACGGCAACCCTGAGAGAAAGAGAACTTTATCTCCATTTTACAGATGGGGAAATTGAGGTTCTGAGAGCCTTGTATGGCCAGGCCTCCTGGCTGGTAGGGGCACAGATGGGACCAGGACACAGGTCATCCGCTCTCTAGGCCTGGCGTCTTTTCTCTGTACAATAAAACTTCTGAACCTCGACACCAGCCTGAACGCCTGCACCCCGATGCCATCTCACATGCTTCATATGTTATGATATGGCCTCAGTTTCCCTCTCTGCTTCATGGGACATGCCAGGCTCCTTGCCATCTGAGATTCTCAGAGGATTCTAAGTTCCCTCCAATCGAACTCTGTGCGATGAGTTTGGAAAGGCCCAGAGAGGGTCAGTGATGTGCCCAGGGTCATCCAGTGAGCCGTGGCAGGGCCAGGACAAGGTCCGAGTCCCCTGCCTGCAGGCCCAGGCTCTCTCACCCACACCTCTGTGGCACAGGCCTCTGCAGGGAGGGGATGGGGTAGGTGGGCAGACGTCCTGACTCAGAGAGGGCACTGAGGCCTGTGTCCCCCCCTGCATGGGAGCATGCCTGGGTACATCCCAAATTAAGCTCCCATGGCAGACAGGGAAATTACAGGGTGGGGCAGGAGGACGGAAGATCAGGGAGGAATAAGCCCAACTGCCCACACTTCCCTGCCCAGGGACAGCCGGCAGCTGTGGAGACAGACACCTGCGGCAAGGTATACCCGGGGGGCTTCTGGGAGGGCTGGGCCTCCACCTCGGAGAAGCCTACCTGAGCCGAGGCTGGACACCTGGGGGCCGGGATGGCCCCAGGGATGTCCCCCCTGCCAGGCAGCGGGATCAGGAGCTGTCCCCTCCGCCTGGAGCCCTTGCTGCTCCCCCACACCTCAGGCTTCCGTGTCAAGTGGCTTTCTCAGGAAGGCCTCCCTGCCCTGCCCTGCCCCGGAATGAAGCTGGGCACTGCCTAAGTAGACCACGGACCCCATCCGCAAGGAGCCCCCCACATCTGCAGGGCTCCAGCATCCAGGGAAGTCAGAGCCAAAAAAGACAAAGCCAGAGCAGCCCCACCTGCTGGGCTCTGGTCACACCGGGTGCCTATTATCCGCTTCATTTCTCACTCATCATCCTGGACCCACCAACCTGCGAGCTCCACAGAGCTAGGCCTTGCCCGGCTTCCCCTGTCCCCAGCGCCCAGCACAGGGCCTGGTGTGCAGTGGGCCCAGGATGGTCATCACGATTCACGTGCTCATGGGACGGCGTAACCTCAGGGTGAGCCGCACCAGCAGGTCCCGAAGGATGGGTGGGACAGAGGCAGGGCCCCGCCTGAGATGAGCGTGCAGGGCCCTTGTTCGAGGGCTATTAAGCCAGGTTATCGTCAACAGTGAGGTCATGTTGGCGCTATGTGCCTCTGATATGATGTGATGACAAGGACGCTTGACCTCTGCGGTCTTCCTAAAACCCATCACTCCACTCTAACGGAGAAAAGCGTCAGACAAACCCGAACTGAATGGCATTCTGTAAGTCACCAATCGATACTTCTCCAAGAGTACGCAGAATTTCAAGATGGTGACAGCAGAGTATTCAACGAAGCTGGGCCCTTCTTAGCTCAGGGCCTGGGCGACTGCGTGGGCCACACGCCCGGGAAGCAGCCCAGGGCAGACGGCCTGAGAACAAATGGTGGGGACGCACCCTCAGCCCCCACAGCCCTCGGAGAGCAGGAGAGGGTGG
>NW_012154174.1:469352-514649 GCF_000956105.1 Propithecus coquereli
TAAAATTTGTTCAACGGGGGGCTGCTTACGAACGGATTAGGTGCAGCTCCACTACCTGGAAGGGTGTGCACATATTGCTCAATTTAAAAAGCATGTGTGTGGCAGGCTGGGCAAGGTGGCTGGCTCACACCTGTTATCCTAGCACTCTGGGAGGCCGAGGTGGGAGGATAGCTTGAGGCCAGGAGTTTGAGACCAGCCTGAGCAAGAGCGAGACCTCATCTCTACTAAAATAGAAAAATTAGCTGGGAGTGGTGACGTACACCTGTAGTCTCAGCTACTAGAGAGGCTGAGGCAGGAGGATCGCTTGAGCCCAGGAGTTTGAGGTTGCAGTGAGCTACAATGACGCCATTACACTCAGAGCAAGATTCTGTCTCAAGAAAAAGAAAAAGAAAGAAAGAATAAAAAAAAAAAAAATGGAAGAGGAAGAAAGGGAGGGAAGAGAGGGAGGGAGGAAGGAACAACTCTGGAGACCAAAGTCCCCAGTCCCTGGTGCTACACATCCTCTCCCCACCCACCCAAGCCACCACACCAGGGCGCCTGGGGCAGCACCTGCTGGCCACTTCCCGCCAGTGCTGCAGCCGTCCTCCAACCCCCGCTGCCCATAAAGGCCCCTTTCTCCATGGCTGTTTGTGTTGGGTCCCGCCCACCTCCATGGGCAGCCCCAGACGCTGCTGGCCGGCACAGGGGTGGCCTCTGCCCACAGTTGAAGGGCTGGCTTTGTGGACAGAAAGGCCAGCTGGCCAGTGCACCAAGGCCCTTGGAAGCCAGCTGCTTCCACCCTCCTGCTCATCCAGGAGGTGAATGGGACCAAGAGCGGTCTCCACCACATTCCCGCCCCACTCCCCACCTCCCCACCAGGCTCTGTCCAGTCCTGACTCCAGGAATAAACACACAGCCCCTGTTCTTCCCTGGCCCACAACATAAATCACTGCTCCTCCAGCTGGGCAGCCACGGCCAGGTCCCTTGCAGTCTGCATCACAGGCACCATTGACACCCTGCTGCCTGGAGACCGTGCCCAGCCCTGCTCCCACCCGGCCTCGGGAGCTGTGGGCGAGGCTGGGGGACCGCCTGGGGCCACAGCTGGGGGCAGTTCCAATGATGTATTAATATTTCTCATTTTAAAAACACTGTATGTATTTAAACATGCCCTGCCTTGTTCCCAAGGTGATATTAAGCAGCTGCAAAGACACGTAAGATGCAACCAGCACAAATGAACACTGGACAGGATGCTCACGGTGATTCTGCTGCAGAGATTGTTAGTACGGGTTAAAACAGGGGAACATCAGAAACCACCTAAATGTCCAATGTTAGAGTATTGGTTAAATAAATTACAATATAGCCACATACAATTAAATATTATGCAGCCATTAATATTGAAGTTTCAGCTATAGAACCTAATTTGTTTATAAATTATTTACTGATAGAGCCTAATGCCAAATTTGTGTGTATCTGCCTAAGGAAGGGGCTAGAAAGTCTTAAGACCTTCTTGAAATGACTATGGTGGCCTCGGGGAGATTAAGAGTCACTGTACCATAGGAGGGTACAGTGACTCTTAAGGCCATGTCAGGATGTTTATGTTACATATAAACCGTGTGTATTGTAAAGGAGAAAATTAAGTGACTGCTTTTGGTATCAAAGAGGGTAGAGTTCTCTGCAGAGGCAGGGCGGTGCAGGGAGGGCGGCGGCTCACAGAGGATGTGATGTGTCTCCAAGGGCCATCTCTGCTCCCTGAGGACAGGGTGCAGGACAGCCTTGATGTGAGGCTGAGGGGTCTGAAGATATCAGATGACTAATCTGTCCAGGGGAACACCTGGTAGCTCCTCTCTGCTGGCCCCATTCAGGAAAGGGGCTGACCCATTCCCTCCCAGTGCGGTGCAGTGAGATGGGCTCAGACATTCTCTATTCACCTCTTCATAGAAAGCACAGGCAGCAACACATCCCAAAGAGTCAGTCACTAATTGTAGACTATCTGGCACAAGTAGCAGAATATTTGGGGGTTACTAAAATTAGAATATACAGAAAGCTGTTCACTCCACCCAACCTAGAAAGTCCTTACCACGCATCCCAGGGGAAAATCCCCAGAACATATTCACAAGTGTTCCGAATATCTATTGCTGAGTAACAAATTACCCCAAAACATAGTGGCCTAAAACAACAATAATCATTTTATTATGTCTCATGCTTTCTGTGGGCCAAGAAATCAGGATGGGCTCAGCTGGGTGGTTCTGGCTTGGGAAGGATCTCATGAGGTTGCAGTTAGATGGAGACTGATGTTGGAATAGCACGAGACTGGAACAGTCTGGGTAAGGCCCAGCATCTCTCTCTCTTCATATAGTCTCAGGGCCTCCCCACGTGGTCTCTTCATGTGCGATAGCTTGGGCTTCCTAACAGCATGGTGGCCTCAGGACAGTCAGTCTACAACATGGCAGCTCAGGGCTCCAAGCCCGTGTTCTAGCTGACCAGGCAGGTGCTGCATCACATCTTATGGGCCAGTAGTGGAAGTGCTACTTCTGTTGCTTTCAATTGGTTAAGAGCAAGCCACAGGCCCATCAGATTTAAGGACACAGGACACAGACCTTATTATCTCCCAATGAGGTGAGTGTCAAGGTTACTGAATAGCATGTAGATTGAGAGATGTTGCAACTATCTTTGGAAAATATAACCTTCCACACAAAGCCATCACCAGTCAATCACCTTGCCGATCCAGGGCCGGCAAGGACAAACTGAGGCAGATGGAAGCCCTGTAACCTTTGACTTTTGTACATTTGACATTGACGCCCTTAGACTATCTTTTATCTACACAAAATCCAGCCATTGTAGGCCTCAGTTAACCCACAAACACTTTGAGCTGTGATGGGACAGGGACACCAAGTGTCGGCCAACAGATGGGCTTTGGCAGTGGCCGTCTTTGTCTGACAGCAGGACTGAGTTTGAGCAACTATTTGAATGCACTAGTGAGTTGTACCTATAATATCTGATTTTTCAAAAATGAGTGAAAAGCAGAAAAGCGAACCTCCAGATGGGAATGAGGAAAAGGGTGTTTGCTCCCACCTCTAAGGCAGCTGAGGCTGAGGTGAGTCAGGAGGGGCTCTCGCTGGCCCAAACTGGATGGTGGTCTGTCTCGAGTCAGTTAGCTATGAGTTAGTGCTCTGCTGGGAAAAAAAGGATAGCAACAACAAAAAAACAAAATAAAAGCATGTGTATAACTAAAGTATTTTGGGGTAAAATGATACAATGTCTGGGATTTGCTTTAAAATACTCCAGCAAACAGATAAACAAAAATTACAGGGGGCAGGGCTGCCTAGATTGGTCATGAGTTGTTAACTGTTAAAGCTGGGGATGGACACATGAAGGTTTATTGTTCTATTCCCTCAACTTTTGTGAATGTTGGAATTTCCATAATAAAAGGTAAAAATAAATATATGTGAAATATTGGAAATATGTCATTAAATATTGCATCTAAAAGTCAAACCATGATTAAGTTTTATTAAGTTCTTGGCAATACCCCCTCTCCGTAACTATGTTCCATTTATCCTAAGACCTTTATAAGGATTACCAGGGTCGTATTGACACAGAAATCAGAAACAACCTGTACTGCTATACTTCATTCCATTGGGAAAACAATGCCGAATTTTGCTTGCAAGAAGGTTGTATTCTGTATGTGCAACAATAAAAAATAATCTCGGCCGGGCGCGGTGGCTCATGCCTATAATCCTAGCACTCTGGGAGACCGAGGCGGGTGGATCATTTGAGCTGAGGAGTTCGAGACCAGCCTGAGCAAGAGCGAGACCCCGTCTCTACTAAAAATAGAAAGAAATTACCTGGACAACTAAAATTATATATAAAAAATTAGCCGGGCATGGTGGTGCATGCCTGTAGTCCCAGCTACTTGGGAGGCTGAGGCAGGAGGATCGCTTGAGCCCAGGAGTTTGAGGTTGCTGTCAGCTAGGCTGACACCATTGCACTCTAGCCCGGGCAACAGAGTGAGACTCTGTCTCAGAAAAAAAAATAATAATAATCTCAATCCCTGATTTCAGAAGCTCTTGAAACAATGAAGTGATACTAAAATAGAGGATTTGGGAGTGGCAGCCACCACGTTTTGTACAAACTGAAAATTTTTTTTTCTGCGTGCATGTGTCAAGTTTTTAAAGTTAATGGACTGATTCACAATCAAGAAAAGCCATCAAACAGTACTGTTGGCTGTTTCTTTCTTTTTCCTGTGGTATTTCTTTGCTATTTTTGAACTTGTTTTGTCTGCCAAAGGAGCAGGTGTCTTTAGTGGACAAGAGGTACCAGGCATCAGAGATTAAGAGAAAATGACGGCGCCTGTAGTCCCAGCTACTCGGGAGGCTGAGGCACCAGGATCACTTGAGCCCAGGAATTTGAGGTTGCAGTGAGCTAGGCTGACTCCCCAGCCCTCTAGCTGGGGCAACAGAGACTCTGTTTCAGTAAAAAAATAAAAATAAAATAAGATTATTGAAATAAATTTTTTAAAAGAGAAAATGATGGAAGAGCAAGTTTAAAATGAAATGAACTTTGGTCATTAGCTTAATCCTAGCCCCTCCCCACCCCTTCCCGCACCGGCATCCGAAGCGCTCGCACTCCTCCGCCCAGGACTTGAAAAGCCTCGGTTGCTGGATTTCCGCGGACCGCAGGGCCTGGTTACCCGAGCCGCGCCTGACACAACGACTGGAGCGCCCTCTGGTGGCACCTGGCAGAAGTGCACAGGCCCGTGTTCTTTTCTGAGCTCACAGAAGCCAAGTTTTACAGTTTCCACGAGAGGTCGCTAACTGGTGCTCCACGGGCCAAATTTGACCTATAGATGTACTGTCTATAAATGTATAGATGTATGGATTAGGTTTTTAATATGCTTTGAAAAGTCTTTAATATGTTGCCAACATTTAAAAATATAGATATTTTACATAAAAATCCAGATTTCTGGCTTCCTTGGAAAGCCGATCTGACAATGGCTGGGGCTGAGGCCTGTGCACTCCAGTTACCAGTCTGGCCTGTACCGTAGCCACTTTGGTTTGTGTTCAGTTTGTTCTGCACACTGTCCCCTGTAATGGGTTCAGTAGTGTCTGCCAAATATTCGTGTTCACCCAGAACCTTAGAATGTGACCTCATTTGGAAATAGAGTCTTTGCAGGCGTAATTAGTTACCCGTCTCAAGGTAAAATCATTGTGGATTTAGGGTGGGCCCTAAATCCAATGACTAGTGTCCTTATAAGAAGGGGGAGGACGCAGAGGGACACAGAGGAGAAGGCCATATGGAAATGGAGACAGATTGGAGTGATGCGTCTACAAGCCAGGGAATGCAAGGAAGGCCGGCAACCACCAGCGGCGGGGAGAGGCCTAAACAGACAGTCCCCTGAGAGCCTCCAGAAGGAACTAACCCCACTGACACCTTGACTTCGAACTTTTGGCTCCTAGAACTATGGGAGAATACATTTCTGTTGTTTTAAGCCACCCAGTTTATGGTCATTTGTCATGGAAGCCCTGGAAAACTAACATACAATTCCCAAGAAGTCCCTGACTTTCTACGGCATCCCCCAAACTGACTTCTGCCCTGAGGCTTCAAGGGATGGGGAGTCCAGTGTCTCCCACACGTGTGATGGACTAATGGTTGGAAAGTTCTTTCTGCTAATCCAGTACACAACACAAACAACATAAAATCAGGTTAGAGTCTATTTTAAAAAATGGGGAAAAGCAAGATATAAAAAGAAACAAATCCCTGCCATGGGATCAAGGAAGACTTCATGGAGGAGGAGGTGGCACCTCAACTAGGCCTTCAAGGATGGATATGAAACATTCTTTCATCCCTTCTATAAATATTTATTCACTGAGTAGCAAGCAATGGGTTCAGTTGGAATAGAGGTATGTGTCGGGGTCAGTAGGTTAGAATTAAATAGCAAAGGGTCTAAATCTTTAAAAAAATCCTGTGTTCCCAAGCATGCTAAGTAAAGTATCTGACATGTGTCCACATCTCTGGGTTTTTTCCTCCAAGCAACACTACCCCACTCTCCTCTTGTATAGAGGACTGTTGTTATTGTATCTCTCCGGGAAGCTTCCCTGGGTCCCTTCTCTGGTATTAGACATGTGCCCTGGCTGCAAGGGTGAACATGTGATCCAAGCCTGGCCAATCACAGCATTTCATCCACCTGGCAACAGTAATGGGTCCAATCAGAGTTCTTCCCTGGGATTGATATATAGACTCTGGGTACAAGTATCTCTCTCTCTGGTGGGGGTGTTTCCTGGCACATGGAGAAGGCCCATCAGGAGTCAGACAGAATGAGGCCAACATGTGCAAAGAAACAGAGTAAAGCAGAGATGAGATATGACCAATGTGGGTGAGGCCTGAGGCCGTTGACCTCACAGTTGTCATCCCCGAGTCCCTAGTTCCTAAATTTCTTCCTTTAGTTCTGAGAGTTGCTGCAATATCCCCGTCTATGAGAGCCAGTAAATTTCTTTTCTGTCTCAACTGGTCTGAGTTGGGTTTCTGTCACTTGCGACCAAAGAGTCCTGGCCGGTATGGTCCTGTTTCTGAAACCCTGCCCCTGCTGACAAAGCCTCCGATGAAAGCAAAGGAAGAAGGTGCCCCTCTGGGCCGTGCAGCCCTCTCTCCAGTTCAGAGAGATCACCCCTGTGCACTTCCCAGTGAGCATGTGAGCACGTGGTGCCATTAGGGTGAAGTTGAAAAAGCACAGGGGTATCAATCCAAGTAAGGTATAAATAGGATAGAGAAGATAACGAATTGCAGTCTCTCTGTGATATCTCTGCCCCAAAGGACACACATTTTCACCCTTAGAGATTCATTCCTTTGGGTTAAGGCTCCCTTTGAGATGTAAGCCAGGACAGAAGTTCAGGAGGCAGAAAGTAGGCCAATTTGCAGGCAAATTGTATCAATTTGCTTTAGATGAATGCACCAAATTTACTGAATTTACAAAATTACCAAAAACTTGTTTCTTTTAACTAAATATAAAGTTTTCAGAAATTCATATAAAGTGTTGACATTTCGGTTTCCAACAAGAAACAGTTGGGATACATTGGCATGGAAGCAACTTGCAGAAAGATTCTAAAGGAAAGGGTGAAATTATTCAAAGCGACTGAAGGGAAGCGAATCTCTCGTGGTGATCAACAGCACCAGGGGTGATCACAGATATTTTAGACAAAGGTGATACGTAAATGGCAGCAAGTAGAGAAGGTAGCCTAAGGGTGATGTTGAGACTGAATTGGGACAAGATAACTCATTCGGTCATTCATTCATTCAATATGTATGTCCTGGTTATGTCCCAGGCCCAGGCCTCAGGGATTCAGACGTGACAAGACGTGATCTGTGCGCTCAAAGAACTTGGGGGAGAGGGGACGGCCCAGGGAATGAAGAAGATGCAGCCTAGTGGTCCCAGGGCAGGACACAGGCCTGTACAAGGACAGAGAGGAACAGAGGTGGCTTGGTCCTCCCTGCCTGAGGAGATGGGGAAGATACAGTGGTTGAGCTGAGTGTCCAAGGATGTTTAGGAGTTCACCAAGTAAAGAAAGGAAATGGCGAATATTTTCAGGCAGGGGCACAGCCTAAGCAAAGGCTCTGAGGCACAGAGAGTGGACAGGTAGGGGATGAAGATAAGGCTGGTGACAAGGGTAGGGGTCAACCCACCAGGCTTTCGAATTTGACTTTCAGCCTGCGGGTAACAGGGAGTCTTGGAGGGTTTTACGTAGAGGAAAAAAATCCCCTCTGTCTCCATGGCAATTGTGACAAAAATGGACCAGGGGTGCCAGAAAGGAAGGGGCCAGGAGTCCAGCTTGCCAGCTGCAGTTGTCCAAGCAACAGGTGGTCAGGGCTGAGCTGGGAATTCAGTCACCTCGGCTCCTGGTGAATCACCGCCTGACTAGAGACAGACGCTAGCCTGGGTGCTGGGGTGTGATGGTTCACTTTATGTGTGCACTTGACTGAGCCACAGGGTGCCCAGATTAAAAATCAGTCTGTCTGTCTGTCTGTCTCTCTGTGCTATGTCTCTGGAGAACCCTAACTAATACACAGGGGTTGAGCAGTGGGTAGAGGTTGAGTGACCAAGAGGAAGGCAGAAGAGCGTTCCAGAGGGAGCAGAATGTGGGGGTCCTGGGGTAGGAAAGATCTGGGCTCTTTTCGGCATGGAAGGAGACGGATGTGGCTGCAGCCTCCTGACTGGACGGCTGGGGAGGCCGAGACGAAGGCTGCAGTAGGCTGGGCCGTCCTACAGGGTGTTGCCCTCCCACATTTATCTCTGCCCTTCAAGGCCCAGCACAAATGCCACCCCCACCGTGAAGCCTTCCCTGATCACTGACAGTGGGATTCATCCCTGCCTATGTCAGCGCCTTTCCACTTTTGCCAGGGTGACAGCTGGAGCAGTTCTGGCCTAGAGTGGACACTCCCTAACTGTATGCTGGTGAATGACTGTTTGAAAGAGCGAACCAGGGCGGTGGGAGGGGCGTGTGCGGGTTGAGGTAGCCCCAGGCGGGGCCGAGAAGCAGGATGGCTGGTGGCTGCGGGGCGCAGGCCGACCTGGGCAACAGTCAGGTCACGGCGATTTAATGAGCACACACAGCGCTTAAGCAACGAAAGAAACTGAACAGAATTAAAATATTAGAATGCAGAGTGCGTAGTAAGCATTAGTATTGCTTCATGAAGCCTGTTCTAGTTATACACACACACACACACACACACACACGCATGTCACAAGGTAAAATCTCTTTATCGTGATCATGGCAGAAACATTTGGAACCCTCAGAATCAGGATATAGACTTGGATTCTTATCAGAGAACCAAAATTACAAACACCTGTGTCTGTCTCCGGAACGACACAGGCCCAGGCGGTCCCAGGCAGGAACAGTGACTCCAGGGTGTGTGTGCCCAGGCTCCGTCCTCCCTGCGCTACATGGTCAAGATGGCACCGCCACATCCGTGTTCCAGCCCATGGGGAGAGGCGACAGGAGACAGCGCGTCCCTTCTCTCGAGGGCCATGACCAGGCAGTGGCACCTGTTGTCCATCATGGGGTCCCTTGGCCACAGGGAGCTGCAAGGGAAGCTGGGAAAAATGACCTTTGCCTGAGCGACAGACACCCAGCTCGAAGTGAGGGGACAGTGGACATGGAGTCATCCAGGGGCCTCTGCTGCAGGCTGTGTGAAGAATTGCTAGGATCCCATGGGCTCTGGGTGCCCGAGGCTGCACGGCAGGCCCACCTCCCAGGGCAGGGGAGTGTTCCTTCACGCCCCCACGTCATCTCTCTGGACACCGAGGGCTCAGCTCCCCGCGCACTCCACACTCGTCGGTGAAGGGGATGCTTCAGGTGGGTGCAGCCCGCAGCATGGGGCCTGGTACCAAACCAGCCCTCCATGAATGAAGCCATCCGCATCATCGTTTTCCTCTCCAAATCTGCTCCTCCTCCTCGCGCAGCTCAGTTAACAGTGTCACGGTCCCCAGGAGCCCAGGCCAGGAGCCCGCGACGCCCAGCGGTTTGCAAGTACAGTCATCTCTCTGCATCTGCACAGTCAACCAACCACGGAGCGAAAATATTTGAAAAAAATAAATGAATGGTTGTGTCGGTACCAAACCTGTACAGACTTTTTTCTTGTCATCATTCCCTAAACGCTACAGTAGAACTGTTTACAGTGTATTAGGTATTGTAAGTATCAGGAGATGACTTAAAGTTTATGGAAGGATGTGGTAGGTTACATGCAAACACCACACCACTTAATGTAAAGGACTTGGGCATCCCTGGATTTTGGTGTCAACGACGGGGTCCTGGAACCAATGTCCACTGGACACCGAGGGATGGCTGTGCTCTTCATGCCATGTCCAGGGGACCTCTCTCTTCTGCAGGACCCTAAGAAAGAAAAGATTAGCTATGACCCCTATTGTAAGAGGAAGCTCCTGTGTTGGGGGTCCCCAGACCACCCCAGGTTTCATGATTCACTGGGAGAAGTCACGGGAGTCCACACATAGTCACACAGCTAAGATTGAAATGGCGACAGGACACAGAGGGAAACAGCAAAGGGACAGGGCTGGAGGAAAGCAGGTGCAAGCTTCCAAGGGTCCTCTCCCAGTGAGTCACACAGGACACCCTTAATTTCTCCAGCCACAGGTTGTGACAACACCTGTGAGGCGTTTCTGTTTTTTTATTGTCTGTCCTTCAGAAGAAACTGTGAAGTGTTTTCTACTAGACAAGCTCATTGGAGACCCAGAGCCCAGGGTGTACATCGGGGACTGGTCACCCCTGGCCTAGCATCCACCAAAATTCCAGACTCCTTGGAGGATAGCAGGTGTTTGGCATAAGCCATAGTATTTGCACAAACGGTTTAGGCACAGAGCGCCACACTTCTCAGCGTTATTGTGGGAACCTTCTTGAAATCCAAGTTCCCAGACACCAGCCAAGGGCCAAGCTTGCAAGCAGGCCTTCCAAACGATGGCAAGCAGGCCTGACATGTTCACCCTGCTCTGCACGGTCCCTGAGAGGTGGCATTTGACCTTGGCCTTGAAAATCAGGAACACTGTTGCTAGATTGGCTCCAACTATTCAGTCTTCATTTGAACCTTTTCCTGCCACCCGGCCATAGCGCACATGGGATCCGAGGAGCTGCAGCCCCCTCTGCACAAGGCAGGCACCTGGCAGGGTGCCACCATGCCCAGCCCTCCCTGTTGTCACACAGGCCCTGTCACCCCTTCACAATGAGTTTGCAACCTCTGGGAGAGCACCTCCCTGCACCAGCAAGCATCAGTCCAGATGTGCGTCCTGTGTGTGAGGCTGTCTTCCCGACTGCTCTGTGGGATTCCTGAGGCAGGCGGGGCCTGCTGTCTCTCCATTTCCCTGTGCTCTGATTCGCAGAGAGCCCTGCACACGACAGGGGCTCGGTAAGCCCAGCCAGGTGGACTTCCCATCCACAGATCAAGGGTGGGTGGTATAGCTCTGGGGAAGGGGCAGACTCGATGAGCTCTAGCATCCTTGGGATCTGACTACCCAGAATTCTCTGAATCCAAGAAGCTGAGGTCGAAATGACCTCACAAGTCCTCGGCAAGGGCAGGCTCCCTGGGGCTGGTGTGTGGGCAGAGGAGGTGGACAAGGAGCAAACCCGAAGAGACACAAGCCAAGAGGGGTCCCAAGCCTGCCGGGTAACGGTGCTGGAGAAGGCCTGCAGGGGAGAGGAAGGCAGAGCTGTCCTCTCACTGCCACGGTGCAGGCCCATCAGTGAACAGGACCCCTCAGCCCCAGCCCAGGGGCCTTGTCTTGGCTGACATGGGCCCCTCCAGGTTGGTCCTGGAGGTCCTTGGGCAGATGTACTTCATGCTGAACAGCTGGGTGCTGCCAGGGCCCAGGATGGCCCCCTGGGACAGATTTGGGGAGGTGGGGGTGGGGAGGCTGCTCTGCTGGAGGTGCAGTCTCTGTTGGCATCTGTTGTTGACTGTGATATTGTGATATAATACAATATATATATTTGGCCTCTGTCCCCGGTTCCTGACCCAGAGCCCCTAAAGACCTTTGTAATTTCCTGAGTGGCAGGCGTGTCTGACGCTGAGCTCCTAAATCTTGTGGAATTTCCTGAGTGACAGGAGCATCCTTTGTTCTAATGAGGTGACTTCTGGTGGCTCTGGGATAGCCTCCAGGCGGGGCTGGTTGCCAGAGGAACCGACCATGTGATTAGAGGGTTCGGACTTCCAGCCCCACCTGCTGCCAGCTGCTGGGGAGGGGAGAGGGGTGAAGGTTGAGTTGATCACCAGTGGCCACTGATTTAATCAGCCACCCCTCTGTAATGAAGCATCCATAAAACCCCAAAAGGACAGGGTTTGGAGAGCTTCCAGGTAGCTGAACGCATGAAGATGCCTGCAGAGCGGCGCCCAGAGAGGGCATGGAAACTCCTTGCCCCCCACCCCACATACCTTGCCCTGTTCCTCTGCATCCTTCGTAGTAGCCTTTATGATAAACGGATAACAGTGTTTCCCTCGAGTTTGCGAGCCACTCCAGCAAGTCAATCAAACTCAAGGACGGGGCTCATGGGAACCCCGAAGTGGAGGCTGTTGGTCGGAAGCACAGGTCAGAACCCAGGACTTGCGACTGGCACCCGAAGTCACAACCTGTGGGGTCTGACTCTATTTCCAGGTGGTGTCGGAATTAAATTGAATTGTAATCCTAGCACTCTGGGAGGCCGAGGCGGGCAGATTGTCTGAGCTCAGGGGTTCGAGACCAGCCTGAGCAAGAGTGAGACCCCCGTCTGTACTAAAAAAATAGAAAGAAATTAGCTGGACAACTACAAATATATATAGAAAAGATTAGCCAGGCATGGTGGCACATGCCTGTAGTCCCAGCTGCTAGGGAGGCTGAGGCAGGAGGATTGCTTGAGCCCAGAAGTCTGAGGTTGCTGTGAGCTAGGCTGACACCACAGCACTCTAGCCCAGGCAACAGAGCATGACTCTGTCTCAAAATAAATAAATACATAAATAAATAAAAAATAAAAAAATAAATTGAATTGTAGGACACCCCCTTGGTGTCTGCTGGAGAATAGCTTGGTGTCTGGGGGAAAATGCCCACACATTTTGGTGACCAGAGGTGGAGTATTCTGTGTTGATGGAGTGAGAGTAGAGAAGAGAAAACGGTTTTGGTTTTTCCCCACCCAGATTGGCTATAAACGTGATCGAGAGGAGACGGCGCAGGGAGGGCCTCCCCCAGCCTGGGCCAGGGAAGCAAATGTTCCAGGGAGACCTGGACGGTGGCCACCCACCCTCTGATGGCATGGCGGGAATCAGGACAGAGTTGGGGCGGGTGGGAGAAGGAGCCCCACCCCACGGTCACCCCAGCCTTCTCTAGAGGCTGACCCATCCAGATGGGCAGGTGTCGAGGCTGCCCACCCTTCCAGAGAAGCAGTGTGGCAAAATCACATCCTGTGGCTGCTCAGAGTGTGGCCCTGGTGCCAGGCCGCCTGGGTACAGTTCTAGCTCTGCCACTTGCTAAGCTGCGTGACCTTCGCCTGCTGTGTCTCAGCCTCACCACCTGCACAGGGGAAGAGGGAGAGTGCCTTTTGTAGATAGTTCTGTGACCTGGTTTCATCATCTGTAAAATGATGAAGGCTGCTGTGAGGCTCAGACGAAATTGAAGACCTTCCCCGGCCACTTGCTGGGCAATTTTTTTTTTTTTAATAAAGATGGGGTCTCGCTCTTGCTCAGGCTGGTCTCGAACTTCTGAGCTCAAGCAATCCTCCCATCTCGGCCTCACCAGAGTGCTAGGATTACAGGCGTGAGCCACCGGGCCTGCCAATCATTCTTTTTCAAGTACAGTTAATTTTGCTTTGCAAATGTGTGAGCCCTCAGGGCTAATTAGAGCAACTGTGCGATGTTAGAAGAAAATCCCAAATCTAACAGAAAACGATTTCTGGATTCGTCCCTTGGCACCCTTTCACTGAATCACAACATTGGGCAGTCTAGTCCAATCCCTCCATCTTACAGATGGGGAAACTGAGACGTATGGAGAGGTACTGACCCAAGTTTGAAGGCAGAGCCGGGCAAAACCCAGGTGTTCTCACTACTTCAGCACCTCTTCCCCAGCACCCACGCTCCCCATGACTTCTGTATGAAAATGCAGGCTTCCCACAGTAGGTATTGTCTCACGATGAGAGTCACACAGGAGTGACCACAGACGTGGCAGCTGGTAGCTGACCTCGGAGTCGGCCAGGCCTGGAGCAGCCGCAAAGCCCCACCGCACACAACCTCGTGAGCCAAGGTCAGCCCCTGGAAACTTCTCGTCCACACAGGGGGCTGGGTGGCCAGTGACTCCTGCCTCCTGCAGCTGTTGGGAGGATTCGACAACGTAACATGAAGGACACAGGGTGTTGATGAGACACAGAAGCCTTCGGGTTTTGTCTTCCTTTCCCTCACTTATTTTGCTCAAAATATAAAAACTTAGATTTTTCTTTATTTGTTTTTGGCCAAACACACCCCCACCCTCTCCATAGACTCCCACCCACCCAGCAAAGGTGCATGGAGATCAGCCCGGGCACAGTGCTCAGGTGGCACGTGGCGGCAGAGGAAGGCCACCCACATGGACCTGTGTGCAGTTCGGAATTCTTCATTTCGATTTATTCCCAGGCCCCAGCTATTCACCTGAGAGAAGTCAGTATATAGTCCCTGTCCCTGGGAGGCTAATTACTAAGGAAAAGCAAGGTGCCAGGATGCAGTGGGCCCACAGTGAAGGAGGGACGGGCTGAGGATGCGGCCACGCCCAGGCAGGAGGCTGGGCAGTGGGTGCCCCGTGCAGCTGGGCTCCAGTAGGTGGCTTACTGGACGGCCACAGCCCTGCTTTTGCTGCCAGTCAACACTTAGGCCTGTCCCCAGCAATGCTCTGTTTGCTGCTGGCCCAAGAGACCCTGGGAATCCAGGTTGCTGGGATGTGGTAACAATGGAAGGATTGTTCCAGAAGTCAGGGCCTCTAGCTTCCCATCCCCTGACCAACCATTGTCCTACCAGGTGTAAAAGCCAAAATTTCCCTGGAGGTTGAGGACATCCATTCAGAGGGTTCCTATGGGGGAGGGGGGGCTCAGATGTCCTCAGCAGGCCGCAGGCCCCTCCCAGCCACTCAACACTGTTGCAACGACCCAGAGCTGAGGCCCGTGTTGGTGACTGACACGATGTTGGATGAAACAATAAAACGAAGTCCTCCTGTCAGACAATTGCTGGAGCTTTCCTGACCTCAAATTGGCCTCCAAGCCTTACACGGCCCCCACCACAGCCCTCATTCCTGCCCTGGCCTCTTGCACATCCTGTCCCAGCCTCTGGGACGCTCCCCGCTTCCATTTGCCTGGTCTGGGCAGCGTGCTGCTAGCCGCACATTGGCATTACTTGGGGATCTCGGGAAACATACCGATGCCCGGGCCCCAGCCCAGAACAACAAGACTAGGCTCTCTGGGGGCAGGGCCTGGGAGCCTAGAGTCCCCCAAACGCTTCCCGTGTGCAACAGCACAGTCTCTGGGCTCTGGTGGCAGCCTGCTTTGGGTTGGATGTAGATAGGAACAGAATGCCCCTTACTAGCTGGGCGTCCTTGGTCACGTTACTGAACCTCTCTGAGACTCAGTTCACTCATCTGCAAACTGGGCCTTAATAATAGCATCACCCTCACGGGCTGATGTAAGATACCTCGTTGGCATGGCGTGTTGCACGTAGCAAGTGTTCAATGGTCAGTATTATTATTTCCACGTAACAGCAGGGCTTTGTGTGCCTAATACAAGTAAGCTCACGGTATGTGAGAGCCACTGACTCACTGATTCCAGCCTCAACACGCCCCAACACCACCCCATGGCTCCTCCGTCTCCAAAACCGCAGGTTCCCACAAGCCCAGCGAATGAACCCGTTTCCAGGGCTCTCTGTTCTCATCTCCACCCACATCCTCCTTCCTCCTGCGTGCTGGGCGCAGCTCCTCTGAAAGTCACCTCCCTCCTCACGCTTCCTTCCAGGGAGACTCCTGAGCCTCCGAGTCTGACCTTGCTGGTGGCAGTGAGAGACAATGAAGGCCGCGGCCTCTCACCTCGCAGGAGGTAGCTCCCCTGCCTAAGGATCTGCTCTGGCCAGATGGGCAGAGCCTGCCCTGGCTGTGGGCTGGTGCTGGGGGCGTAAGCAGACAGGTGCGCAGGGCTTGCCTTCACTGTCTGGAAATCACTTCGACCGGTTGTCATAGGTGATCCCTGTGAGATGGGTTAGTCTCTCCATCCATCAGATGAGTTGCCCAAGGTCACAGTTAGCAAGCTCTAGAGCTAGATAGAGATCAGAGCTCCTGTGCCGGGATTCCATGCCCCTCCACGATGCACAGGCACCCGTTAAAAGGAAGACACGTCTAGTGAAGGGGTGGGCAAGGCCTAGGAGCAGAAAAGTCACAGAATAATGACAATAGTCCCCCAGCTCTGCTAATCAAAGAGATAAAAATAAGACACATGGTTATTCTTCTGCCAAACTGGCCAAGCTTTTTACAAATTAGAATTCATAACACTGACAAGCATATACAGAGCCCGATACTTGCACGCTCTGCTGACAGGGTCGTCCCTATCGGTTTAACCTTTCTGAAAAGCAACCTAGTAAGATGTAGGCGAGGTCTTTATAAAGCTGATACCTTTGATGAAACTCTGGAACTAGATTATGGCGACGCTTGCTCAACATTGTGAAGGTACTAAACGCCACTGAACTGTACTATGTTTTAAAATGGTTAAAATGGGGCATGGTGGCTCATGCCTATAATCCCAGTGCTTTGGAAGGCCTGGGCAATATAGCAAGACCCTGTCTCTAAAAATAAATCAATCAATAAAAATTGAAAATAAAAAAATTCTAGGACACCAGTTCTTGAAAAAATAAATAAGATAAAATAGTTAAAATGATAACTTTTATGTTATATGTTTTTTAACACAATTTTTTTCAAATGCCATTTCACCTAGTCATTCCACTCTGGCCGTCTGGCCTGGGGAAACAGTCCATGGACCTAAGCCTGTCACAGCACTATTGATGTCAGGGAATCGGAAACAATATAAATGTGCAAAAGTAGGGATGTGGATAAACTCAATAGAGTACATTCACATTGTGGAATCCTATGCACCTATTAAAGGCATGTCTTCAAATAATTTTAATGACACAGGGAAAGATTTAAATGTTAAGTGAAGAAAGCAGGACATAGTTTGATCTCTGCTTTGTGATAGAGATGTCTTTATTGGCATATATACAAATATAGGTTGCAGATATACTTGCAATAATACCAAAGATATTTTCAGGTCGTTCATGGTCCTCCCCGGATAAATCGGGCCCCTGCTCGCAGCCCCGCCCTCTCTGAGGTCTCCAGAATGAAGGTGAGTGAGAGAAACGTGCTAACTCTGACAGTCAGGACTACAGGATCTCATCTGTGAATGCTGTTTTCGTAAAAAATAACACCAAGGAGCAGAATAATCAGAGTATTACCAGCAGGTGGTGTTTATAAAGTTTTTATTTTCCATTTTCTTAAAAATAACATTTGATTCCTTTATGCATGTGTGGAGTGTACTTGTTTCCTTAGGCTGAGTAATAGGCAGAGAAAGACAACACGAGGCGGGGTCCCCAGGTGGAGGCGGGGGTGGGGCGTGAGGGGTGGGGGTGCGGGGGAGAAGGGAGAGGTGGGTGACCCGCGGGACGCTTGAGTGCCCATCGACGCACGCACACGGTCTAACACTTTGTTTTTCGATTTTTTTTTTAAAGACATCTAAAATTACTGAGAGATACGACTTCAGCACTTAAATCTACAGACGGAAATCCAAGCACTTGAACACAATTCTTAACTCTAAGCTCAGTTATTGCACGTCACACAGTTTAAGTAGGCTTCAGGCTAGAAAGCAGTTGCTCTGCTTGGGACTTCCTCAGGGTGGCTCCAGCCTCCTCTTGCACCCAGTGTCTCTTCCCTGGGGCTCCCACCGGCCTGCAGCCTCGCAATGACCCTGGGTGTCAAAGATCCAGCCAGCCATTCCTTCTCCCCAAGGGCTGAGGGCTCAGGCTTTGGTGAAGCGGAGGCTTCCCGCATGGATGCCAATGGTCCCCACCCACTCGGGGTGAAGTTGGAAGCGCACGAGCTCGGGAGGCCGAGTGGGAGGCCGGTCCGCTGAAACGAGGCAGGCTGCAGGGAGCAAGTGTGCCCACCTCCACGTGCAGTCGCAGCCCAGTGGAACCCCAGGGGCAGCCAAGATGGCCTGTCCCGCTCCCATCCTCTCGGCCTCCTGCCTGCACTCCCCAGGCCTCCATCCCCATCACCCTTGGCCCCTCTCTGAGTGGTCTCTCAAGGCACATTTATTTTTTCCACCCCAACGCACCCAATCTTAGACATTTACCTCTCCCAGCACCCAGGGGCCAAGGGGCGTAGCAGGGCCAAGGGCAGCTCCAGGGCCAGGCGAGAAACCGTCCTTTCAAAATTTGGTTGAGCCCCTCTCAAGCAGCCCTAATTCCCCTGCCTGCCTAAGCCAGGGGAGAGGGCCAGGAAGGAGCGAAGGCATCCGGGGAGGGGGCAAGTGGGGCTGGGTGGCAGGCATCTTGGTCATGGGCACTAGGAGCCGAGGAAGGGCCAACCTGCAACCTCGCTCCCGAGGAAACCTTCAGCTTGTCTAACAGGAAGTCACTTGGAGGCCTTCAGCCCCAATGGGACAGCTACTTTTGTCTACCTTTGGGGGGACCCCAGTCTCAGTGGGGTGAAAAGCAGTGTGGGGTTCAGAGAGAGGCAAGGCTGGACTCTGCAGTCCCGCCAGGGGCCAGTTCAACGCCTTTTGCTTTCTTCCTAAAACATATTTACAAGGTCAGACAAACGTGCACAACCAGAAGACCCGGAGACACAGAGAGCACACACCCCCCAGGAGGGGAGGGCAACAGCAAGAGGAGGGGGACGCCCCTTCCTCTGAGCCCCCTCCCCCAAAGCCCCCCAGCATCCTCAACAGCAGCCCCCCAGAAGGACAGTTCCAGAAGCCCAGCTGGGGCAGAGGGAAGAGACAGACTCCGATCCCAGTGCGAGCAGGAAGTTTCAAGTAGCTCCCAGTCAGAGGAGCGGCTGCGGCTACCCTACACGGACAGCAGAGGGCCGAGGTGGGACAGCATCTCCCTGAACTGAGCCAGGGGCCAGAGGAAGGCAGTGGAGGACAGAGAAGGGACAGGAGGAAGAAGGGGACTAGGGGATCTGAAACGGTGCGACACCTCAACGATCAGAACTGTGCTGCGGAATGGGAAGCGGTTCACGGGGCTAAGAGGAGTTTTGTTATTTCCCCAGGAAGGACTTGGATGGCGTTGCTTCCAGGGTGGAGGGCAGGGCGGACAGGGTGAGGCTCCTCTGTAAAGCCAGCAGAGCTCTGAGGGTGCTGGGAGGGGCTGGGGGAGCCCGGCGGGGAGCCTCCCCACATTGACCCTGCACCCCACAGGCCACCCAGCGCACAGGGCCCTCCTCACACTCCCAGGCCACCTGGATGGCCACCAGGTTCACACACGCATGCACACACATGCACACGCACACAGACACACGCACGTGCACACGCAAACACACGCACACACATGCACACAGACACACATGCATACACATGCACACAGACACACACACACACACGCACACACATGCACACAGACACACACACACTGCACTCGCCATGCACGTAAGGGCATCAGAGGCCCAAGTCTGGTAAGAAATTCTTCACCAAAGGTGTTAAGGAATTTGCTTCAATAGGGAAGAACTGGACAGCTTAGGGAAAACAACAACAAACAAAACCCACGGGACGTCTTCTCATCTGGTAAGATGAGCTCCCACCTGGTAGGAGACTTGGGGTAACAGTGAGGTGTGGCCTCAGAGCCTGGCTGCGCCAGTCCTGTCCCCTCTGACAACTCCCACACACTATGACTCCCGCTGGGGCAGCCCTAGGGGACCCTCAGAGGGGGCAGAGGGGAACCCCAGGGACTGAGAGGAGTGGGGCTGGGAATGTACCAAGGGACAGGAAAGTTGGTCTCAGGGTAGGAAGATGGCAGCTTCCAGCAGCTTCTCCTTTATAGGGTCTCAGGGACAAGTCTTTCTATCGGTCTGGGCAGGTGGGGAGCCTTGAGTTAGGGGGTCAGGGAGGAGGTGGGCACACACACACCCCTGGCCGAGACCCAGGCCCCTCAGCCTGGTCCTCAGGCTCCCTGGGGTGGAGAAGGAGACCCCAGCAAGGGAGATGGAGGCAGAAGCAGCACCCCCTGGGCCACCAAGAGGGAGCCAGGCAGAGCTTGCAAAACCATCCACCAACCAGAGAGCTGTCCAGACCAGAGACACACATGAGACCCACAGAAGGGGCCAGGCTATTCCGGGCTCTGGCATTCAGGGCTGCCCATCTCCACTCCTAGGAGCTCTCCCAGGATCTGCAACTGCAGATTCCCCTGCTCCCCCACCCGCACCAATGGCAAGAACCTTGGATAACCAGTCCCCTCCCCTGCCTCTCAGCTTCTGCCCCCAGCTCCTTCTCGGCCACCTTTGGTCCCTCTGGCCAGAGTTAGGAGAGTTTCTCTAGTGCTTGGAGATTTGGCAAAGGAATGGGGCTGGCTGTGGCCAGGTGTCCTGGCCCGTCTCATCTGAAGCTGGTGGGGGTGTCACACCAAATCGGCCCAGTTTTGGAAGGACCCCCAGCCAGTAGACAGCTCCCTGGCCTCCCTCCCCTCTGCCATGGGGACAAGCCCGCAGGCCAGAGCCTGACCCCGAAGGGAGATGGGGAGGGTAGCAGGGGTGGGGGTGGCAGGGCTGGGTGAGCCAGGGTAGTAATGGATCCCAGGGTGGCAGGGCTGGGCTGGGGCACACGGCTAGAGGGCATCTCATTCATTCCGTCAACCTGCCGACGTGTGTATGTGTGTGAATGTGTGTGTTTTAAGACCAACAACAAATGGGAAGAAAATAGCTACAAGGAGGACGAAGGGGCCTTTGGGTGACTCACTCTGCCGGGAGCAGCGTGGATCAAGGACACGTTTGTCAGCGCACGCCACACGCACACACAC
The DNA here is from genome assembly GCF_000956105.1 of Propithecus coquereli. Taxonomy (NCBI): domain Eukaryota; kingdom Metazoa; phylum Chordata; class Mammalia; order Primates; family Indriidae; genus Propithecus; species Propithecus coquereli. The sequence continues at coordinate 489,861 of NW_012154174.1, forward strand.
TCATCCGTGCCAGCCACACGTGCCACACGCGCGCCATGCACACTCACACCTCCAGTCCTCCCAGTTGGAGCCAGGGTCCTTCTGATTGCATTTTCCGGATCCATTCGCCAGGCTGCCCGCTTCTGCTCAGGTCCCCGCTGGCGCGCCCCGCCTCTGCTCGAGGGCGTCTACCAGATGTAGCCTCCATCGTCCGCCTCGCCCGCCTCGCCCTCCTCCTCCTCAGCCTCCTCGCCTACTTCCTCCGGCTCCTTCTCCTCCTCATCCTCCCAGCCGACACCACTCCCAAAGTCCCCGGAGAAGCCCACGATGTCGTCTGTGAGGGGAACAAGCCACTGGGTGGGTCAGGGACCTGCCCGCACCCCCCAGCCTGGACCTCCCACACCGGCCTCCCTGCGCAGGCCCTCACCACAGTCGGGGCTCCCGCGCATGCGCGTGCTGGTCAGCTCCAGGCCCAGCTGGTCCACACACCAGCAGTCGCCGCTCCTCTGGTCACACTGCATCTTCCGGTAGTAGCCGTCCTCGTCGCAGCTCGGGATGAAGCCGCCTGAATGGGACAGAGCCCAGCAGGTCAGAGCAGGGCCCTGGGCGTGGGCTCCTCAGAGAGGCGGCCTCGGAGCCTCAGGCATGGGCAGGAGTCCAGATGCCCCCAGAGCCCAGCCAGACCTGGTACTGACCACCCAACAAGCCCAGAGGCCCAGCGCTGGGCGCTGGCCGGCGCTTCTCCCCGCTCTAGTCACTGGAGATGAGAAACCTGCTTCCTTAAGCGACCAGCTCAGGCCCCTGTGCTGCCCCCCATCTGCCCCCACCATTTCCTCGGGTCTGTGGCCCACGTCTTCTAGGACAGCCAGTCTGATCTCATTGCACTCGATGCCCTTGATCCTAGCACTGCTCCCCAGACCTGGCAGCCCCCTGCCTGGAAGCCCAGTCTTCTCCTCTCAGCCCCTCGGACCGGCCTGCAGGCCACTCTCTTCCACAGGGCCCTGAACTGCTACTCCTCTGTCCACCCAACAGACGTCTTCTGGGGTCACTCTCTGGGGACCTAGAGATGGACTCTGCCCTCGTGGTGGGAAAAGAGACCCACATGGACGATTATAATACCAGGTGCCCAGCTAGCCTGTGCTAAAGGTTTACGAGGCTGGGGACCAAGCCTGTCCTGCCTTCAGCTCTGAGCGGGGCTAGGATTGCTGCTGTCTCTCCAGGGCTGTCATTCGCACGTCTGTCGCCGATGAGCGAGTATCTGCCATGGAGGGGCCTCACTTAAGCTTTACTCAAACGTTGCTGAACTGAATTGAACTGAATGGAGGGTTCTAGGATCCTTCCGTAACCCAACCTCTAGCCCCAGCATGGATGGGCGTACAATTAACACCTAAAACTCACTTACTGAGGGGCAGATTGGGAGACCCTGCTACGTCATACCTGGAGGATAGACCAGGAAGAGAGCTTTCCTCTCCTGTAGTCCTAGGCCAGGGCCTCCTCTGGGCTCGGTGTCTGCCTTAATGCCCAGGGACTGGAGCCCCCCTCGGCCCCTCCCCGAGTGCCCGGTGCAGCCTCACCTATCTTCTTCTTGGCGGCCTCCTGGATCTGGATGCGTTCCAGCTCCGCCAGGCAGGGGGGCTCTGTGGGGAGAAGCAGCCTCTGACAGGGCTGTCCCATGGTGCTGGTGGGACACACTGAGCCCTCCAAGGCTCAGAAACCCAGGCAGGGGCTCTGCAAGATGAAAGCACCCAGCCTCTGACACAGGGCCCTCCACAGTGGGTGGGATGCACCGATCCCTCTGAGATCCCAAAACCGGTGCGGGGACTCTGCAGGGTGAAAACACCCAGTCTCTAATTAGAGGAGCCCACCCCACAGCCAAGGACCACCTGAGGTCCCCAGAAGCCTATGGCTCTCTGAGGGTATTAGGACCCACGGGATGAGTAAACAGGATTCAAAAGAGGAGGTGGGGTGAACACAGACACCCCAAGATGAGAGACCCCGGGGAACATAGACTAGAGGGAATGTTTGGCAGAACTGTCAGGCCTGCAAATGCAGTTGTGCGCCACCTGCTGGCATTTCGGTCAACGACATTTCAGTCAAAGACACATTGCACATGCAACGACGGTCCCATATGGTATTTTTACTGTACCTTTGCTGTGTTTAGATATGTATAGATACACAAATACCACTGTGTTACAGTTGCCTACGGTGCTCGGCGCAGTAACGTGCTGCACAGGTTTGCAGCCTAGGAGGAGCACGCTAAACCACGTAGCCTGGGTGGGCAGTAGGCTACACCATGTAGGTTCGTGTGAGTGCACTCTATGATGTTTGCAGTGACACGATCACTTAAGGACGCATTTCTCAGATTGTATCCTTGTCCTTAAGTGACACATGACTGAAACTGGAAGCCAACCTCTAACTTGTCTGTGACCTTGGGAAGTCCCTGCCACTCCAGGCCTGCCTGATTGTAAAATGAGGGCAGTTCCCAGCTCCCTGCCCAAGAAGGCTGCAGTGGAGAATGATGGAATGGATTCAAAGGCCTGGAAAGGCACCGTGCTGGGGCGGTGCACCCGGTGGAAAGGTTGGGCCATTGGGGGCAGTGAAACCAATCACAATGCCTCACATTTGCAGAGGGATTTGTGAATTACACGGCGCTCTGCACACAGATTTTTCTCAGTTCATCTTCACAACAGTCTCCCAGGGAGGTATTGTTATCTCCCAACTCAGATGATGACACGGAACTTGGAAAGAAGTGGTCACTTGCCCAGGGTCCCAAACTAGCAAATGGTGGAGCCCTGGCCAAAGCGATGGCCCCTGGCCTTGGATGCTGTGCTATTTCCTGTGCTACTTCCAGCACGTGGCAGAGGCAGCGGCCTGGGAGGCAGAGCAGCAGGGCCTACCCCAGCTCTGGCCAGGCAGGTCAGCTGACCCCTCCGGATCTCAGTTTCCCCACTGATGATGACGTTTGCCACTTAGCCTAGATGAATGATCTCTAAGCACAGGTCCAACCCTGGTTCCGGGTACATACAGCTGACAAATGTCACCACATCTCTAAGGCTGATAACCTAGGTAATCACTTATTTGGGGCACAGAACGTGAGATGTGCCCAGAAGTGGGCTGAGCTTCACGAGAAGCAAATGCACCTTCAGCGCTGAGACCCTCACTGCACAGCCCCTTCCTAGGCCCTGCAAGCGATCCTAGAAATTTTACATTTGTCATTTTTCATGCTCTTTCTTAAAGAAGGCCTCCAAAAGTACCTAAGTTTCAGGACCCACAAAATCTGGACCTGTCTCGGAGTCTGCCACGGAAGGGACTTAAAAGTGCCGGCTTCCCTGGGCTTGAGAGATGGGTGGGCCCTGAAGGGTGCAGAAATGGGCGAGCTGGGAAAGCTCTGGGCCCAGGGAGGTGGCCAACAGGGAGCTACTCTGACTCCCAAAGAGACGATGGAGCTCGGGCAGAGCCTGCGCTGGAGGGCTGGGGGCCAGGGAGAGGGGCCACACTCACTCTCCCTCCAGAAGCAGAAGCACCACTCGGCGGTGGACACCCGGCCGTCCTTGTAGGTGTCGCAGGAATTGAAGAAGGGGCGGATGCAGACCTCGTACTTGTCCAGATTGATGGCGGCCAGCTCCGTCTGGTCCAGGAAGAGGTCAGCACTGGTGTCCAGCTTGGAGAACATCCAGCCGATGGAGTCTTTGCAGCTGGCCCCCAGGTTCTTGTCCAGCCCTGGGAGGAGACCAGGATTCAGACGAGCCCCAGCTGCCTGTCCATCACCTCTCCACCCCTCCACCCTGCACCCCTCCCTCAGCCCCAGCCCTCTGTTCAGGGTCAGGGCAGCTTGGAATCTAACTGTGGGGTCGAGAAACTCAAGAATGGCCAGAGGTCCTTCCCTCTGCCCCTCCACAGGACTGCACCTAAACCATCCAATACCCCGTTCTGAAAGCCCTTCTGGAAAATAATTCCTACTTCCCCTTGGCTACCCATTTCAGGGACTAAGCACCCTCCACCTATGCTAAGTTCCTACTGGCTAACCTGTCTCTCTCCTGCCACGGTGGACACTGACCTCCTCTTCATCAAGGGTTAAGGCTCTTTTCAGGCCCCAGATTGCAGGGCCCGGGGTGTGGCAGGAGGGAGCAAGGGCCAGCTGGCACGTCTGTCTCCTCTGCCCCCTCCCCGACTGCCTCCCTCCTCCCAGACAGAGCACCCAGCTTCTGTACCGCTGGCCGGGCTGGCGGCGCTGTTGGCTGAGCCATTCTGCTTGGAGTTCTCATGAAGGAGCTGGAACCAGTCCCGCAGCCGATCTCCCAGGTCGGCTAGGTCCTGACCCGTGCAGGTCTCTGCAGCAGACAGAACAGAGAGGAGGGTGTGGAGGTGAAAGTGGAGCGAAGCAGCAGCACGATCTCTGCCTGGGATCCTGCCCTACTGGCCGGTGGGCTGGGCAGCGGGCAGGGATTCGGGGGTGGGTGGAAATCAGGGGCTTCCCCGCCTTCCTCTCTCCCCAGCCCCCCTTCCTCTCTCCCCAGCCCCGTGTCATCCTCCTCCTCATTCCTTCCTAGCACCAAAAACACACAGCCTAGGCTCCCTGGGCTGAGTCCCTCCCTCCGCCCGCCTTCCAGACACCCAGGAGAGGCCCGGGTGGCCCTGGCAGTGCGCCCCACCACTGCCTGGCTGCGGCCCGCCACTCGCATTACCTGGTTTGCCATCGGCGGTGGAGGTGGCGGCCTGCTCCGTGGGGCAGGGGCAAGGGCCCTCGCACCTCACGGTCAGCTGCTTGCTGCTCAGGCACGCCTGCTGCTCCAGCTTACACTGTGCAGGAAGAAAGGCCGGGCTGGAGGGGCTCACCCCGGGTCCCCGCAGCTGGGGGCACCCTCAAGCCTCCCATGGCAGCCACATCTGCCTTCCCCAGTGGAGCGCCATGAACAGCCTGGAAGGGCCCTCCTAGCCCCACTGCAGGTCAGGGTGCACAGTGTAAGAGGCAGCAGGCCCAGGAAGGGGGTCCCCGGGTGCGGTCCCAGCCATCACAGCACCCCTGAACCCTGCTCTGCCCAGCCTGCCCTCTCGGAACATATGTCCTTCCCAGGACACCCATCCGCCCGCATCCTCCCTCACCCCTGTCGCCCTGTCTGTGGCCTGCCCCCTGCTCTCCTGGCCTGTCCTCCTCCTCACCACGGTCCTTTGGTCCCTGTGTAACCAGTCATTGCCCTCCTTCAGTGGTCTCCCACAGTCACCGTGGGCTTTTCTCAGCTTTCCTGGTAGCAAACAGCCACAGTCTGTTGAACTTCTGCCGACTTCCGGCCTCCCCAAGAGCTGCATGTGCCATGGCCGTTTGACAAAGCCCGTTCCTGAGAGGGGCCCACCCGCTCCTTGCCCTTACAGCCTCTTGCCCTGGTCGTATCTGTTTCTCCCCGTGGGGTGGCCGCTAATGTGAAGCGGGTCGTCACAGCCTTTTACAACATTATCTCACTGGGTCCCCACAGCTGGGAGGGAGGCTTGTGTTTCCCGTGCTCAGCAGAGAGCGTCAGGGCGCAGAGAGGCCCAGTGACCAGCCGGAGGCTGCGGGCTGGGAGGAAAGTCAGACCTCCTGCTGACTCTGCTCCCTGCAGGACAGTGTGACAGCTGCCTGCCCACACCTCACCTTGCCCCATGGGACATTCGCTCTTCTTCTGCCAGCTCTTCCCAGCTCCTTCGTGTCCCTCTCGCCCCTAAATGCAACCTCTCTGGCCTCTCGCTCATTGTCTCTCGCCTCCCTCCCTGCGCCTTGGGTGACCTCATCGTCTGGGTAACTCCAATACTCAGCCAGGGCAGGTGACTCTTAAATCTGCCTCTCAGCACAAAAGGGCTCCTCAGCCCTGGAACCCTAGCCAGCCGTCAGTGTCCTCCAAAACCCAGCGATTCCCAACTCCTGGTTGCTAGTAAACACATTCTTCATTAGCATCTGCATGTCTATGGTACTTTAAAGCTTATAAAACGTTTTCACAAATACTGTCTCATGTAATCCTCACGAAAATCCCGTAAGGTGAGAATTCGTTCTCCCGATCACAGCTCCTGCTAACATCGTCTTCTCATGGGGAACTCCTTTCTCCTGCCCAGAACACCCCCGCTTGCTGGGCGACACCACCACCACCGTGTGGACATCCTGTCTTCACTGCCTCCCAGCTGGACGACAGAACTCCTTCCTTCCGCAGCCCTCGGCACTTTCATGCGGCCCTCACCTCACTCGCTCTGACGTGCAGTTACCTGTCCACGTGCCTCTTCCAGGCCCCCCCCCCCCACCTGCACCTGCCTGAGGTCAGGGACAGGGTCTGGCTCCAATTCTCAGGTAGCCCCAGCCAGGGCTGGCTGTCCCTAGTGTGGCCGGCTGCTTTGAATGCACTGAGCTTGCTGCCTGGCCCCACATCGGTCCTGGAAACCCCTCAGGAGGCCCTGGCTAAGTTGCCCTCTCTGTGCCCCACCCCTGTCCCCCTGAAGCCAGGGCCCCTCACCACCGAGCTGTAAGTGTGACCATCAGAGCCGCAGACGGAGGCGAGCTGGGCCATGTGGCAGGGCTTGCAGTTGGAGTCTCTGTTTCCATGGAATTTCATGGTGGGCTGCTTGATCCTACGGCACAGGGTGGGGAGGACACGGGGAAGGAGATGAAAAGGAGGAAGGGAAGGTTCAGGAGACTCATTCCAGTAAGAAGTGGCCTGGCAATCTACAGCAGATCAGCTCCTCACTGCGCCTGTCCACCCTCCCCGCCACCCCCAGCCAGGCCCTCCTCCAGCTCAGACGGTGGAACCAGCAGGGCAGGCAGAACCTAGCTTCCCTTTGCCAGGGGTTACTGAGTCCAGCGGAGCCTTCAGGTAGCAGCTCCAGGTCTGACCGCAAGAGGTTAAAGGGAGTCACACTACACTCAAGGGATCAGACCAAATCAGAGGTTGCAGACTGGTGGCACCTGGGCCATGCACCTCTGGCCTGCAGGGCCACATTTGGCCACCGAGGGTTGTTGTTTTTTTTGAATCGAGTCATTCACCAACATTCGCAAATTGGGAGAGTTCACATAAAAACCTGGATTCCTGGACTTTCTTGGAAAAATGGAAGATGTGGCAGTCCTGGAGTTGCGTTCCCACATGGCCACCACGGGCCAGTGCCGAGAAGCAGCTGCGCCCCAGCCACTGGGCCTGTGCTCACCAGAGTGGCTGTCCCCAAGTTCTCTTCATGCAATACCTTACCTGCCGGGTCCCTGCAAGCACCTAAGATTGCAACCTCAAGTCTAATCTTTGGTTCAGGAGAGAGGAGAGGGAAACGGGACCTTTTCCAGGGGTCTTGGAGCCAGGAAGGATCTTGTCCTTGGGCTGGAGCTAAGGCCTCCTCAAATGCCCCTCACTCCTTCCTCCTCTATAAGCTACGGCCTCGCAGAAGTCACTGCATGTCAGGGAGGGAAGGACCCTGAAATTATCTAGTCTAATCTATTTGTCTTAGAGATACCAACACCAAGAGGAGATGTGACTTCCCCTGGGTCCCACAGTGTTTGGGTGTGGCTTCCTCTGCGCTTGCTCTCTTGAATGACTCACTTTGGGGGAAGCCAGTGGCCATGCTGTGAGGACACTCAAGCATCCCCGTGGAGAGGTCCACATGACTAGGAACAGAGGCCTCCCACCAACGGCCATGAGCGTGAGCTTGGAAGAGGATCCTCCAGCCCTAGACAACCCTCAAGACGATGCAGCCCCAGCCAGTACCTTGATTGTAACCTCAGGACAGACCCTGAGCCAGAACCATCCAACAGAACCACTTCTGGATTCTTGACCCTCAGAAAGTGTGTGACATAATACATATTTGCTGTTTTAAGCATGAAGTTTGGGGGTAACTTACTCACAGCAATAGATAACTAATTCATAAGGAGAGGGTCAGTCAAGCCCTTGTTCTGTGAACAAACCCCCTCCTGGGCTCCCACGTCCCCAGGTCCCTTACCTGTGCTCCAGCTTCTTGCGGCTGATGCACATGGCGCGCTGGTAGCCCTGGGCGATGCACACCTTGTGGCGGCTACACTTCACCTTCTGGCAGGGGTCCTTGGTGGTGTCCAGGGCTGCAGGGACACAGGGCCAGAACACAGGTCACCTGGGGAACCCAGGAAGCCCCAGCCCTACTTCTGAGCTGGGAGGCCCCTCCCTCCGGCAGCCCTTGATAACTGGAGCTCCTGAGCCATCGGTCCGCTGCTCAAGGATCCGCCAGGGCAAGGGCAGGACTTGCCCTCTGGTCTCCAGTCTTCCCGGCGTCAGTCACCTTTCCCCACCAGGGAAGGGTGTGTTACCTTCATCTCCTTGCTGATTGTCCTCCCAGCTCTTGATGTAGTCATCCTAGAGGGGACAGAGAGTGACAGGGAAGAGGGAAGGGCTAAGATTCATACCCCAGAGGTGCAACTGCAGGGCCAAGGAGGGGAGAGGCCAGGCCACTGCTTCCACATGCAAATTGCTGTCACCCTGGTGGCTGCCTACATGACCCCATCTGCCCTGCCACCTGTCTCCCCCAAACCTCTATCCCGCTACACCCACACCCAGAATCCTTTCCAGCCTCTCTCGTAAGTTCCTTATTCCCCCACACCACGCTGGGTGCTGGCAGGGAAGGACACGGTGGGGGAGGGCCAGGCGGGCACAGGGGTGTGCCCTGCAGAGGCCACACATGGAGAGACAGGCAGTACTCACCTCCACCTCCTGCAGATCAGGAAACAGCAGCAGGCCACAGGAAATGCAGCAGGAGAAAGGGAGAGAGGAGGGGATGTCAGTGTGGGACCCACTGGGGTCCCTTCCCTCACCTCATCATGTGGCTGTGGGTGCAGGACAATGGCCTTTGATGGCCAGGTCCTCTGACCCCTGGGCACTCCAACTGGAGTCCAGAGTTCCTATGTCTTCATCACAGGGAGCCTGAGGCAGGCCTTAGGAGCAGCAGGGACTATGGATTTGAATGGGTGAGGCCCCTCCACCTCCAGCCCAGCCCCAGCCCCACCACCAGGACAGATGTCCGAAGGGCCCGTACTGCCCAGGAACAGCGATTCTCAGGCCTGTGACCTGGGGGTCCCAGAAACACACTTTCTCTCTTCTGCCAAGTTTCCCTCCCTTGGCAGTCCCCTCTCCCAACCCCTGGCCACCACGTGAGTGAGGCAGAGGAAGGCCCTCTCTTCCAGGCTGCAAGGGCATGGTTTTTTTGCGCAAGGTCTGACTTTTCTGCAGAGCTCAGATGGTGCAGTGAGCAAAGGGGGAGGCGACGCCAATGATGACGGCGTCCCCTGCCCTCAGGGTCCAGTTTCAAACCCTCAGAGTCAGAGGATCCTGAAGAGGCCCTACAAGGTCACCTAGTCCAGCCCCCTCTGCGTGCAGGAGAGGTCAGAAAGCCCAGAGACAGGAAATGACCTGACCCAGGGTCCACCATCCGAGAACCCAGGTCTCCCGACACCCAGCACAGACCCCTTTTCTCGCTATAACACACTGTCTCCAAGACCTACAGCACAGGGAAGACCTTCTCGCCCTGCTCTGCCTACAGGGGCTTCCATGTGCCTGTGGACCCCAGAGTGGTCAGAGGCAGAGCGCCTCCCAGCTGACCTAGCTCCCTGGCATAAAATCCCAACTTGTCTGGCTTTTCCTCCCTTTCCCCTATGGGGTGGAGACAGGTGCTAAAAGCCACTGAACAGCTCCCAGGGCACTCCTGGTGGAAGCTCTCCCAGGCAGGCAGGAAGGGGACTTCTCAGGACTGGAGGCTGGCAGTGCTAAGGAGCCAGCTGCCAGTTTCCTTGGCGTGGGGCTCTAGGAGGGGGTCTGGGAGCTGGGGGTAGAGGGTCATGAGAAGCCACATGCAGCTGCCTCCCTCATACTGAGGACCAGAGATGTGCCAGGGTAGGGGGCAGAGGTCACTCGTGGGGTGGGGTGGGCAGGGGCTAGACTCTTAGCTGTCAGGTCTGGGGGAAGAGGGCATGGAGCTCTGGCACCAGAGGGCACGCACATGCAGGCAGCAGTGGGCACACAGGGGGGCACCCACAGGGCTTTGACAGTCCCAGGGCTCTGGGCTGGAAGTTGGCACGCATCTGAGCAGGCAGGGGCAGGGGCCTCCTGGGGCCAGGGCGGAGCAGGCAGTTGCCATCACCACTGAGGGAGATGCGCCGTGTACAGGCATGTACCTGAGTGTGTGCTTCCGCGCATGTGCGAGCATTCAAGTAGACCCAGGTGCACGCACGCTCACGGGTCTGCATTACACAGCATGTGTGTGCACAGGTGCATGTGTGCGTGTGCACACGTCCTCATTTATGCATGTGTGCACATACGCACACACGTGTACAGCAACAGTAGGGAAACAAGGACACTTTGAGGCAGTTCACCCAATGCCAGATGGTTTCTATCCAGAAACGAAGTAACAAAACCCACTCTGTGAGCAGCCTCCAGTTTTCACACTCAGGCGCCACGGCCCTCCCTCCGGGTGAGGGCAGCGAGAGGTGGCAATAGGAAGAGGGAGGACAGGAGAGTAGCAGATGTCTCCACGCAGGTCTGGCTGGTGCTGGCTCTGCTCTCTCTGCAGCACCTGTTTTCATGTGCATCTCTTTGTGCGTGTCTCTCCTCCCCATCTCTCTCGCTTAGCCTCTCTCCCTACCCCTTCGCTCTGCCCACACCTGGCCCACTCGTACACGTCCAAGCAGCCAGGTGTCCTCAGCCCTTGGGCCTGGGGGCAGGCAGAGAAAGGGGCCCATCTGAGCCCCTAGCTGAGGCTCCCACCCAGTTCCGCAGGGCTTGATCTGAGCCCTCCTGAGACCGCTGGGAGAGCTTCGGAGGGGGCTGCAGGCACAGCTTCCCTCGTTTGCCGAGGCCAAGGGAAGCTGGCTCTAACTCAGCCCCTCTGCTCCAGGAGCTCCTCGGGGTGCAGGGTCCTCCGCCTGCTGTCCACCCCACCACAGATGGGACATGGAGGCCAGGAGAGGTCAAGTGGCTAAGGCCAGGGGTACAAAGTTTGGGGCAAATGGCTTCCATCAAGCTGGGGTCTTTCCATATGCTCCCATCATTCCCTGGGATAGGGTGGGGATGGGTGACAAACAGGACAGGGAATATGGCTGCGTTTGGGGAGGTTTGAGGAGGCAGTGTGAGTCACCTGCCCTCAACCAACAAGATCTGTGCCCCACAACCCACCCACACCAGAACTGGAGCAGGGAGGCCTGGCCCCTGCTCCGGGCTCTTCTGGCCCCTGGCACCAGCTGAGGGCCGTGGTGCCTGCTCACTGCCACACTCCTGCCCGACCCTGCCACCTTAACTTCACCTAGGCTGTGAGCAGAATCTCTGGGACTCAGTACAGAGTGGGTCCTCAAAGGTCAAGACCAAGACTTTCTGATCAGAAATTCCAGGGAAAGTGGGGGTAGGGGGTGAGACTGCTAAGAAAGGGGCTTCCCAGCAGCTTCACCGTCCCCCAAACTCCAAGCGAGGGTTAGGCCCCCTTCCTGACACGTTTGCAGGGTGGAGCCCTTCTGTGCAAAGCGCCGTCCTAGGTTCTGGCTACAGCTCTGCCTCCCCGTGGCTGTGCTGTGGTGGGTGGGGTGGAGGGAGGCCTCTGCATTCTAGATTCCGGGTCCTCCACTTCCGGGAGAGCAAAGTAGCCAGCCAGAGAGAGGGATGAGGAGGGGAGGGCCTGGGGGTCCCACAGATCCCCACGCTGCCCCTAACCGGCGCACCCTAGGCAAGCATCCTGCCTTCTGGGAGCTCTGCACCTATCTCCTGGGAAGTGGGGTGCCTGGGGTCCAGGAAGCACTCGACAAGTGCTCTGACAGGAGAAGAGACCGTGGACTGTGGGCAGAGAAGATGCGGGAGAGAGACACCACATGAGGAGTCCCAGGAGAGTGGAGAAAGAGAGAGACCACCGTGGGGAGAGCAGAGACCAGTGGGGGTATGAGCAGAGTCAACCCTCAGCGGTGTTAGGGGGAAGGGTGACAAGGAAGCCCTGTAGGCAGCTTGGGAATGGCCATACTGGGGGCAAAGCCCAGGGACACACGTAGGGGCCCCTAGGGTCAGGCGTGGGCTGGCGCCATTTGTAACCTGAAAAAGAGGTGTTTGTTGGCAAGTGTGAATAATGCTTTTCAAGGCGAGTGTGGTGTCTATTTATGGCACCCACGTGGGCTCATTAGCCATTGTGAGAAATGGTCTGATAAGGGCACTGGGGTCTTCCTAGGAAGTGGGAGGCCTGATTCTACGCTGGCTCTGCAGCCAACCTCACCTGCAAAATGGGCATTTGGAAGAGCCCATCTCTAGTGCTCTAGAGCAAGGGCCAGACTGGAAGGGAGACAGGTACAGGCTGAGACCCAAAGTTCTAGGCTAAAGGAAAAGCGTGCATATTTCACCTAGTTAGCACAAGGAGCTCTTACCACAGAGCAGACAGGTGAGAAAAACTTCTAGAATTTACAAATGCACTGTGGCTTGTATTGAATGGTGCTTTTAAAGTAGATCCCCTCCAAGTATTTCTATGGGTCTGTCTTCCTTTTATCCTCACAATCCTGTGAAGTGGGCAGAGCCAATAGGATCTACACCATAAAAAATGAGAAAATTGGCCAGGTGCAGTGGCTCTAAGAAAGGGGCTTCCCAGCAGCTTCGCCGTCCCCCAAACTCAAACTCCCCCAAACCTTAATCCCAGCACTTTGCGAGGTGAAGGTGGGAGGATCACTTGAGGCCAGGAGTTCTAAATCAACCTGGGCAACATAGCAAGACCCTGTCTCTACAAAAAATTTAAAAATTAGCCAGGCATGGCGGTGCAGTGCACCTGTAGTCCCAGCTACTAGGGAGGCTGAGGCAGGAGGATCACTTGAGCCCAGGAGTTAGAGGTTGCAGTGAGCTATGATCACACCACTGCACTCCAGCCTGGGCAACAGAGCGAGACCCAGTCTCCAAAAAAAAAAAAAAGTTAACACCTTTACCGCAATTACCATGTGGGCAGCATTGTGCTAAGCACTTTACATTCATTGCCTTGTTTCCTCTTCACAACTCTAAGAGAACATTACTATTATTATTCCCATTGCTCAGATTATAAAATTGAGGCTCAGAGAGGTTAAGTGACTTATATGCAGGCTCACACAGGAATTGCACAGAAGAGTATTGGCATCCAGAACTGATTCCAGAACCCGTGCTCCTAACCAGGACTCCATAAATGTCAGCTGATGAAGAAAGTCCCAGGCCAGGGTGAAACCAGAAGGCCCAATCCCAACCTATGGGTGGTTTCTCTACCATACCAGCTCTACCTTAACCCCTTGGCAGGAAGTCCTGCAGCCAGGAGAGGAGGGACTGGCAGTGGATGGGGAATACACCTGGGAGGCCCCTTTCTCCAGGCGCTTTCCAGAAACCCCTCCACATGCCCCTGGTTCGGCTGGTTTGGAGCTAACCCATCTCCAGCTTTGATCTCTGCGGCTCAGCTCAGTTGCCATGGAGACAGGGCCCACTGCGCAAGCTGGGGGAGATGATGAGTGCGCAGGCCTAGCCGGGCTTAGGGGGCACATGCTGGGTGTTTCCAAGCGCTGTTTACTTCCTGTCATTTTAATTAGCACCCAAATCGCCCGCTCACTTCACAGCTTGAATTAACCCAATATCTCCCAGCCTCTCCATCTGGTGGGAAGGATGGGACACAGCAGTGAAACAGGGAAGGAACAGCAGCCCTCCAAGCCCCGATTTACTGCGGTTAAAAACCCACCGCGGACAAATCTCCACTTGCCTCTTTGCAGCACAGTGCGATGGCGAGACTGATGCCGCTCCCCACAGCCCCTGCATGGAACCAGGGCACTGGGTTCCTGCTTGGCCTCGCCACTGACAGCCAGCAACAGGGTCATTTCCCCTCACCAGACTCTGCTTCCTCGGCTGACATAAGGATGACCTCCTTGCCTTTCTCTCTGAGCCACAGGAGGACCCGGTGCGATAATGTCTGAGCAAACCCTTCGCAAACTGTGAAGCTCTGTACACAGAACAGGACCACTGAGCCCCGGGTTCCCTGGCACACACCTGGGGAGCCTAGGGCCGGGGTGGGCAAGAGGCCCCTTTGGGTCCTGCAGTCACAAGGGGCCTCAAATACAGACTTCTGACATTGTCTCCAAATGAGGATATGCAGCCAGAGGCACGGTGACAGGATCGAAGGAAGAAGTTCATCATAAGACTAAATAAACCACAACTTTTGTAACCCTATTATAGCATTTCTTCATTTTTTTAATAGATCAAGAATCTCTAAAAATGGAAGTGGGCCAGGCCTCGCTCAGCCTCCGAGAGGCCGTGTACCAGCACGATCTTGGCCTCATTCTTCAGACAGGGGAGCCTGTGACAGAGCCCGGCCCCCCAGAGAAGGCCCAGGAGTGGGGTCACCTGGGGCCTCCTCCCGCCCTCCCTGGGAAGAGGCGCAGGAGCACAGAGAAGGAGCCAGAAAACAGCGAGGAGGGGCTGAGTGGGGCCAGCTGGGGCTCCTCAACTGAGGACTGACACCCCCAGCACACGCCCGGGAGAAGGCACCTTGAGGAGGCGGTGCCCGCGTGTGTGGGGGGCGGACATTAAATCCGCGCTCCTCTCTCAGAGGGGCGCAGGCCACGTGTTAGGCCTGGATAAACACAAGGAGGCAGGCAGCTGAGGGACTCCCGCCTCCCACCTCCTCTCCCCTTGCAGGAATTTCCTTGGAGGGCAAAAATGTGCTTATCTTCCCTCCTGCCTGCCAGGCGCTCGGCCTGGGCTCAGGTCCGCCCTCACCAACACCCACCTGAGGCCCCGGGCCTGACCTCTTTGCTACTCCGGTGGCATCTTGGCCACTATCCCAGTCCTTGGTTTCTGCTCCAGGCGGCGGCCCCAGTGGCCCATAAAGGGCAGAGAACAGGGGGACCACGCAAGGGGGGCTGGGGCTCTGTTCTGAGCTGCCTCGGGGCCTCGGTTTCCCTTCTGGAACATGGGGGTTGAGGGGTCAGGATTTAAAGCCCAGGGATATCTGGGGAAGACCCTGGACACTGGAGCTGAGGAAACACAGGCAAGGTGCAGAGGAAGGACACTGAGCCACAGAGGAGATGGGGTGTCAGGTGCCTGTTTCTTCCTCCGTACAACGTGGGGGCTCGGAGCTCAGGCTGCCCCTCAGCTCCTCCAAGCTGACAACTTTGAGACAAGCGCAAAGGAGCCTGAACAATTTCAGACTGTTCACACCCCATGACCTGTGCCGGGGACAAGGGGTCAGGAGTCTGCATGGAGGCAGAGGTAAGACACCAGCCAGGCCCGACTTGTCCTTCTGCAGAGGGGAGCCAGGACCGCCTAGGTGTCGGGGAAGAGCAGGAGGGGGCAGGACGCCCTGCCTTGGGGAAGCTGTTCTCCACCCCAAGGAGCCCTGCACTCACCCACCCCTGTCTGATGGGTGGTTGGCCTGCTCCGAGGGCGAAAGAGGGGGAGGGGAGGAAGCACACAGCACCCCCCAGGAGAAAGGGGGAGGCTGGCTGCAGCCAGGCACAGGTTCCCAGGCACAGAGTGCTGAAGGACAGGGAGACCAGAGGTCAATCTTCCTTCACATCATCATTCACTCCCTTATCCCACTAGTGAATCACTGGAATTCAGGGATTCACTTTTGGGGTTCAGAGAGAGGAAGTGATCTCCCCCAAATAACCAGCACAGTCAGACCAGGGGCCCACTGCTCCGCTGCCTGAACCTACAGTGCTGCTACCGGGAGAGGACGGGCTGGATAAGATCCTGTCCAGCTCTCACATTCCACAGTACATACGTTTACATTGAGCAGTTACTATGTGCCCACACACCCTGTGCAATGCGTGGGGGATGGGAGGATAAGGTACACAAGGCAGTCTGTTCCCAGACCCTGTCCTCAAGGGCTTACAATGGGAGGAATGTGACAAGCACACATTGCAAATACCAGCAGGACTCTTGAGATACAAGCCCACAGGGTAAGCGATGCCACGAGGCAGCACCCAATGTGTGCCAAATGAGTTTACAGCCAACAAATGCTGCAGCAACCCCAAGGAAGGAGTTATACCTGCAGCTGAACGTTGGCCGAGCCCCTGGGGGGTCAGAGGCTGGCCTGCCTCAAGAATCACAGCTGGGCCCAGGTCTGCTCACCATGGCTAGACACAGTGGTGTCTAAACTCCGTATCCAGGCCTAGGTCTGGGTATATGTTTCCCCGTCCACAGCCCTAAGAAGACACACGCTACCTCTGCAAGGAAACATGCAGAGAGAGCATCATGGACTGCATGTCTGTGTCCTCTCGAAATTCATGTGTTGAACTCTCTCTCACCCGCAATGGGATGGTAGTAGGAGGAGAGGCCTATGGGAGGTTTAGATGAGGTCAACAGGGTCCTTTACATGATGGGATCAGTGTCCTTTACAAGAAGAGAAGGAGGCTAGAGCTCGCTCTCTCTGCCACGTGAGAACACAAGAAAGCATCTGTCTGCAGGCCAGGAAGAGCGCCCTCCCCAGACATGGAATCCGCCACCACCCTGATTTTGGACTGCCCAGCCTCCAGAACTGTGAGAAATAGCTGTCTGTGGTTTAAGCTGCCCCATTTATGGCATCTTGTCACAGCAGCCCAAACTGACTAAGATACCTGGTCTGTGTCCCCAGCCTGGTGTTGCCCCAAGATGCCATTGGGCCCCATTTCTCAGGTTTCTCAATCTCTAGCTAATCCATGCCCTACCCTGGTCTGGGCACAGAGACTTCCTCAGGAGGAAAAAGCAAATCTCTTCCTTCCTTAAAGCCAAAGACTCTCTGCCCAGTCTGCAGCGGCAGAGGGGCAGGACAGGTGAGGTGTATCTGTGGGTGGTCAGGCCGTTGACAGGCTCTTGTGCCATCTTCCAGAGTCACAGAATGCCAAAGCCTCTGCAGATTATTTTATTAGCCTGCCCTTTCAACTAACGGGGTAATCAAGGACCAGAAAGGTGAGGTGGCTGCCCCAGGGTCAGACAGCTACTTCTGACTTCTCACTAGGAAGATGAGCAGAGGCTCCCTCGGGCCCTTGGGGCTTGGGGTAGGACAGGGCTGTGCTAGGCCTCCAGGTAGCTTTCTGATCCTCTGAAGAATGGGGGTTGGAGATTGGCTTTCCATCCTCTTCAGACTGCTGGAAGACTAGAGGAGCACATGACAGCCTCTCCAGGCAAAGAGGGCTCTTCTCTCCCTCTCCTCCCAGCCTTGGAGTCCGCCTGCGTGCTCAAGAGTCCCTCACCATGCTGACACCACTCCAGTGGGAGAGGAGTTAGAAAGCCAGGTGGAGGAGGAAGCCAGGGAAGGACCCACCGTCCCATCCCCAAACTCCCATTATGGAAACCATTCTGACCCACTTTTGGGTTCTTCACACACACCCACACTTATCCAAAGCACTGGTGCAGCTCGTCCCAACACTTGCATTGGTTTGGGTGTGTGGGGTAGGAAGGAGGGAGGGGTGGCAATAGGGGAGCTGCTTTGTGGCTAATACTTGCTACTTGCTTACTTGGTGTTCATGAAAACATGAGAATCGTATGTAGCCAGCAGGTAATAATATCCCTGGATTAGCATAGCAGGGTGCTCAGATACGTAGTGAACAGGTGAATGACTGAACATACAGTAACATCTTTCTCATGGGGACTGAGGCATGGGGGGAGCTGGGCCCAGAAATGATGATACATCTGGTGGTTTTT
Source organism: Propithecus coquereli (assembly GCF_000956105.1). Lineage (NCBI taxonomy): Eukaryota > Metazoa > Chordata > Mammalia > Primates > Indriidae > Propithecus > Propithecus coquereli. Next base: position 507,452 of record NW_012154174.1, read on the forward strand.
CTCTGGCGGGGGGGAGGGGTATTACCTGAAATGCATGCCTCCAGCCCTATGACAAGGCGCCTTCATGTGTCTGAAACTGAAGCTCCGAGAGGTTATGTGATGTGCCTGGCATCCCATGGGCAGTCAGTGGCAGAGCCAGGACCTGACCCCAGGCCAGAGCTGTCCTGGCACACCGCACTCCAGCTTCTCCTGGGTGGGGAGCTGCCTTTGGAGTGTTGCTAGTCCACTCACTGCCTCGTCTCCAGGCAGGCAGCTGGAGACACTGGGCACTTTGGCCCACCTTCCTAGGAGGTGCCACTCCTGCCCAGGGCATCCTGGGAGACTCACAGGATACAGCCAGGGAAGATTTTGCTCTGCAGGGTGGACCCTTCCTTCTCACTTTCACTAGGAGTTAGGCCTAGAGCTCCCTAAAAAGCAAAGCTGAGTTAGATGACTTGGATTCAAATCCAGGCTTTGCCACTCAGTAGCTGTTTGTTGACCCTTGGGTAAGTTACTTAACTTCTCTGTGCCTCAGTTTCTTCAACCATAAAATGGGTAGACTATAAAGTAACACTACCTATGTCACAGGTTGTTAAGAGGCACAGAAGCCAATGCACACACAGTGCTTACTGCGGGGACTGGTAGGTGTGAGTACTCACTGCAATCAGTGATTCAACATATATTAGCTGCAGGCCTCCCGGGTGCCGAGCTCTGTGCTGGCACTCATAATTAAAATTTAATGGAAGTGGAGAGAAGAGCCAAGTAGAAAGAGAACAGTCAGTTCTTCCCAGCCAAGCTCTTTGGAACCTGCCCTGAAGAACGCTGCGTAACGGGCCTGTCTCCTCTCAAGTGTCCATCTCTGTGAGAGGCCCCTGGATGCTTTGTTCCAAAGCATAAAATTGGCATAAAATTCTGCGCGGTTTTGCAGAGCGTGAATTCAGAGATAGGAGCATCAGGGACCAGGGCTCCGAAAAGCCCAGAACTGCCCAGGGCTGGGCACAGCTAGCTCTGTAGGCCGGGGAGCCAGGCTGAGCCCACCACCTGCCCGTCTTCTCTGACACGCATTCCCTCCTCCCTGGCAGCAGGGCACCAGGCACAGGATGTGAGAGCCTGTGCCCACTGGAGGGGAGGATTACTCAACTGGTAAATCCTGCCTTCCCTATAATCCTGGTGCTCAGAGAAAGAATGCCAAGCCGAACTCCCTCCCAACCAGTCTGAGCAATCCAAATTGGAACAAAGCCCAAGTTTCCTTCCTCTTCCTCCTTCTCCTGACCCCTGCAACACGATTCCCTTGACTTCCCTGCTTAGTTCCATCGACCCCCTGTGATGAGACATTTCCCTGACCCACACTACCGACTCCTTCACTCCCATTCCCTGAGAATATCCCACTCCTCCTGCCTGCTTCCCTAATACCAAGGCAATCTGGGGGCCCTGTGCCATTTTGTGATCGATTATGAATGATGTGCTGGCTCAAGCTGGCAACCCCTTAGGGATTCAGAAGGAATTCCTATCTCTTTTTCAAGGAGCCAAGGACCATATTTTCAAAAGAACTGGCCTAATGGAAATGTATATAAAGCCCATTGCGGCCAGGCATGGTGGCTCATGCCTATAATCCTAGTATTCTGGGAGGCCGAGGCAAGAGGATCCCTTGAGGTCAGGAGTTCAAGACCAGCCTGAGCAAGAGCAAGACCCCGTCTCTACTAAAAATAGCCAGGCATGGTGTCATGCCCCTGTAGTCCCAGCTACTCGGGAAGCTGAGGCAGGAGGATCATTTGAGCCCAGGAATTTGAGGTTGCTGTGAGCTAGGCTGATGCCACGGCACTCTAGCCCAGGTGACAGAGCGACACTCTGTCTCAAAAATAAATAAATGATTAAAATATGTTTCTTTTTTTAAAAAGAAAGAAAAGCCCATTGCTATTGTGTCCATCTGGAGGACCTTCAGCCTCAGGATGGGAAGTAGGGCTTCTATTGGCAGAGGAGGGATGAGAAGCATCTAGTGCTGGCAGGGTCCCTATGTACGGTCTATGAACTGCACAACTCCAGGGGGCACCATTCACATCATGGCACCCCTAGAGTTATGCAATGCAGTGGTTCTGAGCTGGCAGCCTCTTTCCTGCCTCTCTCCAGAAGATGCCAACCGATCCCCAGGGCCAGACCCTCCTGCCCAGCCTTCTTTGTCCTCCTTCTCTCCCTGCCCCTGTCCTCCTGCAGCCAGGGCTACCTTAAATGGGGATTAGGGGAAATCTGCCCTACAAAACCTGAGGCCACCAAAACCAATACATGCCCTAAAGCTTTCCATGAATCTTGAGGGGGGTGAGGGAGGAGTCTTGCAGAATTTCAAATCTAGTGCCTTTTTTCTGATGAGCAGGGGAGGAAGGAGGAAGCGGTTGGCACCAGTACAGGGAGACAGGTGGGCAGCCCTGTGCCAGGGGGGTCAAGCAGTAACTCATTTATTCTCACCCGCAGAGTTGGCTATTGGAAGCAGGTGGGAGAACGGAGGTGGGGAAGAATCCTTTGTTTTGAAACCTTTACTGTTCTGATTAAGCATTTCTTTTCCCTCTGACCTTCACCATTTTGGCAGATCAAACAGCCAGAGAGACGGAGGGAGGCCTGGACCGGTGACACATGGATTCTGGATAGGCCTGCCCGCTGCCGCCCCCTCGCTGCTCTGTCGGGCTGCTGCCCGGGCAGCGGCAGGAGACTGCAGCTAATCTGCGCTGGGCCTGCAGGTGCCTCGGGGAGGCCTTGCTGGGGCTCCAGCTCCCTCGCCGCACCATCCATGGGTGGGGCAAAGACGGACACCAGCAGCCCACTGAGGGGCCCAGGCCACTCAGCCTGGGGACCTGGCTGCCTGCAGTTCCTCCTTCCCTCTATGAATTACAACCTGCCAATTTGACTTTGGAGAAACAGTCGCTTGTTTCACGATAACAAAAATACCTCTATTTCTGCCTCTTCCCATCACTTGGCTGGATGTCGTATGAAGCATGTGCGTTTTAAACAAATTTCTAAGGAACTTGTGGATGCATGCGGCAGAAGAGAAAACGAGAAAGGTCATGTGTGGCCTGTGCTGCACCAGGTGGCCTGTCTTGATCAGGAATCTGGGGATTGAGGAGTAGGAACTGGGGTCGCAGAAGAGGCTTTCCGGGGTCAGGGCATCCGCGAGCACCAGGTCGCGGGGACCAGCTTGTGTCTGCCTCGGCGCATCCCGGACCATCCCCCACTCGCCCCCCACAGTTCTCAGGGTCCAGCCACGCCCTCCGCCCTCCCTCCCTCCCTCCCTCACCCCTACTCCCCCACTCCCCGCGGGGAGGACGGAGCCGCCTCCGACTTCCCCTCTGATCTACAGGTGCCGGTAAACAAAGTGCTGCAGCGACGCCGGCTCGTCCGCAGCCGCCTCCCCGCCCCCAACCCCGAAGTTCCGCCCAAGGTTAAGCCCGGGTTCGGGCGGGCGTCTGCCAGGGGCCCCCAGACCCAGCTTCTGGGCTCTGCTGCTCAAGCCCACGGGGCCAGGGGTCTTCCCTCCAGTTCCCAGCCGCTCCCCTCGCTCTGGGCTGGGCTCCCCCGCTGAAAGGTTGATCCAGGAGAACCAGCCTCCGTTCGTGCGCACGCCCCTCTGCATGAGAACCTCGGACCTGGCTCTGGCGGCCACAGGGAGGTGGCCTTGGGCATTTTCGCCGCCGTCGCCCGACCCCCATTACGAACACGCCTTCCACTGTCTCGCCTTGGGAGGGTTGGTGGGAACCCCCAACTCAAAGCCCCGGCCACGGTCCCCCTCCCCCAAAGCCCAAGGTGGGAACAGAGGGCACCCGCGCGAGCCGATGCTACCTTCCCCGCCGGCCCCACCCAGACCTGCGGGTTTGCAGTGCCCCAGATGTGCAGCCTGCAGCATCCGCCCGGCTGGGCTCACACACAGGAGGGGAGCAGGTCAGGGCCAGCCGCAGCAGGGCCGTCCTCCCTGCCCAGCAGCCGCACCCCTTCTCCGCGCCTGGCCCGCAGGGGAGACCTGCCGCGGGCGCCCCCGGCGCGTCTTCTCTCCCGGGCAGGTGTGGGGCTGGGGGTTCCAAGGCCGCCGGCCGCCGGGACCGGGGAGGGGGCGCCGGGCTGTGACTCGCGATGTTTACTCTCCTTGCAATTAGCTGGCTGGGCTGCGGGAGCCTCCGGCTGCGACATGCAGCGGCCGCTCCCCGCAGACCCCAAGCTCCCTCCCCCAGCCCGCTCCCGGGCCCTCTGCCCTGGCGGCCCTGCGGACTCACGTCTCGGAAGCGGTTCCAGTGCTTGATCTTGCCGCTGTACTGAGAGATGGACGACAGCCATTGCTCGTCCTCCATGAAATTGCCGGGGGTCTCGCCCTCCTTGTGCCCTTTGGCGTCGCCTTCGGCCAGGGCGGCTGCGGCGAGGAGCAGCAGCGGCAGCGCCAGCGGCCCGCAGCCCGGGGCGCGCATCGTGGTCTGGATTGGCCCTGAGGGGTTTCGACTTCTGCAATATTTTAACGTCCTTCCTGCCACCCCGCTGTTGGCGAAGCAAACGCTGCCGTCTTCCTCAGCCCTCCTCCTGCGGTCTGTCTCCGGTGACTGACGGGTGGTGGGTCGCGGCTGAAATGTGACCTGGTTAGGAGATGCACTTGTCTGAAAAAGCCCAGCGCTGGACGCGGAGAGGGAGAGAGAATCAGAGAGGCTGCGCCAGCAGGGGCTGTGTCTGTAACTGTAGCATCAGCATCACGTTTGACATCATCATACCTGGTTTAAAAAAAAAAAAAAAGGAGGGGGTAGATTTCAAAGCGAAGCGCTGGATCAGAGCGCCAAACGCCAGCCAGCCGCAGCGGAGCCGAGCCCAGCCCGCACACAGGGAGTCGCAGAGCAAGAATCAGAATCCTGAGATGTCCCTGAGCCGCGTCCAAGGCGGAGAGCAAGAAGGGCCCCGGGGGTCTCCCCAGGGAAGACAGAATTGGGGAGAAGGCGCAAAACTGTCCGGTTACAAGCCAGTCTCAGGTGTCTAACAGGGAATTTGGCCAAACACTTTTTTTCTCCCCTTGCCTCCCACCCAGAGGGGCCTGCGCCACAGCCCTGGCAGCTGGCTTCCCGCGAGTTATGGCTCTACCGCAATGGGTGGCTTCGTTAAGACAAAAGCCATATAACAACTGGCTGCCTCGGAACTATTGCTCCCCTGCGGCACATGCCCTTCGCAAGGCAAGGCCGAGAACCGAATGGCTGTGGAACAGAGGCAGATGTCCTCCTCCTCAAGCAGCTGTTTAGGGGCTGTCCCCCCTTTTGTTAGCTCTTCCTAGGGCAACCCTAAAAGGCAAATGCCTGACCATTTCATCTGCCTTGGGGCCACAAATTTGGAAAAGGCACATTTGCTCATGGGTCTGACTTCAAGTTAGTTTTAATAAGCTGCTGGGAAAGGGGGGTTGGGAGGGAGGCTGGCTGGTTTTGTTTGAGGTGTTTGGGTTTTTGTTAAAATTGTGACCCTCCTCATTGCCCGCAGAAATGTGTTGACAAACCAGCTGGTGCCGGCTGGAGGCTGGGCACGGTCCAGGATCACAGCAGAAATGGGGTGAGGTTTACATTACAAATAAATTGAAGAGGAAACAGATAATGTCAGGACAAAGCATATTGAACTTTTGGGACCCAAGCCCTAGATTGTGTTGTTATAAAAAGACTTGGCTGCTGTGATCTTCAAAAATCAAAAGCACTGAAAAACATGATCTTAATCAGCAGGAAAAAACACAGCTCACAAGATTCATAGGCACCCTGAGTCTCGCCTGCCTGACTTTGAATGCCTCCGTGGCTTGGGCGGGAGTCCCCTTGGGAAAACAGAAAACAATTGCTCCCTTTCCGTGTTTTCTTTGCAGTTGGATTTAGTGGTGGTGCTGCATGAGGCCCTGGCCATTGATGACTTCTTCTCACAGTAAATAAAGCAGTCTTCCCGGGCTGTATAGTGCACAATACACTGGAAAAGCAGGTTGCTGTCATTATAGATCTGGGCGGGGAGGGGAGCAGAAATCCCACTTACTGGCTGGATTCTTGGGCAAGTTACCTATTTTCTAACTAAAATTAATGATAATACCACCTATCTCATATGATTGCAATGAAACTCGAGCAAAATTACGAACTAAGTACCTGGGCAGAGTAGGCATTTAAAAAATGTTAGTTCTTCTTCCCTTAGGTTGGGAAGAGAAGGCTATAATAATATCCCACAGTTCTCAAGATTTACCAAACTTTGCCATTTTTTCCCCACTATCTCAATCCTGGTTTTTTGGCACGTAGGAGATAAATCCTAGTTACCATTGCTTTCCCATTCTAGTACTATCTTAGGAAGTCCCTGGGCTTCTAGAGTTATCAAAGTTGCTGAATAAAGAGTTTGGGAAGGCGTTGATAAAATGCCCATCAATAAGACAATACCTGTCTCCAGACTTTTGAAGGTTAAAATGTTTCCCGCACTCCTGGGCAGCTCCTCCAATGGGATTTGCTTCCTACAGCGCCTTCAAGCTGGGTCAATATTAGCCCTGTGCTGAAAGCAAGTCAACAACAGTCCAGGACTGTTAGCTAACCCAATAGTAATGCTATTTAAGAGGAAGAATCCAAATTTCCAGATGACAGGTGTAAGAGTTGTAGAAAAGGGCCAATAATTTCAGCTTAGAAGAAGAAAAGGTTTTCCTAATTTTTGAGAGAATTACTGGCAGGTCAGCCTTTTCAAACCAATGGTCCCAAACATCAGAAGCTGCTGGGCGTATGTGTTAAATGGCATATATATTTTATGCATTTTTGTGTTTACATTCAATATTTAGCTATATAAAATGGAGAAGAAAAACCTTAGTTTCCTAATAATAAACCTAAATTTAACTACATCTTGGAAACCATTTAATGCCATTTCTGCATGACCCTACAAGCACAAAAAGGTAATATGCACAAAGATGTTCAATCCAGAATTGTTCATAATAGCCCAATTTGGAAACCCACTCAATGTCCATTAGTCAGGAACTAACTAGTTCAATTATTAATATAAAACATACCTACAATGGACTATTGTGCAGACATTAAAAATAATGATGTGCAGGGCATGGTGGCTCATGCCTGTAATCCCAGCACTTTGGGAGGCAGAGGTAGGAGGATCACTAGAGGCCAGGAGTTCAAGACCAGTCTAGGCAACACAGCAAGATTCTGTCTCTGAAATAAACAAATAGAATGATGTAGATCTGTATCTATTGAAAATGAATGTG
>NW_012154174.1:515619-520349 GCF_000956105.1 Propithecus coquereli
GGTGGCTTCAACAACAGAAATTTATTTTCTCATAGTTCTGGAGGCTAGAAGTTCAAGATCAAAGTGTTAGTAGGTTTTCTCCTGAGGCCTCCTTGGCTTGCAAGACGGCCACCTTCTCACTGCATCCTCACACGGCTCCTCCACCGCGCGTGCGCTAGTTTGGCGTCTCTTTGTGAGCCCAAATTTCCTCTTCTTGTAAGGACACCAGTCGATTGGATTAGGGCCCACCGTAGCAGCCTTACGTTAATTTAATCACCTCTTCAAAGGCCCTATCTCCACATAAACAGTCCCATTCTGAGGTACTGGGGGTTAGGGTTTCAACATATAAATTTTGGGGAGGACACAATTCAGCCCACAGCAGCAGGCATAAATGAAAATAGCTAGTAAGATTACAGGAGGAGTACTGAGAGTGAACTGAGTTAATCTCTGAAAACATGTATGTTTATACCCTAAACCTACCAACTTACAAAATTCTAGAAAACAAAAATATACAAGCACACATTCCATTAACCATCAGAGTGATGGTCACCACATCACGTAGCCTCTGGAAAACTCCACTGAATACTCGTGAGAGAATGTGAGAGAAAAAGGCAAATAATACTTTGGTGTTTTTATGAAAATAGTTTGGGCCTCACCAACCTTATCTAAAAGGTTCTCGGAGGCTCCTAGGAGCACAAAGACCACACCTGGTAAACCACTGGTACAAGGTGTATGACCTTAGGCAAATTTCTTAACCTTGTTAAGCCTCAGTTTGTAAAATGAGAATAATAATACCAATTTAAGTGGGCTGAGGAAAGATTGAGTTAATGCATAAACTAGTGACAAATATGATCATTCGGCTAGTATTAGCTGTTATTACTTGTGAAAAATTATTATACTGAATTTCTCATCTTTGATATGTGCTTAAATGCATAGGGAGTAGTTAACTCCGGGTGATGAAATTTATTAAGCATTTAAATTAACATGTAACATACACACTGATAAAAGCACAAAGCATAAATGTATAGTTTGATAATTTTTCACGAAATAAACTTATTTTACCTTTGTTTTAAAAAAAAATAAAAACACCACTAATAAAACCCACCATAACAGCCGCTGCTGTCCTCACTTGTACTAGCTGTGGGCTTTGACGTGCAGGCTACCTGAGTGTTCTGCTGGGTCAACTCAATACACCTCTGATGCCATCGGCTTCCCTTTAGCTCCAAGAAAAAGAGCACAATGCAAGAGCAAACGTGAACCTAATCTGTATCGTTACGATGTCCAGTTTAGGAAACTCTGGAGCTCACTTTTAAAATAATCATTACAAGTAGCATTTACAATGTGTCTACCGTGCATATGGAGTTCACGTGGGGTAACTTACTATGTCCCCATTACAATCTGGTGAGGGGGGCCCTGAATCTTGAAAAATTCTTTTAGTTCCATCAAAAATGATTTGCTCTCTACCACTGTTGCTTTTTCATAAAAATTCTACATCAAAACTACCTGATGTCACGCCCCTTCCTACAACAGCAGTGAAGACTGTATTTCTTTTAGCGCTACCCTGTCCCAAAAATTTGTCTACAGACTTCTAAAAAGAAAATTTGGCCAGACATAGTGGCTCATGCCTGTAATTTTAGCACTTTAGGAGGCCAAGGCGGGAGGATAAGACCTGCCCGAGAAAGAGTGAAACCCCATTTCTACAAAAAATAGAAAAATTAGCTGTGTGTGGTGGCGTGTGCCTGTAGTCCCAGCTACTCAGGAGGCTGAGGCGGGAGGATCACTTGAGCTGAGGAGGTTGATGCTCCAGTGAGCTATGATGATGCCACTGCACTCTAGCCCGGGCGACAGAGCAAGATCCTGTCTCAAAAAAAAAAAAAATTTTTTTTTTAAAGATGAATTTAAAAATTTTTAAACTCTAACAATACCTACCGATTTACACAATTTTAGAAAACACAAAAATACACAAGCATACATTCCAGAGTGATGATGTCACCAAGTCACATAGCCTCTGGAAAACTCTACTGTACACTTATAGGAGAATGAGAATGAAAAAGGCAAACAACTTGTGAAACACTGCCTAACAATATATGCTTAAATGTATAGAGAATAGTAACCACTAAATTCTAAATAACAGAATTTCCAATTCTATTGAGGATTTAGTATTTGATATATAAAGTTACATTTTCCAAAGACAAAACTTTAAAAAAATTTTCCTACAAACATAAGGCATAAATCTCTGACACGCAAAAGAGGACATCTTTAATTCCTGGCCAAGGCTGCCTAATGGCTTGTCAGGAAGAAAACAGTGACAGAGGCAGCACCAAGACTTGAGGGCATTCAACTCCACGGTCAGCTTCGAGATCAGTACTAGCCCTGGGAGCACTGATTCCCACCCGCCCCTAACAATCTGAGGCGAGGTAAAATCTCAACTTAAATAAAAATTATTATCACCAGTAGAAAGCAGAAGACTTTTGGGAAAAATCGGCCCTGCAGGCACCAATATGTAAGTCCTTGATGAATGATACAGCTATGCCAGCGAATGAGTTATGGCAACACTGTATCCCAACACGCACTGACTAAGGGGGTCAAACTGAAACTATGTGAAAAACACAGTTACTTTGGAAATTCAATTATTCACAAATGATCTCTGCAGTCCTGCTGATAAACAAATCTCTGGGTGTCAGACACAGTCCTCACAATGTAGCGACCTTAACGCACAGGGTTCAAAAGCAGACTTAAAGGATAGAAAGAATTAAGAATAAGGAGTGAAGGAGAGGAGGAGAGGACATGCAGGGAGGAAGAACGTGAGGCTAGAGGTCCCCAGCTGAGCACCTGGCAGAACTCACAAGATGGCTGGGGCAAAGCTGGAGCTGGGAGCACTCCCCCACTCGGCTGGTCTGCAGTGAGGGAGAACAGAACGCCCTCCGTGGTGACACTCTGCACGGTCCTGCTGATATCATCATCGTTTCTGTTGCTGCTGCCTTGAGAAGTAAACAGAAAGGCGCTACAGTACTGCAACTCCGTCAGGGGCATGGGAAGGCGAGGGGGGGATGGGGTGAAGGAACAAGAATCCAATAAATATTTTTTTTTTTTGAGATAAGAGTCTCACTGTGTTGTCCAGGCTAGAGTGCCGTGGCGTCATCCTAGCTCACAGCAACCTCAAACTCCTGGGCTCAAGCAATCCTTCTGCCTCAGCCTCCCAAGTAGCTGGGACTACAGGCATGTGCCACCATGCCCGGCTAATTTTTTCTATATATTTTTAGTTGTCCAATTAATTTCTTTCTATTTTTAGTAGAGATGGGGGTCTCGCTCTTGCTCAGGCTGGTTTCGAACTCCTGAGCTCAAACAACCCGCCCGCCTCGGCCTCCCAGAGAGCTGGGATTACAGGCGTGAGCCACCACGCCCGGCCCCAACAAATATTTTTTAAAAGGACTAACTTTAGAAGAAAAAGGACAGATCGAGCAAAATAAAAGGAAAAAAACTTTAATAGTTATTTTGCTAAAGGTAAAATTCCAGGTAGTAAAGGAATTAAAAGCAGGGTCTCAGAGATATTTGCACACCCATGTTTGTATTAGCACTATTTACTAGAGGCAAGTGGTAGAAGCAACCCAAGTGTCCAGTGATGGATAAACAAAATGTGGTATACACATATAATGGAATATTATTCAAATCCTGAACAAGAAAGGAAGTCCTGTCACATGATACTACATTGATGAACCTTAAGGACACTATGCTAAGTGAAATAAGCCAGTCTCAAAAAGACAAATACTCTGTGATTCCACTTATATGAGATACTCAGAGTAGTCAAAATCATAGAGACAGAAAGTAGAATGGTGGTTGCCAGGTATTGTTTAATGGGTATGGAGTTTCAATTTTACAAGACGAAAAAGTTGCAGAGACAGATGGTAGTGATGGTTGCACAATATTATGAATGCATTTAATAACACTGTACTGCACACTTAAAAATGGCTGACAGTAAATTTTATGTTATATATATTTTACCAAAATAAAAAAATTAAAGAAAAAAATTGAAAAGAACAAGGCCAAGTTCTCCTTCTCTTGGCTGACAGTCTGATGAACATGGACAGCCAATAGAGGCAATGCTGAGTCCACGGAGAACCACCCAGAAAAGTCACCATCCAAATTTCCACATCCCTCCTTGGCAATTAAAATGAAGATACTTTTCTTTAGCATCTTGTGAGGATGTTCAACTTCTCCTGCTTTCCAAGATCCACCTCAGGAGAAGTCGATTTGTCCACAGGAGGCGTAGTTTCCAAAGCTGTCTACTGTGAACCTCTGAGAGATGTGAATTGAGTTGAGCTTCAGGGAACCAAAGTAGAAGTTCTCAAACAACTGAAAAGGAAGAATAAAAACCCAGAATGAATATTTAAAGATAATTATAGATGAAAATATTAAACAGCAGATTCTCTTATAAAAATGCCAAACCACAACAATCCCAACAAACCTCTCATGCTTTTTCTTTCAGTATTTATTCTGAATAATAATCCTGATGAGGAAGAATGAGGGTGGGAGTGAGAAAAGAACAGCCCGTGCCTCCCACTGATTAATTCTAAAGTCACCCCTGACAAAATGCACTAGAGAAGGAGATCTGGAAAGTCAAATCTAAAATCGATCTACCGAGCAGATATGATCAAGAACTTGTAACAAACACCGCCGGGCCACACCCTGACTTGCAGGGCCTGCCAAAGCTGCTTCTGACTTCTGGTTACTGACCACGGAGCATCCAACAG
>NW_012154174.1:520399-525059 GCF_000956105.1 Propithecus coquereli
CCAAACATCAGAAGCCGCTGGGTATATGTGTTAAATGGCATATATATTTTATGCATTTTTGTGTTTACATTCAATATTTAGCTATATAAAATGGAGAAGAAAAACCTTAGTTTCCTAATAATAAACCTAAATTTAACTACATCTTGGAAACCATTTAATGCCATTTCTGCATGACCCTACAAGCACAAAAAGGTAATATGCACAAAGATGTTCAATCCAGAATTGTTCATAATAGCCCAATTTGGAAACCCACTCAATGTCCATTAGTCAGGAACTAACTAGTTCAATTATTAATATAAAACATACCTACAATGGACTATTGTGCAGACATTAAAAATAATGATGTGCAGGGCATGGTGGCTCATGCCTGTAATCCCAGCACTTTGGGAGGCAGAGGTAGGAGGATCACTAGAGGCCAGGAGTTCAAGACCAGTCTAGGCAACATAGCAAGACCCTGTCTCCACAAAAAAAAAATTTTTTAATTAGCCAGGTATAATGCACACCTGTAGTCCCAGCTACTTGGAAGGCTGAGGTGAGGTCACTTGAGGCCAGGAGTTCAAGACTGCAGTGAGCTATGATCATGCCACTACACTCCAGCCTGGGCAACAGAGCAAGATTCTGTCTCTGAAATAAACAAATAGAATGATGTAGATCTGTATCTATTGAAAATGAATGTGTTCTTTTTCCCCTTCCAGGGATGCTGTCTGGAGGCACTCAGAATGGTCCAGCATTTGACATACTGTGGTAGGTTTTCCTACAATACAGCCTCTAACAAAACTAGGCTGTCCTGACCCCCTGGTAATGGAATTGTTTACCCTTATACCAAGAAGGTTGGGACAGCACCAAAATCTGCATGTGGCCTGTGCCCAGGCAGACTTGGAGGGGTTCATGCTGTGAGACCCGAAGTTCCTATGAGGTTGTCTAAAACAAAAAAACATGTCAGCAGGGCCTGTGGGGGTTCCATGTGTGCTGAATGTGTTCATGACAGGATCAAGCGTGCTTTCCTCATGAGCAGAAAATCGTTGTGAAAGTGTTGAAGGCACAAGCAGACAGTCAGAAAGCTATATAAGAAAATGAAGCTTTTTTAAGTAATAAAAATTAAAATACTTAAAAAAAACCCCAGTGTGATACACTATGTATTACTGGGTGAGAAAAGCTTATTACAAATGATCATGTATAATATGATCCCATTTGGAAGGAAGTATAGTATAGCACAGCAGTGCTCAAACTGCTGTCAGGAGCCCCTTACACTAAAAAATTATTGAGGACCCCAAAGAACTTTTGTTTATATGAGTTATATATATACTGATATTTACTGTATCCATAAAGATCAATAAACTAATTTTAATTTTTATTTATTTAAAAATAGTAATTGCCCATTTCATATTAAAAATAATATATTTTATGAAAAACAACTATTTTCCTCAAAAAACTCAGTTAAAAGAGTGGCACTAATTTACATTTTTACAAATCTCTTTCCTGTCTGGATTAGAAGAAGACAGGTAGATTCTCCTATCAGCTTCTGCCTTATGGTGAGCGCATCAGCCTGCTAGGGCTGCCATAACAAAATACCACAGATGAGGTGGCTTCAACAACAGAAATTTATTTTCTCATAGTTCTGGAGGCTAGAAGTTCAAGATCAAAGTGTTAGTAGGTTTTCTCCTGAGGCCTCCTTGGCTTGCAAGACGGCCACCTTCTCACTGCATCCTCACACGGCTCCTCCACCGCGCGTGCGCTAGTTTGGCGTCTCTTTGTGAGCCCAAATTTCCTCTTCTTGTAAGGACACCAGTCGATTGGATTAGGGCCCACCGTAGCAGCCTTACGTTAATTTAATCACCTCTTCAAAGGCCCTATCTCCACATAAACAGTCCCATTCTGAGGTACTGGGGGTTAGGGTTTCAACATATAAATTTTGGGGAGGACACAATTCAGCCCACAGCAGCAGGCATAAATGAAAATAGCTAGTAAGATTACAGGAGGAGTACTGAGAGTGAACTGAGTTAATCTCTGAAAACATGTATGTTTATACCCTAAACCTACCAACTTACAAAATTCTAGAAAACAAAAATATACAAGCACACATTCCATTAACCATCAGAGTGATGGTCACCACATCACGTAGCCTCTGGAAAACTCCACTGAATACTCGTGAGAGAATGTGAGAGAAAAAGGCAAATAATACTTTGGTGTTTTTATGAAAATAGTTTGGGCCTCACCAACCTTATCTAAAAGGTTCTTGGAGGCTCCTAGGAGCACAAAGACCACACCTGGAAAACCACTGGTACAAGGTGTATGACCTTAGGCAAATTTCTTAACCTTGTTAAGCCTCAGTTTGTAAAATGAGAATAATAATACCAATTTAAGTGGGCTGAGGAAAGATTGAGTTAATGCATAAACTAGTGACAAATATGATCATTCGGCTAGTATTAGCTGTTATTACTTGTGAAAAATTATTATACTGAATTTCTCATCTTTGATATGTGCTTAAATGCATAGGGAGTAGTTAACTCCGGGTGATGAAATTTATTAAGCATTTAAATTAACATGTAACATACACACTGATAAAAGCACAAAGCATAAATGTATAGTTTGATAATTTTTCACGAAATAAACTTATTTTACCTTTGTTTTAAAAAAAAATAAAAACACCACTAATAAAACCCACCATAACAGCCGCTGCTGTCCTCACTTGTACTAGCTGTGGGCTTTGACGTGCAGGCTACCTGAGTGTTCTGCTGGGTCAACTCAATACACCTCTGATGCCATCGGCTTCCCTTTAGCTCCAAGAAAAAGAGCACAATGCAAGAGCAAACGTGAACCTAATCTGTATCGTTACGATGTCCAGTTTAGGAAACTCTGGAGCTCACTTTTAAAATAATCATTACAAGTAGCATTTACAATGTGTCTACCGTGCATATGGAGTTCACGTGGGGTAACTTACTATGTCCCCATTACAATCTGGTGAGGGGGGCCCTGAATCTTGAAAAATTCTTTTAGTTCCATCAAAAATGATTTGCTCTCTACCACTGTTGCTTTTTCATAAAAATTCTACATCAAAACTACCTGATGTCACGCCCCTTCCTACAACAGCAGTGAAGACTGTATTTCTTTTAGCGCTACCCTGTCCCAAAAATTTGTCTACAGACTTCTAAAAAGAAAATTTGGCCAGACATAGTGGCTCATGCCTGTAATTTTAGCACTTTAGGAGGCCAAGGCGGGAGGATAGACTGAGGCCAGGAGTTCAAGACCTGCCCGAGCAAGAGTGAAACCCCATTTCTACAAAAAATAGAAAAATTAGCTGTGTGTGGTGGCGTGTGCCTGTAGTCCCAGCTACTCAGGAGGCTGAGGCGGGAGGATCACTTGAGCTGAGGAGGTTGATGCTCCAGTGAGCTATGATGATGCCACTGCACTCTAGCCCGGGCGACAGAGCAAGATCCCGTCTCAAAAAAAAAAAAATTTTTTTTTTAAAGATGAATTTAAAAATTTTTAAACTCTAACAATACCTACCGATTTACACAATTTTAGAAAACACAAAAATACACAAGCATACATTCCAGAGTGATGATGTCACCAAGTCACATAGCCTCTGGAAAACTCTACTGTACACTTATAGGAGAATGAGAATGAAAAAGGCAAACAACTTGTGAAACATTGCCTAACAATATATGCTTAAATGTATAGAGAATAGTAACCACTAAATTCTAAATAACAGAATTTCCAATTCTATTGAGGATTTAGTATTTGATATATAAAGTTACATTTTCCAAAGACAAAACTTTAAAAAAATTTTCCTACAAACATAAGGCATAAATCTCTGACACGCAAAAGAGGACATCTTTAATTCCTGGCCAAGGCTGCCTAATGGCTTGTCAGGAAGAAAACAGTGACAGAGGCAGCACCAAGACTTGAGGGCATTCAACTCCACGGTCAGCTTCGAGATCAGTACTAGCCCTGGGAGCACTGATTCCCACCCGCCCCTAACAATCTGAGGCGAGGTAAAATCTCAACTTAAATAAAAATTATTATCACCAGTAGAAAGCAGAAGACTTTTGGGAAAAATCGGCCCTGCAGGCACCAATATGTAAGTCCTTGATGAATGATACAGCTATGCCAGCGAATGAGTTATGGCAACACTGTATCCCAACACGCACTGACTAAGGGGGTCAAACTGAAACTATGTGAAAAACACAGTTACTTTGGAAATTCAATTATTCACAAATGATCTCTGCAGTCCTGCTGATAAACAAATCTCTGGGTGTCAGACACAGTCCTCACAATGTAGCGACCTTAACGCACAGGGTTCAAAAGCAGACTTAAAGGATAGAAAGAATTAAGAATAAGGAGTGAAGGAGAGGAGGAGAGGACATGCAGGGAGGAAGAACGTGAGGCTAGAGGTCCCCAGCTGAGCACCTGGCAGAACTCACAAGATGGCTGGGGCAAAGCTGGAGCTGGGAGCACTCCCCCACTCGGCTGGTCTGCAGTGAGGGAGAACAGAACGCCCTCCGTGGTGACACTCTGCACGGTCCTGCTGATATCATCATCGTTTCTGTTGCTGCTGCCTTGAGAAGTAAACAGAAAGGCGCTACAGTACTGCAACTCCGTCAGGGGCATGGGAAGGCGAGGGGGGGATGGGGTGAAGGAACAAGAATCCAATAAATAT